>NC_056600.1:2886889-3221889 GCF_018340385.1 Cyprinus carpio | reverse complement strand
AAAAACTTTTCCAAACAGTCTTTTGAAGACTGTGATTGGTTGGTTGTCCAAGAAGGAAATAAAAGAGTGCTTTTAAGAGTAGGGTCTATTATAAGCCTTCACTTTGAAATTACAGGCGTCATTTTTTTTGTCCTGTTTTACCGTACTCTCACACACACATTATATATGTATATATATTCTTTATTTTTTATTTACCATGCTGTCAGAACTGGCATGTTGCATCTAATAGCACTGTATATGAATGGATGCTGTTGGATGGAAGGTTTTTAGCTTATTTCCATCTGTTTACACACAGAGTGATACAAGTTTTATGATGGTCATTTTTGTGGTCAACAATCTGTATCGCTATTCTTTCGGTATCATATGGAAAAGAGCTGCTTGTTTTCCATTCCCTGGAAAAGAGTCTGCAGCTGCAGAACAACATCAGGGTTGACGATTTTTGAAGGATGACATTTTTTATTTTTGGCTGGGATTGAAAATTAAATTACTGAGTCACACCGCATTGATAACTCAGGAACAGTCTGCTTCTAATCTGGTTCAAACGTTCTGGAGATCTAAAAGCATGAGAAAGTGATTGAAAGATCCACCCTGTCCCAGTTTCCCCAATTATCTCTCGTCTCATGGCAGATATGAGCCAGAAAAGTGGCGTGTCTTCGTTAGACACTTAACGCTTCCGTTTGTTTGAGATTTTTGGTGTGAGAAGGAAAAGTGAGTGCTGGCACGCTCGTTTGTTTGGTATCAGGACGGAGAACGGACTCTCACACGAGAGGGATTCCTGCTCACATGGAATTGTGCTCCGGGAAAAGGACAATTATGAGGGGAAAAAATGAACAGAATTTAGTCTGAGGTTTAGGAAGAAATAACAAAGACGTTAAGTCTGAGAATGGAGCATAGTAGCTTTTTAACTTTATTACAAAGCCTTTTTATTGTAGTTTATGGTGTTTTGTTTCACTTTATCACGTTTACATGATGCATATACTGTATAATCAGAATGTGACTAAATTTGTTTTATTATTATTATTGGGGTAATAAAAGCTGCTTAATATATTCATATATAAATAATAATAGTTAATGTATATTTTTTACAAAATGGTTTTATTACAGTTTATAATGTTTTGTTTAGCATTATCGTTTATGTGATGCATATAAAATTAGAATTGACTAAATTATTTTTATTATTATTTAATATAAATAGCTTAATATTTACTATGTATTACTTTTATTGAGGTAAAAATATAATAAAAATAATATTATAAAATAATATAATAAAATAATTATTTCTTAATATACTAGTAATATTAATTATACTTATTATTTTTATTAATATTATTATTATTATTTGGATTCATGTAGGAATATTTTACTGATGTAAATGCACTCAGTATGTATAGTTTGTTATTCTATATAATATATTTTTAGTTATCTATATCTATAATTATATTATAAATCATTATAAATTTTGCTTTGGATCCAATCAAGTTTTAATGTGACTTTCACAATTAGTTTTTAGTAGTATTTATGACATCAATAAATACTACTTCCAAACTTTTGATGTGCTATTTATTTTATTATTTTATTTAGTTATTTTATTTTTTTTTTATTCATTTATTTTATAAGAGACAAAAATGGAGTTGCTAATCAGGGTAAATATCCATTTGTGTTTAATGATCATCTCCCGCTGAACAATAATTATGAACTTAATTCTTCTGATACGAACTCTAGTCTAACTCTTCCCTTTTTGTGTGTCCCCTGATGAATTTGCTAGGAAAGTAAAAGGACATCAGCTGTTTTGTAATCATATGGGTGAAAGTGTTCCCACTGTATGTGCATTATTAAAAACTTTTAATATAAAAAGTTATCCCAGTATTAACTAGATAAAGTAATGCTTACCACTGCAAAACTCAATGCTAGGGTGTTTTGGCTGGTTACTAGGGTGATGATAGATGGTTGCTAGGCGGCTTGTAGTTTTGATTTGTTTCTGAAGTTGTTTCCCAGTCCTCCCATCTGTGTTCATGCTGAGTCAGACGCCAGAGAGGATGTTGATTATATTGCTCCTGCTGTTTGTAGACGAGGCTCTCCCTCAGAGTACCATCTCACACTCATCACCTGCCACTCTCGTCGCCATGGTTACTGCAGACTGCAAAGAGTCTCTCCGCACACAAAGATGCGCTCCTGTACTTTCAAGGTCTGAATGATGCTGACTCGAGCACTACTCCTTTATTTCATTTCCCCCATCCGCTGCTTCTCTGGGATTAGGATCTGGATCTGCTCTAAGGATATCAGTTTAAGGTTATGGCATACTACATAATATGTTCATTCATATGGCATCCTGCATATGTTTGAAAGACAGTAGTATGCAGTCTTGTTCAGAGTCATCCTTCTGGACCTGTGCTTTTACAGTATAAATACTGCATGCACCATCTCCGTTCATTTGAAGTGATAAAAGTTGCTTAATAATAATAATAAGTATAATTAGTAGTACAGATATTAAAATGTATCATCATATTTATTTATACAAATCATATTTATAGTATTTTTCATTGTACTTATACTTTTATTTAACTGTTATTATTTAATACAAACGGTTTACTATTTAATATATGTATTATTATTATTAAGGTAATAAAACTGCTTATTATTATAATAAGTATTATTATTATTATTATTAGCAGCAGCGTCAAAATGATGTTTTTTGGTATTATTATTAGTAGTAGTATTAGTAATAGTACATATATCAAAACGTGTATTATTAAATACATTATTATTATATAATTATTATTATTATTATTATTAGCAAAATCCTGTTTATTATTGTTAGTAGTAGTAGTAGTAGTAGTAAATACATATATTAACATATAAATTACATTAAATACAGTATTATTATATAATAATTATATTATTTTTATTATATATTTGTTTACTACTATTATTATTATTGTTATATGTTTATTATTATTAATATTATTAAATGTTGTTGTTGTTATTATTACTATTATTATTAATCAAACTGCTGTTTAGTACAGCATGTCTGCAAAGTACACTTCATTGCATACTCTATCCCACAATGCAGTGCTGTTGACTTATCCCTTCTATATGCCCAGGAGCATGCAAGTTTTCATATCACTTGCATTTTTTCACGCCCTGTGACAAATGCAAATATAAGGATGCTAAACAGCGTACTTCTATTATAAATTTTAGCTCAAGGCGTAGCTATTCATTTTATATACTGTGCGGTTAGCCGTATATGAGTGTTTTTGCAAAGTGTTGGTCTATAAGCAGCAGCAGTTGTGTAAACATCACTGACGTATATGAGGACATTTCCCGTATTCAGCATCACAGGCTCCTGCAGATGGATGTTGGCCTGTGGATGATGGTGTCTGCTCGATCATGCATGCTTTCTCCATGCTTTCTCTGACTCATTAAACAGCAGCTTCAGTAAGGTGCTCCTGGAAGACTTTTATCCAGGCTTCAGAGAAAACCGCTGGCTGTAAACGCAACACCGGCTCTGAGTGAAGCCGGTGTCTCGAACGCTCGGAGATTCTCAGAAAACAGAGTTTGTTGTGTCATACAGGCCTTTTAAAAGTCACGGAAAATGGGTTGTTCTTGCTCTCATTCATGACCATTGTCGTCCTTTAAAGTAAATGATTGATTTTCTGAGAAGAATTCAATTCTGTGTCTTTACGATTTATTACTATTTAACTTTCTGGAATACTAAATCTTTTAAAATGCCTTAGCTGGGAGGTTTTAAATGCTAAACTAAAACAAATAAAACCAAACAATATAAAACATACTTGGAAAGTCGGCTGTGCTTCAACAAACCAAGCGCGGCATGTGCAGTATACTGCAAAAATTGATTTTCTTACTCAGTATTTACAGTACAAATATCTAAACATTCTTAAATCAAGATACTGTACATTTACTTGAGAGGCAAAATTACAAATAATGCATGCAGTGTCAATTAATATGAGTATTTTATATTATTATTTAATTCAAATGATTTAATTTTCAATATGTTTAATTATATTAAAAAATATATTTAGTATTTAAAAAAGTTATTTATTTTTATATATATATATATATATCAATTCAAATGGATAAAATTTTCAAGTCGTGGCCTAATGGTTAGATTATTAGTCCAAGGGTTGTGAGTTCGAGTCTTATAATTGTAGGTGGGGGGAATTTACATAGCTCTCTCCACCTGTCAACACCATGTGAGGTGCCCTTGAGCAAGGCACCGAACCCCCAACTGCTCCCCGGGGGCGCCGCAACATATATGAGCTAACTGCTCCGGTGTGTGTGTTCATGGTGTGTGTGTGTGTTCACTGCTGTGTGTGTGCACTTTGGATGGGTTAACACAGAGCACGAATTCACACACCATACTTGGCTGTATGTCACGTCACTTCACTTAAATATATATATATAAATTTTTATATTATACCAAAAAACTATTAACTATTATTTTTAGTTGGAGTAAAATATAAAATATAAAATATATATATACTATTATAATATATATGTATTTGTTATATTAAAATATTTATAGTTATTTTAAAATATTTATCATTTTTATAGTATTTTCATAGTATTTATTATACTTTTATTTTATTATTGGCAAAATGCTGTTTATTTTTATTTGCAGTGTTTAATATTTAATTATTATTATTATTATTATTATTATTATTATTATTAAATCTTTTTTTTATTATTATTATTTTTATTATTATTATTAATTATTTAGTATGTTTAGTATTTTTAAGTTTTGGTTAGTAAAAAGTTATTTAGTAGGTTTTTTCTGACTCCATTTGCTGATATTTGTTATTGTTTTAGTTATAAAGTCCCTTCATTTTGATGCTTTTTCAGAAAACAAGACATGTCATTTTGCTTCTCAAGTAAATATATCTTGATTTAAGACTGTTTAGATATTTTACTGAAAAACAAAATTACTTGATTTTTTCAGAGATTATTTTTTTCGAATTTTCAGAGATTTTGTTCTCAGTTCTAGCAGCTGGATGGTGTTACGGATGGAGAACAGCAGGTTTGTGTGAGTGTGTGTTTCTCTCTCTGTGTGTGTTGTGTTTCTGTTGTTTTTTTTTGGTTTTATTTCTGTGATTTGGGAAAGTTGTCATTTTTTTTTTGGTTTTATTAATTTGTTTGGTTGTGTGGCTGTGTGTGGCAGTCCCTCTACAGACTCGGCCATTAGTCTCGACTAACCCAATCACAGGCCATCCAGAGCCCCTCGCTGCCCCGTGCTGATGTCACCTGTGCTAAAACGAGTGGAAAAAACAGCACATCACCTTATTGGCAGGCTCAGAAAGGCCTCAAAGGACAGATGAGACATTAAATTTCCACCTTGATCACAGTTCCGACGCATCCGACTTTAATTTGTGCATCATTTCTGGTCTATTTTGGTGCGACTCTCAGTCCCACGAGAGAGATCCATAACGACAGCGGGCAATTATTTTGGATCGAGGCTTGTGTAATCTTCTAAAAATGCTTCTGATTATGATTCACTGATACTGTAAACGGTTAAATTGAGGTAAAGCAAGGTAAATGCTGTGAAAAACGCAGACTTGGCTGCCCCGCAACGACTTTTCCGAGCAGAAAGACCCTTTCAGATGTGTTTGGCTCTGGGTTGGCATTTCAGGGAGGTGTAGTCTGTGTCTTGTCTGGTTCTTATTAGACTAATGTGCAATTTGTAATAAAAAGTGCAAATTTCCCATATGGAGTAAAATCAGTCTTGACCAGGGGCCCAGATTTGTGTGCTTCGGGGTGGCTTCAGACTTTACAGTGCAAATGTGGCCCAGTTTTCTGTTTTCATTTTAGAGGGTATGTTTCAATTTGCTTTTACACTAACTAGTGCTGAACATGCGCTTCTCAGTCTGTCCTGACTGCTTAATAGTGAGTGCCTCTTTCTGTGGGATAGCGAATGTTGAAAACAAAATAAAAAATACTTAATAATGCTAGTGTTGGCCCACGGTATAGAACTGCATTCATG
Organism: Cyprinus carpio; assembly: GCF_018340385.1. Taxonomy (NCBI): domain Eukaryota; kingdom Metazoa; phylum Chordata; class Actinopteri; order Cypriniformes; family Cyprinidae; genus Cyprinus; species Cyprinus carpio. Next base: position 3,215,894 of record NC_056600.1, on the reverse strand, counting down.
CTTGTGCGTGCATCCTTTAGAACTGGCATGGAATTATGAGGTTGAGGTTGCAAACAAGATGCATAATTGCCATTCAAATGAAATTGTAGATGTGTTTGGAATTATTTATCTATAAGTAAATAAATAATGCAATTAATGATATAAATTGAATAATTATACATTTAAATTGTAAATAATATTGAATTATACGTTTAAATCTTTATAAATAATGTTATAATATAAGTAAATAAATTATAATTATTTTTTTAATTAAAAACGTAATATATTATTATAAGTAATACTTTATTTATTGGATGGAATAACATTTCCCAGGATGCAGTTTTTTATTACAATTCAGTAAATTCCTCTTCCTGCCATTTCAATTCAAATTCCAGTTCAACTTTGTGCGTTTTGTACAATCTATCTAAATTCTCAAATTCTTCAATTTTGAATTTTGTCCAACCCTTGTGCATACATTCAAAAAGTTTTACATTTAGCCTCATGAATAATGAGCTCGGAGACGTCTGTATTCTGTCCAGCTGGTTGTTTGTTTGTTTGTTTGTTTTTTCTTTAGTAATGAACTTTCTAATGAATGTTCTAATGTTCTTCCGTATGATTCTCCTCACCTGTCCCTTTGAATCGCCACTGGTCTGCGTGGGCCGCAATGACGCAAGAGGCAAATCAAATCAATAAGCAATCGGGGAGCGGGTGCTGTGCAGATTGACAGGCCTCCTGCCCGGCCCATTTGGGCCTAATTAGCATTGATGAGCATCTCTGATGGGATTTACAGCATTGATGAGCAGCGTGAGTCACCGCTCGCATGGGCAGTCAGTCTAACCTGCTAAGTATAGGGGGTTCGTCCGGGATGCGGGGGATTCCTCGGAGACCAGGCAGGTGTGGAGATTTGCACTGAGATGAGAGGCAGGAACACACCAGGAAGAATTAAGCACATTTCCAAGGGAGGGAAATCAAATATGAAAGGGATTAGCAAACAGTAAAGATGGATTTATAGTGCTTTGCGATGGTGAGCATGTGCATACAACAACACTTTCAGCTTTCAGAAGGGGTTTTTGCATCAAAGCCATAGAAGAACCATTTTAGATTCCCCAAAAACCTTTCAGTGAACAGTTCTCAAAATAACCATTTTTCTTAGGGTTAAGAATTTTTTACTATAAAGAACCTTTTGTGCAATGGAACTATCAATGCCAATAAATAAACTTTATTTTTTAAAATAACCATTTTTCTTAGGGTGAAGTTTAGCATTAATCTTTTTGAAACAATCATAAACAAACATTTTCAAGTTTATTACTCAAAAACATACATAGCTGAGTCATGCCCCTAGAACTACTTTAGAAATTAAATATATAGTATTAAATATATAGTACTATATATATATAGTTGCAGTAATTTCTTTCAGTTGGTGCAGGACAACGTTAATCCATTCAATGTGTTCAACATAAGCAATACGCTTTTCTTTCATGCACTAATGCATTTTCCTGGTGCACTTGAGGGTTCTGCCTTCGATGCCCCAGCAGAGCCCACTGTAATCTTATCTTATTTTGACGTAAGTGCCTCTATATCACTCTTGACATTTAGCGCTGCAGTGACTCGCCGTGTGTCCGCTTTTTATTCAAGAGATGCATGAAGGGAAAAACAGCGTGCCGGCTCCACGTGCAGACCGCTGGCAGCGAGTTTAGCTGGACTTTGCGAGAAGCTGCCAGTGCCTGCCTTTCCCCGCGGGAACACGGAGAATTCCCTCAGTGCCACTTATTCAGGCCAGGCCCCAGCTGACCCTGCCAAGCTAAATATTTACCCTCCAGTGGAATGAATTGGTACACATGCGCACAACACCAGATAATGTATTGGAGGAGAAACGCGCACCATCTCTGAGAAAAGCACAGGGAACTTCTTTAGGTAGATGCTCCAGCCAGAATTGTCTACTCTCGTTACAACAAAATGAACCATTGGCTAAATCCCTTAATTACTCTCAACCACCGTGTGCCCAAGCATCAGGGTTTTAACTTGAGATGTCTGTCTTAAAGGGTTAGTTCACCCAAAAATAAAAATTAGCCCATAAATTACTCACGGTCTGCTGGATCAGTCAGTTATATTAAAAATGGTCTTTGATCTTTCAAGCTGTTTAATGCCACTCAGTGGGTGTTGCAGTGCATCAGTCCAAAAGAAGTGAAATAAAAAGCGCCCATCCTTAATACACGGAGCTATTTGAGACACTTTGTATTAAGGATGGGCGCTTTTTTATTTCACTTCTTTTGGACTGAACAAAGTCCTCCTGTAGTGAAACGATGCGTTTTTGTAAGAAAAATAACCAAAATTTAATCAATTTAATCTAGCTTGTGCTCACTGTTTTACACGGAAGCAGCTCTGGGCGGATGACGTATGAGGTCAGCATTGCGCATGCGCCACTCAGAAGTGACTCATGCGGAAGCACAGGGGAGAGATCAAAACAAAACTTTGGTCACTAATTAGAAGTACAAAATGAGGATTTGTAAAGAAGAATGTCAGAGGATTTCGATATAAGCCAAGAAAAGACTGTTTTTTTTTGATAAAGTAAGGAAACTTTGCTTCCTTTGCTCCTGTTAACAAACATTGGTTTTCACGAGACTCACCAGCACATGCACAATGCGACCTCATACAACATCCTCCTGGAACTGCTTCCATGTACAACTGTTGGTGCAAGCTACATTAAAGTGATTATTATGTTTTGAATATGAATATTTTTCTTACAAACATATTTTTCTTTACCTTTGTACACCCCCCAGAGTTGTGTGACACACCTTTTTATTATGGATGGGCGCTTTTTATTTCACTTCTTTTGGACTGATGCACTGCAACACCCGCTGAGTGCCATTAAACAGCTTGAAAGATCAAAAATTATTTTTAATATAACTCAGACTGGATTCGACTGAAAGAAGAATGTCATATACACCTAGGATGCCTTGAGGGTGAGTAATTTATGGGCTAATTTTCATTTTTGGGTGAACTAAGCCTCTAATAGAACAAACCAACCAATATTTAAATTTCTTAACAGACCAATATTGACCAATATTTCAATCACTTAATAGAAAAAATCTGGCCGATATTTAAAAATATCTTGTTAGAACAAATATCAGTCAATTTTGTTCTGTTATGAGAATCAAATATCGGTAAGTTTTTTATTATATCAAGAGATTTAAATATCAGCCAGTTTTGTTCTGTTAAGATATTTAAATATCAGTCAGTTTTGTTCTAGTTTTGCCCTCTTAATAGAACAAAATCAACCGATATTCAAATCTCTAAATAAAACATAACTGACTAAAAAATGCCAACTGATTTTTAAACCTCTTAATAGAACAAAACCAGAACAAAAACATTTGCATATCTTAATAGAACAAAAACAATATGTAAATTTCTTAATAGAACAATACTGACCGATGTTTAAATAACTTGAACAAAACCGACCAACATTAAAATCTCTTTGCAGAACAAAACCAAGTAATATTTAAGTCTCATAATAGAACAAAACTGAAAAATATTTAAATGTCTTTATAAAGATTCATTTTAATAATCAATATTTAAATCCCTTAATATAACAATATTGACCAATATATACATTTCTTAATCGAACAAAAGGAACCAATATTTGAATCTCTTAATAGATCAAAACCGCCCAACATTTAAATCTCTTGAATGCTCAGATGCATGTTTAAGTCCCTCCGGCACTGATATGTGTGCTACACAACACTAAATACAATAAAGCTAGATCTAAAAATCTGCAGGACCACTCGTATTATTGTTATATATTGTCATGTTTGTCCTATTTGTTTGTTTGTTTATTTCTTAAAGTCAATCCAGCATCTATGGCTATTTTCATTATGAGAACCAGTTAATCCATACACAAATCGATCAATTCACAAGTCTTGCCTTTACACACACGTCCAGGGACAATTTTAGAATGTTCAATTAACCTAACCTGCATGTCTTTGGTCTGTGGGAGGAAACCGGAGCTGACACGCGGACACAGGAAGAAAATGCAAACTCCACACAGAAATGCCTTCTGTCCTTGCCGGTGCTCCAAACAGGGACCTTCTTGCTTTGAGACAACAGTTCTAACCACCGAGCCACTGTGCTGCCCCATCACCTAGCATTAAAACCTGCTCTGTGGTAAAGTACTTAGTTAGCCCCATACAAAAAAAGAAATTCGACTTGAGGTATTATTTGTTGTGAAGCAGACGAAGCCTGTTGACAGTCTAAACGCTGCTGTGTAAATGCAATTCATCTGGCGAAGGCGCACAGGGGACTCAACAGATGCTTCGATGAGCCTCATTGTGCATCTCTAGTTACGCTAATGAGGTCAAGACCTTCAGCGCCGCGCCCGTGCCGCGCTCTCGTTCACTGGCTCTTCTTCCCAGGCCATTGTGTGACTGGCAGTCTCCTTTCCAGTGCTTTTATTCCATACAAGGCCCTGCCAGAAGCAACATGCACACAGCATGAGATCTCAGGCCTACGTCACTCTCACTCACTACCCCAAAGCGACCTGGTGAGCAGCAGGCAGCGCTAAGAGAGGAAGCTTTTAATTGGCCAGAAGCACTTTGAGTGTACACAATGTTCTCAGGGCCTGTCGTACGAACAAAGAACAGATTCGTCACTTGCTTCATGCTGCCCTGGTTTAACCTGTGCCCACAGGCGAAACGTGAAGGTTGCATGTGATGTTGACTTTTTAACAGAGAGCAGAGGTTGTTTAGATGAAGCAGTTGGAGACAGTGAGAATCAAGGCGCCGACTGTCACCTCTTGAAGAGTGGCTGGCCAGTTTGTCACTGACGTCGGATGCCATATTTATGTGCTGTAACTCACAGCGGTGAGCATATACAATGCTGGGTGGTCCAGCTTGAGTTTGTTGGAGCTGACACCATCTTGAGCAGGAATCTTTATGACCGTGTGTGTGTGTGTGTGTGTGTGTGTGTGTGTGTGTGCGAACCGACCTGAACATGCATCAATATATGGGACTGCTTTTGCTGTTTGCTTGTCCTCACCTGTACAAGGTTAACAGTAATTTCAACAGCATGTCGTCTCTCCAGAAAACTTAAGTTTAAATGGACACTGTTTAAAATCAATTAAAGAAATAGTTCACCCAACTGAGTTCAGAGGGTTTGGGGTGAGAGAGATATCTTGTCTTGTCTTGTTGGTAGTTTATTGTTTTGTATTTCCCTGTTTTTGTTTTTTTCCTTGTTTATTTATTATATATATATATATATATATATATATATATTATATATATATATATATATATATATATATATATATATGTATATGTTTTTTTTCTTGTTTATTTATTATATATATATATATATATCATATTTTCGTTTTTTGGTTTAGGTTGTTTATTGCTTTCAGGATGCTGTTTCTTTTCTTTATTGGATGCCACTGTAAATTTAGTTTTCGCATAAATCAGAAAATGTAATTGTGAAATTCCGAACACAAATATTTATTCAATTGCATATTCTTAAAATTAAATGTAAGGAAGTTGAATTATGAATGGATTCACATTGAAAGTAAAAAAATTTAAAAAGCGAAAAAGCGTTGTTTTAAAAAAGCCTTAATTTCTTAAAAGATAAGATATATATTATTCTTTCAACTTTGTATTTAGTTTATATATTTCATCATATTTAATAAATCAACATCTATTAAATATTATCTTATTATATGTTAAGTATTGTAATAGTAATGATTTATCAATTTTTATTATTTTTTTATTTTTTTGGTGGACTATTTTGGGTCAGGGTGGAATAACACTTAATTTCCCAGGATGCATCACTTGTGTTATATTTCTATGCTATGCAGTAAATCCCTGTATCATTGCAATTGGATTCAGTTTCTTGGCTAAATTTTATCTGTCATAGCGAGATTACACATTCTGCTCAGGGTTTGACATTTAACAAAGCAGTGACACATGAACGAAATGAAGAATAGCAATTTACAGTCCCTGTTCTCCTCTATTGGCTCGCTAACCAGCACTAATAATGATGTCGACACACACATTCCATCTGTCTTTTCTCTGTCACACACACACTGATCCTTCACAGGGAGTTGATGCCGTGCAAACATATCTCAGAGTGGCCGTCAGTCACAACTGAGCATGCAAAAGATCCATCAAGCTCATTTCAAGCATCCCTGTCTAGAATCGCCAATGCATTTCATCCATTACAAACCTGACATTTCCAAAACGTGGGCCATATCAGCTTGACAGCGAGCAGCCGCCGTAAGCAGATCCGAGCTACTGCTCACAATCCCATCATCCCTAATACAGTCAATTACACCTCAGTGAGAGAAAATCCTTTATCTGGTCACTGCAAGTGGCCTCTAATAGCCTTTACTTGACAGCTCTCACAGCCCGATAATATATTAGGAGCGGCGAGTAAACTTAATCACGCTCTGTGTCGTACTACCTCACGGCGTAGTTTGAAACGAATGGCTCTTTGTTCTGCAAATGGCCCCGCACTGCCAAACGCCACTGCGGCGTGTGTCTTTTCCGAGGTTTTATGGCTCAGTGCATTTGGTCCCGTTAGCTCAGGCCGTTCCATTGCTCATGCTGTGTAACATATAATGATATGGTGTTACCAGTGTTGTGGCTCCGCGCAGCTAAAAAACAGAAAATGGAGTCCCGGGGAGCAATTTGTTCCTCTGGCTGCTTCGACTGGAGCACAGAGGGTTACAGTGTGGAGCCGTTCAGCGGGTATAAACAGCGGCCCTTGTGGCACTGAAGGATACGTTTCAGCAGTCAGACTCCTGGCGTCATTAAAAGTTGCTTTTGTGTGAAGCTGCACGCAAACTGCAAACGGCTTGGAATGTGTCGACTTTTACAATGCAGGTTCACGGTCGACACTGAAGTGAGCTCTGCAGAGGGCTTTCATCTTTGCTAGGCAGTCGGTTTTTTCCTGATGCGTATTGATACGAACTGTAATTCTGGCCTTCCTGCGGAGTGACGCAAGTGTGACAGAGAAGTTTGGCTGGAGTTGTGGCTGAGCCGAGTCAAAGAGCAAATACAGTAGGTGATTTATTGGCATAACGTGTTTTAGCCAGAAACACTCACTATGATTAGCATGTGGAGTTAATGATGTGGGAGGTTCAACGTGAACCTGATATACTGTATATATGTTTTTTCAATTCCAAAGAAATGCAATATAAATGAAATATTAAAACTAAGAGATTTGTGTATTGCAATGAAGACACTGCCAAACATTTACTGTACATATATTAAGATAGATAGATAGATAGATAGATAGATAGATAGATAGATAGATAGATAGATAGATAGATAGATAGATAGATAGAAGGTTTGTTTGGCCGATGCTTTTGTCTTTCTTTTCCTGGAAACCTAAAACAACTCCTCCGGGGTCTTTTGGTCCTTTACCCAACACCCATCTCACCGAAACTCTGGGACTGGAATCTGAGTCAGGTCAGAGGTCGAGGTTTCAGGGGAGGCCAAGCATTTCCTGTCCAGCTCTCTTGTTTTTGTCTTTAGGCCGGGATATTTGTGCGGACAGGAACCCTGGTGTGCAGAGCAGCAGACGGAGCGGACTGTCGCTGACAGAGATAAGTTTTCACAGGCGCACAGGGATGTCCACAGCCAGTCAGGCCCAGTGACCTAGAACAGACACTGAAAAGTCATTATCGCACCGTATGACCGCATCCAGATCACTCTTATGGGCTTTGGTTAATTGCTGTTGTCTTTAAACAAATATTTAGGCTGTTTTTTAACATAGCAGAAAAAGCGATTGTTGTGATAAGTGACTAATACCAGGGTTGTTTATCACTGTGTTGCTCAATGTCATGCTAAGATCCTAAAGATTCCTTAAAAATGAATCATTACATATCATTTGAACTGATAAATTGTATACCTTCAGTGCAATATAAGACACGTTATGCATAAATGTTAATCACTTGACTGAATGCAACGCCTCTGAATTGCAGCTTTATTCATTTTGATGTCATGTTCATGAAAGTCAACATCAAATCAAAAAATGGTCTGACATACTATTCTGCTTTATTCTCTAAAATATGTCAGATTAAAGAAGTAAAATGGGTTTCATTGTCATTTTTACAAATGTGTGACATGCATATTATCAGTATTAAAGCTAACATTAACTAAATGCTATGTATGTCTATATATTGTTTTTCTTGAAATGCAATTTTTATTATTTAAACAAATGATATGATAAATAAATGTCTGACAGATGGCCAGATTCACTTTCTTAATGCATGTTCCTTATATATTTTCTTGTTACATCCTGCTTTATTCCCTACAATATGTCCGATTGTGGCAGTAAAACATTTCATGTATTTCAAAGCATTTATCCCGCAATTCTGACTTTATAACTCGCAATTGTGAGTTTATCTCTCACAATTCTGAGAAAAAAGTCAGAATTGCAAGTTTAAATGATGTGATTCTGAGAAAAAAGGAGAACTCTGAGATAGAAACTCGCAATTGCGAGAATTTTTTTTTTTTAAATTTTATTTTTATTCAGTGGCGGAAACGGGCTTCCATATCAATATGTTTATTTCTTTCCTTGATAAAATGCTAGGAATGATGCGAAATGAATGATAAACAATTCTGATAACATCTGTCTATTTAATGCACATTCCTTGCAAATTTTCTTGTTGAATATCCTGCTTTATTCCCTAAAATATGTCCGATTATGGCAGTAAATGGTTTGTTATATGCATATTAGTATATCAACACTAACTAAACAGATCTTTTCAAAATATTCTGCCTGCAGATGTTTAATTATTATGATTTGGAATACATTCAGATGCATCTGTATGAGAGCGGTCTAAATGTATACATCGCTTTCCGTCCTCTGTTTTCCTTTCTGAAGTGTTTTGGCAGCTCAGCAGTGTTTTCCTCACAGTAACTTCTCTCATAGTATCGCTGCTGTGGCGCCGTTAGGATTGCATTCACTGCGCCTCCTGCAGGACGCCAAGAACAGCATCAGTAAATAAAATCAATTAAACGAGAGAGACAGAAAGTGAAGCCTAGTTCACTAAAAATCCAGCCTTATTTAAGTGTGAACGTAATTTGTGCTGAATCCAGCCTGAGCTGACAAGCGGAGCGAGGGGTAAGAGCCTGGAATGGTTGGAGGCTATTATTCATTTTTCATTGCAAAGACGAGACTTTTCACTTTACAGTCTGTGCACACAGACATTTCATAGCACAGATGCACAAATAAGGAGCCTATTTGCAGCTTTTTAGCCTCTTATGTTCTTTCTCATCAACAATTGAATGCAGGGCTTGAGAAATGGCTCATTTAAATGAAGCAATAGACAACACGAGTGAGTGTGTGGAGTAACCCGTGAACACGCGGGACGCTGGGTATGAATGAATCATTGTGAAACAAGCGAGCGGTAATCTGGCACTGGGCTGCATCGGTCCTGTGTGATTTCCAGCTCACCCACTGTCTCTACATTATTAAAAGCGCATTAGGGGCGTAATGGCTGAGAGATGCGTCTCAAGTCCTGCTTTCGGCTGCTGCAGCTGAGGGAGGTCACGTGACCCTGGCAGATTTACCAAAACACACAGAACGTCCTGAATGGAATACTAGTGTAATGCTTACTGCATACTATGCTGCGTACTGCCTACTGTTTTATAATGAGTATGTGAAACGTGTCATATGCATTTGGCACTTCAGCATGTTACATTTTTGTCACATCACCTTATTTCCTAGAGAAGTGTTTCGTTATTTAGTCATTCTTTTTTTTAACGGAATTTAGTTTTTTTTTTTGGGGGGGGGCATATATTTAATTTTATATAATTACAGTATGAACATAAATTATTATTATTATTTTGTTATCTTAGATCTATTTATGAAGATTTTTAATCAAATATAAAATTGAAAAACTCCCGATAAAATATTATTTTAAAATGTATAAATTTATAATAATAATAACAATAATTACAAAATATGTGCATACAGTTTTTCCTCCTATACATTTATCCATTGTAGAAGAAAAATGGCAATAAAAAGATACTTTAGCATCCATTAATTTATATAATATATTATGGAACTTTAATTCTGCATTTTGAATAAATTGTATTTTTATATATATTTTTTTTTAAATGATAACAATGACAATAACAACTGCTAAAAATGTCAATAAAAAGGTATTTTAGAGTCCTATAAATTCAATTTAATACTAATACTCATAATACTTATATTTTTTTGGGAGGGGGGGTATTTTATCTCTATTTATTTATATTTTTAATCCAGTGAAGAATAAAAAATGGCAATAAAAAGATTTCCATAATAATAACAGTAAAATTTATATTTAATAGTATTGTTTTTAATAATAATAATTATTGTTATTATCATCATTATAGTTTTGATTTTGAGTTATTTAGCTCAATGCTTTGTAATCCAATGATAATTAAAAAAATAATTAATTATAATAATAAATAAAAATATGCAATAAAAATATACTTTAAAGTCCCATACAGTGCATACTCCATAGCTCGTACTCACTCCATTCATAGAGAACATTCACACGCAGTGCACAGCATGCATACTGCAGAAATAGCAATGGAAGGGTAGTATGTTGTTCTGAACACAACTGCAGAGATGGAGAAATAGTGAGCGAGAGAAGAGCGCGTCTTTGCTGCTAGCGGGACTGCTGGCTGCAGCTCGTTCATGCAATATTAAAGCGCTGCTGCATCATGCACCTTATTATGAGGATTGCCTCATCTGTCACTTAGTCCTCTGAGAGCCGCGCCGCTCTGTCACGACTAGTTCTCCTCCATTCACCCCTTTCGCTTAGAAAATGGAGAGCTCGGTTATTAATGGCACATTATTGTCTGTCCCCACTACAATGATGTCTGAATAAAGAGAAATCTCATTAACACGGCCCGTTAGGGTCGGTCCCTTGAGAAATCCTCTCTAGCGAGCATTGCTTTTGTATCAGGGGAAGATAAACATTTGTGAAGATGCTTTTAAATCCAATTTTAGTTGCTGTTTTGTGTGTGCAAATATCTTTCTGCTGCTTTAAAACGGAGGGCAAGTGGAGTAATAGTTCAATTATCTGTAAATAAAGGCTGATTTGAGTGAGTGACGGTGTTGGCTGCGGCGAGCAGGAAAGCCTTTGAAATACCTTGGAAAATCTCTCCTCTGCCCATTCTCCTGCGTTTTATGAATAGTTTAATGATTTTAACAGCGGTAGATGAGGGTGGATCTACGTCAGGCTCTGTTATTAATATAGCAGCTAAATGCCACACTGCTGTTGCGGTGAAATAAACCCCAGACCAGAAGGCTGGCAGGTTTTGGAAAACCTTGAGGCTTTGCCTGTGCCGTGTTGACTTTTCAAAGAAGTGTTTCTCTCGGGAAGTCATCTGAAAATGTGTTTTGTCCTAGCGGAAGCTATTGCCTGCTGAAGGTGTTTTGTTTGGATCGCAGATACACCTGTCCTGCAGCTCGATCTCAACTAAAATGACTTGCCTGTTCAACTTTAGTGATGTTGGTCTTGTTTGTTTTTTTATTTAACTGAGGGAAAACAACAGGTGTGGATCTAATGTTTGTTGTTGTAGTTGTTGTTAAATGACTTTTCCTAAAACAGTTTTAGTTAATCAGGAAATTGTTAATCCAAAAATGAAAAGAAAAAAAAAACCCTGCTGAAAATTTACTCAACCTCAGGCCATCCAAGATGTAGATGAGTTTGTTTGGAGAAATGTAGCATTCTTCTATCACTTGCTCACCATTGGATGCTCTGCAGTGAATGGGTGCCGTCAGAATGAGAGTCCAAATAGCTGATAAAAACATCACAATAATCCACACCACTCCAGAACATCATTTAAAGTCTTGTGAAGAGAAAAGCTGCATGTTTGTAAGAAACATATCCATCATTAAGACATTTTTAAGTTCAGCGCTTTGCTTTTGGCTTAAATACCAGTCCATAATCCATTATAATGCTCCCTCCAGTGAAAAGTCCATCTCCTGTTGTCTCTCACAACAAAATCCACCCACATGTTTGTTTAGAGCTGGTTTGGACTGTTTTTTTTTGGAACGGTGCTTGATCTGTGCAGATTTCTCTCTTAATTCAGACTTTTCCACTGAAGAAAGCAATATCATGGATAGAGGAGTCATATTTTAGCCCCAAGCAACAGTTTGAAGTTAAAAACATCTTAATGATGGATTTATTTCTTACAAACAAACAGGTTTTGTCTTCTCCAGATGTTAACTGATGTTCTGGAGTGCTGTGGATTATTGTGATGTTTTTATCAGCTGTTTGGACTCTCATTCTGACGGCACCCATTCACTGCAGAGCATCCATTGGTGAGCAGGTGATGGAATGCTACATTTCTCCAAATCTGATGAAGAAACAATCTAATTTTGATTTTGGATGTGATGAGTTTTCGTAAATTTTCAGCAAATTTTCATTTTTGGATGAACTATTCCTTTAAGCTACAAATCACACTGTAAAATATAATTCATTTCATAGAATCAATTCATTCAAATGGTTTGTTAAATAACTAAAAAAAAAAAAATTTGTATTTGATATACATTTTCTGTTTCATATCGTCACTCTGAGATTCTGAGTGTATAATAAATCTATATGATTAAATATAATATAATGCTTCAACATATAACCTTGTAGTTTTATTGCCAAACCAATCTAAAAGAACAAATGGTTTGTGAATCATCCCTAGAAACAGCATTGTGTTTTAGGCCTCTTAAGAGCCAGAAAAGCCTTTTTGACTAGGCTTTGACTGTGATCGAACAAATGAATGAATGAATGCATGATGGCAAAGTCATGAAAGACAGCCATTGGTTTCCTAAAGCTGCAGCTGAGGACACGGCTTGACCCTCGGCCAGAGAGCCTTTATGTAACATTATGTAACCCGGCCGAAATTCCTGTGATTGACACTGAGTTAAGGACAGAACCATTTCCAGTCTGTCAAAATATCATGCTGCTGTGTGACAGACAAAAAGAAAACTAGCAGAAAAGTGCAGTGCTGGCATCGTGATACCAGCCATATTCATGTACCAGCGTATTTACTTTAAATGTGCAACTAAAGACGTCAGATATTCCATTTCCTTTGCTGAAAATGTAATGACATATTTAAAAATGATATATTTTAACAGTAAAAGACTGTCAGAATGCTACAGTGAAAAAAGAATTGGTTAACTTGAAGTTCCCTTTCTCTGTACAATGAAAAACTGCAAAAGAACTAATGGGACATTTCACGTAATTTTACACTAAAATAGTGTTAAATTCGTTTTTGGAAGTGGAAAGGAATGTCATCTTATAGTTTCTTAGTTTTTTTCTAATTACCTATATACAGTACATTAGGTGTTCATGTTTATTAGATTATTTTAGTGTTATGTGTTGTTGTTTTGTTTTTGTTTGTATAATGTGCACCTTAAATATATTAGTGTTTTCCTCCGCTTGTGAAAAGCTACTTTTGAATGATGACGTGACTTTCTTTTATGTTTTTTTGGCGGTTGTGTTCTATAAAGGTACAAAACAGATTTTAGTATGTCAATAGTTCAATATATTTCTATAATAATATATTATAATATCATTATGATATTATTTAATGTAATAGAATTATATTATTATCATTATTGTGGTACTCTGAAATATGTTTTTATTTTATTCTCTTTTATTTAGTTCTATATTTGATTAAAAATATCAATAAATAGATCTAAAATAACAAAAAATATTTTTACTGTAATTTTACTGTTGTTAAATCCACTAAATACGGTTGAATATATTTTTATAATGGTATATTTAATATCATTATGATATTATTTATTTTAATAACATTAAATATAAATAATATTATTTATTGTTATTGTTGTTGTTGTACATTATTGGACTTATTATATTGTTTATTTTATGCTATATATATATATATATATATATATATATATATGTATATATATGTATATATGTATATATATATTTACATTTACATTTATTTTATCCAAGTATATATATTATGTTATTAAAAATAACCATTACATCTAAAATAACCATATAAATAACCATTGATAGATCTAAAATAACCCAAGAATAAATATATTAAATCTAAAATATATAAAAATATTTAATAATATATCAATATTGAATACAAAAATAACAATTTTTATACGTTTATAATTATTTTAAATATTTTTTTTTTTTTTATTTTTTTTTTTTTGTTTTTTTTTTTTTTAAATTTTTAAATTTTTTAGTTTATTTGTTGTTTTTTTGTTGATGAATGCTACATGTATTTTTTTATAGTGCAGATTACACGTGTAAAATTGAACTGTTGTTTTTGTCTTTTCCATGACTGTTTCCCTCAGCTTGGGAGAATATATTGAAAGTTATTAAGGCGTTCTCCGGCTGTAAATACTCCTATAGTCCTGTCATGTCCGTGCTGTTTCCCAGCGGTGTCACAGAGCTGACCGGTCTGAGGGTGGCCCAAGTGAAAGCAAGTCCCCTGATTTACAGCCTGTCCCGCTGTACACAATAAACCCAGACAGAATGCCATTTGTTTGGCTTCCTCTCCCTTTAAACCAAAGGAAAATATTCTGCATTTAATTTTTAAAAGTCCAGTTTCCCAGGCTCGTGTCCTGAGGTTACTTCGGAGGGGTTGAAAGGGCACCCCTGGCATCTCGTCCTCGGGTGTTTCTCGGACAGGGTGCACTTCAGTTGTGGGCGACACGTTTTTATGTGCGAATCTCGAGCCAACGAGGCCTGTTTTCCACCCTGCGGGAACCTCCTACTGTCTGTTAATTAGAGTGTGTAAAGTTTACAGCCTTTGAGAAGCTGTTAAGCGGCAAAGAGCGGCGAGTAAAGGCAGCCTGACTGTGAAATTGAATTATGAGCGTTGTGTCACTGAACAAAATGGAAAGTGTGCGAGAGGGAGGAGGGAGAGCGAGAGAGAGAGAGAGAGAGAGAGAGAGAGAGGAATCCCTGGAGCCCTGATACTTCCTCTCTCTCTCTCTCTCTCTCTCTCTCTGTGCTGTGTTTTTAGTGAGCGAGGTAGAGCGTGTAGCCTCACTAGATGCTGAATAGTGAATGGTGAATGGAATATGCGCTGCACCGCTGTGTGTGTGTGACTCTTAACTTCCCGTCTGTCTGTCCACAGATGCTCCCACAGCAAGAATGGGACCACAAAAGAGGCGCCCGAGGATCTCAGGTCAGTGTCTGGATGATTAAAAAAGAGCTGATGAGTGAATCTGAAAGAACCTTTCTGAAGAACCTTTCTGAAGAACCTATTTCGTCCTATATATATATATATATATATAGATATATATAGATATATATAGATAGATAGATAGATAAAAGCATAATCCTCCTAAAATTCGCAAAATATTTTTTTTGAATGATGTAACTTAAAGAAATTAAAGCCCGTTTTAGAGTAATTAAGGATTTATTTGCATTGTGACATTATTTTCTAAACAATCAAGCATATTTCTCCCAAAATTCGTGAAAGAAAAAAAAAGAAAGTGTATTTTTGTTAAATGAAAATGAGGCCAATTTTAGTCATTAAGGTTTTATTTGCCATTATTATGACATTATTTTAAAAAATAAAAAAATTCAAAAATTCTTCCACAGTTTGCAGAAGAAAAAATTATAAAATTTAGTTTTACTTAAAGAAAAAATAATAATAATAATTTAAAATAAATAGCTTATTTTAGAGTCATCAAGGTGCCTTGTGACATTATTTTACAAACAATAATAATAATAATTTTAGAGTCATCAAGGTGCCTTGTGACATTTTTTTACTTATATTTAATAATAATAGTATTGATAGTATTTAATGTATATTATTTTTAAAATAATGAGAATAGAGTTGGTGGTGAAATAATTTTCTCTCAGAAATTGCTAGTGTATTTCACAAATAATTACAAGGAAATGGTAAGTAATGCATTAAATTAATCGTGAACGTTTGAAGTAGAAAAACTCAAATAGTTTTTTTTTTTTAAAAATACACTACAGTATTATTTGTTTTTATTCAACTTCAAAAATCATTTACAGTGTGAGAATAAAAAAAAAAATTAAAACATTCAGACGCAAGGAGATTTTCAGCACTGCATTAATGAAAATTTGAGGTTAATTTGTGCTTAATTGTCAAGAAAACAATGCCACACTCAAGCAAGTCTTAATCGTCCGGAATTGTTCTTAATGCGAAATACAATTTCTAATCTTGTACTTTTTAATTTGGGGTGAAGTGGGGCCTGTGAGTTGTTGTTTTTTTTTGTTGCTAGATCTCTGATTAATCATTATGACTACAGTGTAAATAAGTCTGTGAGTTGGTGACCTGTGTGTGACCCCGTGCTTGTAACCGAGATATGAGCTCTTTTAAACACCCCAGTGACATCATCACTCTTGACTTGCTCTGCTGCTCCTTTGAACTCTGGAACTTCAAAATATGAATATGCTTGTGTAATTTAAGGACGTGCATCAGAAACATTCTGTCATGCTAAAAAGTGTTTTTCCACCAAAATGATGTCACTTCCTGGAGGATGATGTCGGTAAACAACTGCCAGGATAAAGGTCTGGCTATTAAGAATCGGTATTTTGCATCTTGTGAATGTTGTTGTTTAACTTTAGTAGTTATGTAATAATGTTACTATTTGTTAATAATAATAAAAAATAATAATAATATAAAAAAAAGAAAAGGAACTACCAAGAAAAGGGGTATTGAAGATGGGGGAGGGGGAACCTTCGAATTGATTATACAAACCTGATTCCAAAAAAGTTAGGACACTGTACAAATTGTGAGTAAAATAGGAATGGATTAATTTACAAATCTCATAAACTTATATTTTATTCACAATAGAATATAGATAACATATCAAATGTTGAAAGTGAGACATTCTGAAATGTCATGCCAAATACTGGCTCATTTTGGATTTCATGACAGCTACACAATCCAAAAAAGTTGGGACAGGTAGCAATAAGAGGCCGGAAAAGTTAAATGTACATATAAGGAAGAGCTGGAGGACCAATTTGCAACTTATTAGGTCAATTGGCAACATGACTGGGTATAAAAGGAGCCTCTCAGAGTGGCAGTGTCTCTCAGAAGTCAAGATGGGCAGAGGATCACCAATTCACCCAACGCTGCGGCGGAAAATAGTAGAGTAATATCAGAAAGGAGTTTCTCAGAGAGAAAAATTGCAAAAGAGTTTTGAAGTTATCATCATCTACAGTGCATAATATCATCCAAAGATTCAGAGAATCTGGAACAATCTCTGTGCGTAAGGGTCGAGGTGGTAAAACCATACTGGATGGCCGTGATCTTCGGGCCCTTAGACGGCACTGCTTCACATACAGGAATGCTGCTGTAATGGAAATCACAACATGGGCTCAGGAATACTTCCAGAAAACATTGTCAGTGAACACAATCCACCGTTGCCGGCTAAAACTCTATAGGTCAAAGAAGAAGCCATATCTGAACATGATCCAGAAGCGCAGGAGCGTTTTCTCTGGCCAAGGTCTCATTTAAAATGGACTGTGGCAAAAGTGGAAAACTGTTATGTGGTCAGATGAATCAAAATTTGAAGCTCTTTTTGGGAAAACTGGGACACCATGTCATCCGGACTAAAGAGGACAAGGACAACCCAAGCTGTTATCAGCGCTCAGTTCAGAAGCCTGCATCTCTGATGGTATGGGGTTGCATGAGTGCGTGTGGCATGGGCAGCTTACACATCTGGAAAGGCACCATCAATGCTGAAAGGTATATCCAAGTTCTAGAACAACATATGCCCCATCCAGACGTCGTCTCTTTTAGGGAAGACCTTGCATTTTCCAACATTACAATGCCAGACCACATACTGCATCAATTACTACATCATGGCTGCATAGAAGAAGGATCCGGGTACTGTAATGCCCGCCTGCGGTCCAGATCTTTCACCCATAGAAAACATTTGGCATACATCATAAGAGGAAGATGCGACAAAGAAGACCTAATACAGTTGAGCAACTAGAAGCCTGTATTAGACAAGAAATGGGACAACATTCCTATTCCTAAACTTGAGCAACTTGTCTCCTCAGTCCCCAGACGTTTGGCAGACTGTTATAAAAAGAAGAGGGGATGCCACACAGTGGTGAACATGGCCTTGTCCCAAACTTTTTTGAGATGTGTTGATGCCATGAAATCAACTTATTTTTCCCTTAAAATGATACAATTTTCTCAGTTTAAACATTTGATATGTCATCTATGTTGTATTCTGAATAAAATATTGAAATTTGAAACTTCCACATCATTGCATTCTGTTTTTATTCACAATTTGTACAGTGTCCCAACTTTTTTGGAATCAGATTTGTAAGCTAAAAGAAGATTTTTAGGAAACTGTGTTTTGCCATATAGATTTTCTAATATATAGATAATATAATAAGTTATGAAACAGATTGAAAGGATTGATTACTTTGGATGTGTACACATGCTAATGTGGTTGCATATTAATATATATAAATTAATAAATATATAAATAAAAAAAAAATTTAAATCCCATCTTTGGGGTTAACGACTTAATTGATTTTTAATGTAATATTATTACTAAGTTCTATAAAAATAAAATAATAATAATAATAATGTACCCAGGGGAAAAATTATATTAGAAACAAGAAAAATAAACTGATTATCAGTTAAAAGAATATTTTAAGAAGATTAAATAATAATAATAATAATAATAATAATAATAATAATAATAAATAGTGTACCTGGATGAAAAATTATATTGGAAACAAGAAAAATATATAAATTGATTACAAAAGATTGGTTCTATTAACTATGTTAGTTAACATAATAAACATGATGAACTAGCAATGAACAATAATTCTAAAGCACTCTTAGTTAATGTTATTTTCAACCTTAATGTATTATTAAAATTAAAAGTTGATTCTGTTAGCATTATTTAATAGACCTGAATTTACAATGAATGAACGAACTAATTTATTGTCATTGTTAGGTAATCTTGGTTAATGCATCAAGTAATGTCAACTAGGGCTGTAGTACTTGAACTGGAGATATTCTTCTATCATCTTGGATTTGGTCATTGGACTTGCCAGATGTTCTCGTTGGTCTCAACCGAGTCCAGCAATATGCTTTTTTCTCTTTCAAAACAAAACCCCATTTGCAGTAGCTCTGCTACTAAATTCATTTTAAAAATGCCTGTCCTTGTACAGCTATGATCAGCTGTTTCTCCATCTTGACTTAGCTTTCAATTTTGTTACGGAAAAGGATGAAGCTGATTTATTGATTCTTGTCACATGAAAAGTTTAGATGTTTCTAATTTAATTTTCTACCTGTTAGATTGTGTTTTATTAACGTCTACACCTACCCCAGCCTTAGACTTACCCTTTACAATTATGAAATACTAATTAATGTTGTACAGTATGACAAAAATGACTCTGTATTTATGTGCGCATGAATACAGAGCCTTAACCACGCGCATGTGTCATATCCTGACCTTTGCGTGTGTGTGCTGCTGCGCCAAGGCATCAGTCATTTTAATTTTTGACCACAGACATAATGTCAGTAAACAGCAGCATTATAAAGTAAATTAAATGTAAATAATGTACATAAAAAATAATTTTATCCTACAGCTCCAGACTCGGTCGTGGAGGGCCGGTGTCCTGCAGAGTTTAGCTCCAACCCTAATTAAACACTCTTGAACCAGCTAATCAAGCTCTTACCAGACACACTTGAAACTTCCAGATAGGTGTGTTAAGGCCAGTTGGAGCTTATCTCTGCAGAGCACTTGCCCTCCAGGATCTAGTTTGGAGACCCCTGTCCTTCAGAGTTGTTACTTTGCACATGCTTTTTGATCATTACAAATAATAATGTAAAATTATTTTCTTAGAATAGGAGATATGCTGTCTCTCGCATCACATACATTATCAGTAGTTAAGTATGTGGTCTTGAAGAGGATCCTTTTTTCTCTCATTTGGACTCGGTCTTGACTTGGACTCAAAACTTTTGGACTTGTACTTGAGTTGGACTCGAACCTCTTTGGATTCGGTCTTGACTCGGTCTCGACAAGTCCTGGTATTGGACTTGTCTTGGACTCAACAAAGCTGGACTTGACTACAGCTCTAATGTCAACTAATGGGATCTTATTATAAAATGTTATAGATTTTATAATATATATAATGGATAATTTATTACTACCCAGAATGACAGAAGGAATGATCATCTTGTGTGTGAATTTACTATTTTTTATTCAGAAACTCCCCATAGTGTGTGTGTGCGTGTGAAAGTATGTGTGCGTGTGAAAGTGTGTGTGTGTGTGTGTGTGTGTGTGTGGTGTTATTGTGTGTGAATTTACTATGTGTGTGTTGTGTGTGTGAGTGGAGGTGGTGTCTGTGGTGTCTATGTTTATGTTTTTCTGTTCTCGGTGCCTGTGCGTTTGTCCCTCAGTGCTTCATTCATTCCCAGCAGTCTAACCTCTACCTATTTCTGCCTTTGCCTGCGACAGAGAGGAAGCTCTCGAGTCCTTTTCTTTCCATTGGTCGCTCTGCGCCGGGGCATCGCGGCACGGCAGAAAGATGGCGCATCCATATGTAGCGCTAGCAGCCTTTTGCATGAAGGGATTTGTGTTAAATTCCGCTGAGGAGAAACTAGACCGCCGGAGAGCAGACTATTGCGGCACTGAAAAATACATACGTTAAAGCGTAATACAAGGCTGAACATGACCTTAAAAATCAGCTGTCAGTCAGAGAGTCTCATAATAGAGCTGTCAGAGCGTGCCGGGCCAGTGAGGGCACCTCCCATAATGCACTGGGCCTTGGGAGAAGCGTGAGGCCGTGAGCTGATAGTGCGAACAATGCACAGGAGGAAAGATTGCTGTGTGTGTGGAATCGCCATTCTTAGTGAGCGTCTTGTGTGTGTGTGTGTGTGTGTGTGTATTTGTGTTTATCTATGCAATTGCTAACAGCAGTCAGCAGTCAGCAGTAACAATAGGTGAAGATATAAAGATACAAACATAGGTTAGGCTAATGCACTACTTCATTTGTGCATTCTCCATTGACAGTCATTCAGGGTGATTATAGTTAACTGTAAAACGGAAACTAAAGCTAAAACAAACAAAAAAACTAAACTGAAAAAAATCATTATTTGAAAAAAAAATTTACTTAAATAAAACAAGCATTAACTTATATAAAATCAATTATAAAAAAAACTTTTTAATATATAAAAATAGCATTTCTTAAAAATAAAAATTAATCAAAAATATCTAATATGTGTGTGTGTGTATATATATATTTATATTATGACAAAAACACACAATAAAGTTACTTAAACTTTAACTAAAATTATAATGAAAAAGGAAAATTCAACTTATTCAAAATATTAATAAAAACTATAATACTTTCTTGATAATACAAAAACAAAACTGTAGTCAATCAAAAATAACACTGTATTTGAACTTTGTATTATTTTGTATTCCAAAAATGTTTATAAACACACATGAATTGAAATTAATTCATTGTTAATAAAATAGTTTACACTATATTCTATTCTATTATATTTTTGTGTTTATGTACAGAAGGCTCTTAAAAGCATGAATTTGACTTTTAAATAGTTTACACTATATTATATTCTATTATATTCTTGTGTTTATGTACAGAAGGCTCCTAAAAGCATGAATTTGACTTTTACTATCTTTAACTAACATGCTTAAAATTCAAGTTGACCATAAAGTGAAAACTTTTTGTTAATGTATGATTATAGTGTCTTATGACAATTCTGTCAATGCAATATGTGCAAGCTTGTATAACTACAAGTGTCTGCATTTCAGGCAAATGAATAGTGGGGAGTGTGTGTGTGTGTGTGTGTGTGTGTGTGTGTGTGTGTGTGTGTGTGTGTGTGTGTGTGTGGGTGACCGTGTGTGTGTGTGTGTTCAGTGTCTAAGCCTTCTTATCAGAAGGATGTCCTCCCGCTGAGGATCGATGCTGCTCTTTCTGCTTCACAGCCATATTCAGACACACATGATGCACAGACATTATTTGTGTGTGTTTGAGAGCTAACAGAGCTCGCTCTCTTTTCTAATTAACCAGTTGTTTTATCATTAGTCAATTAGGGGACTTGGTTCTCTCTTGTCTCTGTATCGTATTTGCTGCATGAAAGACTGATTAGCACTTCAAAGTTCTCGTTCACCCACCAGCTTTCAAAGTGCAGCCGATGGTGTGCATGATTTCTGCCTGCTTTCCTCTCATTGATCTGTGGAAAGCAGCCATCTCCAGGATCCCGAGGCTGATAAAGGTGTGCAGTAGTGCAAACACGGCTGACGGCTGAACCTGTGACCCTTGACCTGACGGAGAGCGAGTGCGTGCACCTCAGGAGACCCGTCTCTTCCTCACTCCCTTCCCAGGGTGCACTGCGTCTCCCATGTGGCTGTGTTGTTAGTGTTTGTGTTCAATTACCGTCACTCTCATTAGCAGCCGCCACGTCACTGCTCTTTTACATAAACTTTTCTAACAAAAGAACTTTCACATTATGTTTTGCCCCAAATAAAATCAAGGAAATGTAATGTAATAATATGTATTATATATTATGTCATATAATGCATTTTAACCTCAAAATTCATATCTGTATTGCATGTAAACATTTTACTTTTAATTCAATTCAGTTCAATTAAAAATAGAGAATTAGCAAAGTTTACTATTTTCTTATGAGATCTCTATTACTGTATAATAAATAATTACTGCGATGGTTTGCTTAATTAAAAGAGAGTTAATTAAAGCATTAATTAAAGAGAGTACAAAAATTGTACCATAATGTATAAATACTTTCAATAAGACTTTTTATTATTTTGTGCATTATAGTAATATTCTATTAATTTTAATTTGTGCAATATTCGGAAATAGAAAAACAGATATATATATATCAAATTTAAATATATTATTAATTTGGGGTGAAAAGAAATAAGAAATTATATTTAGCATGTAATTATATATTATATGCTATATTATATTATATTATATTATATTATATTATATTATATTATATTATATTATATTATATTATATATATATATATGGTGTGTGTGTGTGGTGAAGTGTGCGTGGTGTGTGTGTGTGTGTGTGTGTGTGTGAGTGTGCGCGTGTGTGTGTGTGTGTGTGTGTAAATTAAGCTATATATAAATATATATAAATAAGTGAACATTACTCGTGATTAATCACATTTTTGTTTACATAATATATGTGTGTGCTGTGTATATTTATTATGTATATATAAATACACATACACTATATATTTTGAAAATATTTACATGTATTTAAATTTAAGAAAATATGTTATGTTTTTATGTTAAATATATTTATATACAATATAAATTATATGAATATATATATATATATATATATATATATATATATATTATATATATATATATATATATTCATATAATTTATATTGTGTGTAAATATATTTAATATAAAAACATAACATATTTTTCTTAAATATATACATGCATGTGTGTGTGTTTATATGTATATGTATATACATGATAAAAATACTCAGTACACACACATATATTATGTAAACAAAAACTTTTATTTTGGATGCGATTAATCGTTTGACCACACTAATATAAATGGTATATAAATGTAATTTTATTATTTTAAAATAATATATTACTGTATATTATATAAATTTAAAACGCAAAATGGTAATTTAAATTTTAAAATGGTATAAATGCAATGTATAAATTCTATAATAATAATAATAATATATAATAATGTTTTGCATGCTTATTCTTTTTGTTGGGGTGAAATATGATCAGTACAGGTTTTTGAAAGGTCTCATGGCTTTTTAGTGACTGCGTCCCATTGGTTTGGTTTTCTCAGTTTTATCACATCCAGTGCTGGACCCGTTCATCATCAGCAGACACTGCTGGAAATCTCCAACTCTCTTTGAAACTAAATGACGGTTACTTTGGCGCTGCATATTCACTGTCAGCTTGAACGTCCCTTCAGAGAAACTATCAAGTGTCTCTGTGTCATAAAAAACTGTGAAGGAGTGGAAAGGCTTTTTGTTGACCAATTTAGCCCAAACAACTATTTATTGTGTGGGCCCTGAGGTAACGCTCTTTGCCCGGCTGTCACTTAGCAACAGGCTATTTTCAATATAAATGCTTCCTGTGGTGTGAGGAGCACCTACAGTATCTGACAGCAGCGGCGCAAGCGTGCGTGCACACACACACACACACACACACTCACTGTCCGCTGAAGACGCTCCAGCAGCCAGACGGACTGATCTGTGAGTGACACTGGCATCATGAGGAAGAGGCGTGCCACCACCGGGCCGTTCTGCCCGTATCACGGCCAGCAGGTGGGAGATACGCCGTATTCTTTTCATTGTTGCTAATATTCATCTGTGCACGAGACTAGATTGGATGCACTTTAACAAAATGATTTTGCTGGAGCTTAAAAGGCTATTGAATTTGTGTAGATGCTTGATACGAATTAGGCAACACATTTTTTTTTTGATATATAATTTAATAATAGTTTTAACTGATACTCCACTGTGTTAATAGTTGAATATAAAGTGAAAACTGATTATATAATCTGGAAATTTGTGCATTGTATTATGTAAATAAGCTAGACTCAGATGCAGTGTTATTTTAGTATCGTTTATCTAGTATTATAGTTTTTAATCAATATTTTTATATTTTCTGTTTTTAGGTTTAGTATTTTGTTGTGTTTTTGTCATTTATATTGTTTTTTTTTAAAAATAGGTTAAAAATAGTTTTTTTAGCAAGTTTTAGATTTTAGTTTATTTCGTTTTTGTAAATTTAGTACTTTAACTTAAACTAAATAAAAATAAAAAAAAACAACATTGGCAATTAGCTGAAATAAATATAAGCTTTTTATATTTTACTTTATTTCTTTACATTTTTATTTTTCATTTTAATTTTAAAATTTTAGTGTTTTTGTTGTTTTTCTCATTTTTATTCTTTTAAGTTTTAGTCTTTATAGTTTATTTAGTTAAAATGAAAATGACATTTGTTACTTTGCAACTAGCTGAAATAAATTAAAAAATTGTTTTATTTTAGTTCACTTTATTTATTTATTTATTTATTAATGGTATTGGTTTTAGTTAACGAAAATAATAATGCTGTTCAGATGTCCCTCACACACAATTCATTAAGCAAAGCGATCCACAGTTTTTCCAAGGCATCAAGTGGAAGGATTTCTCAGTCATACAGTATTTCCTGTGAATCACGCCGTGTGTTTTTGTGGAAAAGGAGATTTGTGGTACGTCAGGGACTCTCAGAGTTGCTGTAAATCACTAGTCCACTTATGGATTTATCCATGTCTCGATCACCTTCCCGGCCCATGTGCGTTACGATGACGAAAATGATGTTAACTTTTGCACAGAGAAAAAATGGAATGAGATCAAGTATAATATTTAGATTCGAAGGATTCAGATCATTAGTTTGAGTCATGAATAAAGACGTCTGCATCCAGCTTCACCACAATCAGACGTCACTGAATTTGTGGGACGCCACAAAATCTCAAGTAACCCACCTGTAAAACCCACCTTTTTTTCTCAACAGCTCACAATGTTGACATGGTCTGTAGTGTAGATAGTGGTTGAAAATCCCTTGGCTCTTGCTCAAGTGTCAAAGCGACGTGACACAAACTAATTACTGATTCCTTCCACCACTTCAGTATTATAAAGTGAAGTAGGAAGCCTTAAAAAAACGCTGCTCTTTCCACAAACAGCCATTGACATTCTTGTGTTGTGAGGACCTCAGGCAGCTCAGTTCATTCACAATTTAGTCCTGCTGTAATTTTTATGATACCCGTTGTGACACGTTGGCTGTTATAACTGCAGTCAAGGGACGCAAGGCAATGGCGATACACAATCAGAGATGCACTGAAGTGCTATGACGGTTTGTCACGCTTGTTTTGAGTCATTTTGCATGCTTAAAAACTCATTCTCATGCAAAAACATGAATACATTCCTCCAGCCAAGATTATAGTAATATCAATATTGGACCGGTTGAGCATTCAAATCACACAAGGCTTGTTTTTGTGTGTGCTTTTGTGTCCTATATTGTGAATATGTTTATTTCTATTTATGAACACTACTGTTCAGAAGTTTAATGTAAGATTGTTTCTTGTTGTTGCTGAAAGAAATTAGTAGTTTTATCCATCACGGATGCATTAAATTGTCGAAAAGTGACAGTAAAGAGATTTATAATGTTACAAAAGGTGTCTTTGTTTTTGTTTTTTAAATCAATGCTGATGTGACACTAAAGACTGTAATGATGTAATGATGCTGAAAATGCAGCATTGCATCACAGGAATAAATTACATTTTAAAACATATTACTATAGAAAACAGCTATTTTAAATTGTAAAAATATTTTACATTTTAATCAAATAAATGCAAACTTGCTGAGCAGAAGAGACTTCTTTAAAAAAAAATAACAAATCTTTCCGACCCCAAACTAAGGAGTAGTGTGTATATATTTGTTTGTTTTGGCATTATTTGCATTACATTTAAGCATATTACAACCTAAAAAATGTAATTACTGTAATGTTTTTTACTAAACTAATAAATATGTTTAATATTATTAAATTAATTAAGAGTGCAAAAAGGCTACATGATATATAAATATTATAAATATAACTTCATGTCTTTATTCATTATTAAAATATAAATTATATAATATATATGTACAGTATCTCTGTGTGTTCTTTATTCATTATTAAAGTATGTGTAATTTTGCATTGCAGTAATTAATTTATTTTATTTTTGTTAAAAAAATGTTTAATGGGGAAAATGCGTTTAATATTCATTAAATTGATGTCACAATGCAAAAATTCTCAATTGTCCTAAAAACAGGCTGTTTATGCTAAATATTTGATTTCCTTTTAGGTTTGGAATGAAATATGACCTTTAAAAGTTCTTGATATACAGTAGTCAACATTTGAAGTGGATCAAAACCTTTCATAAAAGTTGTCCTAAAACCAAAACAATACCCGTTCTTGTCATAGGACAACTTTTATGAACTTTTTTAATCCACTTCAAATTGTTGACTATGTATACAGTATATATATTAGATATATATATGTATATATATATATACACACACACACACACACACTCTGCATTATGTAGCTAATGAGTGGAATCAGGTGTGTTAGATAAGGGAGACATACAAAAGGAGCAGGGCAAGGGGGCCTCCAGGACAGGTTTGGGAAGCACTGGTGTAGAGTAAGGGAAACATCTCGTAAAGGGTTCTTCCTCTTTCACACCTCGCTGCACCTCGGCATCTGCGTAATGCTGACGCATGTATGTGTTCTTCTGAAGAGACGAGTGTAGAAACACTTGCCTGCCAACACGGTGCATCAAAGCCCTCGCTGTTGCTTTCATGCACATTTGCATCCCATTGGCCGGCGTGTTTTGAATGCATATGCACGGAGAATAACATGACTCAGCATCTCTCTGTGTCTAGTGTAAGCCCTGCGATCAATGAGACGCTATTAGAGGACTTTTCCCTCCCGGCTGTCCTGTACCGCTGTACACAAAGGCCCTGATCAACCTGTTCGGATCGATATGGTTTCCAGCAGCAACCCCCGTTTTGTTCCCTGGATGTGTTGTTGATATCACCTATGCACACACACACTCACACTCTCGCGCGCACAGACACAATCACACTAATCCGAGGACATTAGCTGTGGAGAGAGTCCATTTCAGTCAGGTAATGGGCAGATTTGGCTATCACAGGATGTCGTAAAGGTTGCTCTGAAGAGCGAGATAATGTGTTTTTTTTTAAGGCTGGGCTCTCTGGGATCTGTCAGCTGCTCTCCAAGCCAAACTACTTGAGCAACTTTCCCATAAACACCTCTCTTGTTTTAGTCGGCGGGAAAACACACTAACACACGTGCTTAAGTTTAAGAGAGCCCAAGTTTGATCTTGCGGCCCATTGTTTGCACAGAACATCCTCTTGTTTGACAAGCTCGCCGGTGACTCACGTCTCTTGATGTTGGTTGCAGCAGACACTGTTTTGATAACGGATTAAGACGGGAGGAGAGAGAGAGAGAGAGAGAGAGAGAGAGAGGAAAAAATGTAATGAAAGGAAGGAGTTGAAAGACTCCCACGCAAGGAGCGATGTTGCCCCAGTCCACTTAACCTCGCTCTCCGTGCCTTCTATATTTAATCGCCCTTTTTGGCTTCCCGGCAGTCCGTGTGTGACCCTAGTGGAAGATCTGAGTAACACATAGAGCAGAGGAAGTCTCTCCACAGCTGGAAGGACAAATTTCTGTCTCCAGACATTTCTTAAAATCTGTCAGGAATATGCACAGGTCACATTTCACCCCACATTTAAAATGTACATAACCATTTGTAGTCACACTGTTATGACAATTCAAGCACATTTGATCTTATAAACATGTTATGTTGTAATATAATGTTATATTTATATATATATATATATATATATATATATATACACACACACATTCAATGTATACAGTACATACATTCAAAAATATACATATATACTAGATATTCACATTATCATGGCTATTTAATATAGTTCAGCATATGTGACAGTAATGCTGTAAGTTTGTGTTATACATTTTTTGTTGTTATTATATAATAATTTTTTTTTATTTTGTTTTTTTATATGTGTTATATCTTTTATATATATATATATATATATATATAAATATAGTTCAGCCATATGTACGCACACACATATATACATATCATTAGTAATAAGAAAAAAAAACTCTGTATTTAATTTGACATAATATTTAATTGTAATTTATTAAAATGTTTCCCCCATAAAGAAAATCTTTTGATTTTGTGGTAAAATGTGACCTGAACATGCTTTTGTGAGACTCACCTACACAAACAACAAATGAATATGAGAAAGCACTGCTATTTTCCCACAAGGGTCACTAGCAGGCCCCCTGCCGTGGGTCGTGAGGTCATGACCTGCCGCTGCGGGAGGCGCTCTCCTCCTCACCCACATACAGCTCTCATTAATACTTCACCATGCTCACAACTCCTGACCTGTGCCGCTGTTCACGCTGAGCCAGCCTGTTTCCAACCGTTAAAACTAAACCAGCAGCCATTCTTTTTCCAAATATGCCCATCAGCAGACAGTTTTTTTTTTTTTTATATTTTTTTGAATCTAGAGTTTTTCGCGGAAGCTCTCGATCCGAGCCTCTGTTACTCAGTTTTTTGGCGTCTGACAGCGGCTAGCTCTGAGATATGTAGCGTGACGGTGCGCATACATCCTCCACATGTTCTCGCTTTAGTGACTCACCGCAGATGAAGGATGTCAGAGGAGTCCTGGAAAGCTTTTTTTTTTTTTTTTGGTCGCACTGTAACTCCCTGTGTGTTTGAGTTTGTCATTCCAGTCGTGCTCTTACTGTGCCCTGAGCGCGGCGGATAATTACCGCACCTCACTGAAGGCTTATTTAGTCAGAGGGAGCTTTAGCAACACTGCTGGGATATGAACTCACCTGAATGCCACACGCCAATCCCTGTGATGCTTTCTTTCATTCTAAAGGAATAGTTCACCCCAAAAATGAAAATTTGCTGAAAATGTACTCACCCTTAGGTCATGGAAGATATAGATGAGTTTGTTTCTTCATCAGATTTGGAGAAATGTAGCATTCCATCATTTGCTCACCAATGAATCCTCTGCAGTGAATGGGTGCCGTCAGAATGAGAGTCCAAACAGAAGATAAAAACATCACAATAATCCACAAGTAATCCACACCACTCCAGTACATTAATTAACATCTTGAGAAGTAAAAAGCTGTGTGTTTATAAGAAACAAATGCATCAAGACATTTTTTAACTAAAAATAAGTCCATACTCCATAAAACCGCTTTCTCCAGTGAACAAGTCATCTCATCTGAATCAGGAGAGAAATCTGCATGGATCCAGCAATGTTTCCAAGTCAAAACAGTCCAAAATACTTGATGTGAGAGACAACAGGAGATGGACTTCTTTCACTGGAGGAAGTGTTATTATGATTATGGACTCTGTGGAAGCAGTGGTGTGAAGATTATAACGTCATAATGATGGATTTGTTTCTTACAAACACACAGCTTTTGGCCTCATAAGATGTTAATCGCTGGACTGGACTGTTGTGGATTACTTGTGGATTATTGTGATGTTTTTATCAGCTGTTTGGACTCTCATTCTGACGGCACCCATTCACGGCATCCATTAGTGAGCAAGTTATTGAATTGCTAAATTCTTCAAATCTGATGAAGAAACAAACTCATCTACATCTTGGATATCATTAGGGTGAGGACATTATCAGCAAATTTTCATTTTTGGTTGAACTATTCCTTTAAATGCAAATGAATTGCACACTAACAGTCTGATTATTACCAATAATTTCTCATGGTTATTTATAAATATAATATTATATATAAAATATAAATTCAAATGCAATGTTTTCTACTGCTGCTATCATTGACCTTCCTCAAATTCAGAACCTGCTTCAAGTGAAAAAAATAGCAAAATAATCCCTGAGCTCACTAGAAATATCATTTTCTGTTCATTCAGTGTTTTCAAACCCATGCATTTGCATAATGCATCATCGGTCTGTAGCAGAGACATATGCATTGTCATCAGAGACATTAAAGTGTATACAGAAAACTGCAATACGCAACATTTTACCGCAACATTTTTTATTAAGATTGCTGCGTAATCATAATAGCATAATCACAAAATTCTGTTTACATGAGCTTTAAATTAATCTCAGTACTGCTTTAGTCATTATGTGTTTAAGCATATTTGTCTGCAACTGCAATAATTTTCTGATGCTGTTATGCGTTTCATAGAATGATGAACATAACTAGATGTTTCAGGACTTTAGATATGATTACTCTATGCCAAACACACCAGTTTGGTCTTGATAGACCGCAGTTAGTGTAATTTTGCAGTAGCTACAAGCTGTTGGAAATTGGAAATTGGAAATGCAAAAGTACTTATTTGTATTCATTTTCTTTGATGTGTCACCAAAAATTTTCCTTTTTTAGCGTGCGCCTAGGCTTGTCTCATCTAGCCTCAATGATCTGTTTTAATGCAGCTCAATCTAATATTTCTTTTATGTAATCCAAGCAAGGGATTTTGCATTATTCAGCAAGGGTAGTTTCTTTGCAGGGGTCTGTGACAGAGAAAATCCAATACAGTAATATCAGACCGAGCACTTAATACATGTGTGTGTGTTTAATATACAAACAGAGAGCGAGTAGAAACCCGACCCTCTGACGCAACCTCGTTGTTATAGCAACCACTCATCTGTCAGCCTCACGTGTGCCACGCTGTCAACGGCACATGAGCTGACAGAATGAATCAAGGAGTTTCTGATGGAGGGGAAAATGTAAACAAACACACGTCTACCGTCAGTATCCTGCATCTCTGTTTCCTGTTTGGTTCATGCAAGTCTTGTAACAAGGTTTATGAGATTTCACAGAAGATGCTGATGAGGACAGAGCAGATTATATCCATTCAGGCTGTTTTTTTTTTTTTACTATTTTAATTGATTATAAAAACAATGTCACAAATTTATTGTGAAAAATATAAAAATAAAAAAAAAGCGAAAAAACAGTACTGGTGTATATCTTGTGGTGTTTGTTAAATTATTATTTGTTATTTTTTATTTTTATTATTAGTTGAATTATTATACTTTGTACTTATTATACTATTATTATTTTTATTATGTATGTGTGTTATTTTTAAATGTATATTAACTGATCATAATATATATATATATATATATATATATATATATAATACATAAAATATTTTAATATAAATATTTAGATTTTTATTTATTATTATTATTATTATTATTTGTTTATTTTACTTATTTAATGATTTATTCATTTACATAATGTTATTTATTTATTTTTTATAGGCATTAATATGTAAATGTGGGTGGTCATACGTTAATTTATTTGTGTCATGATTATTTTTGAAGGAGACATTTTTGCAGCTTATTTTCCAGCATTGTTTGTGTATATGTACATAGCATATCAAACAAGAGGCATAGGAATAAACTGTAGTGATTTTGCTCATGAATATTAATTGCACGACAGTCGTTCGGTAGTCCTGACTGATTGGCTTAAATGCAGAGGCTTTGTCTTTTGTGTCTTGCTACTTTAGCCAAGAGAAATAAACCCCAAACTCTTAAAAATACATATTTTTTGTAATTCCATTTGATGACTTTAGGAGTGCAGAAATGACACACTTTGCAGTTGAGGGCTTTTTGGGATCTTTGAAAATTAAGCACATTCTGTTGGCATCTGAACATACGCCCCAGCAGATGCTGCCTGTCGTGAAGACCTCTCTGAGTTTTGAAGATCTGTCTCTCTTTCTCCTTTCTCAAACAATGAACATCTGCACGGCCCAATACGAGCAGCCATCCGGCCTAATGCAAGTCAGTCTCTCCTTCCTCCATTAGTTATTCTCTGTATGTGTCAGTCCGTCATCTGCTTTTGATGTCTCTCTCTCTCTCTCTCCCTCCCTCCCCATTGTGCGTGTGTGTGAATACTGTATCCCGTGGCCGTTTTTTAAGGGCTAGCGAGGAAAGACCGAGTGTGATAAATGTGTCCTCTTTCTGTACTTCTCATGACCTCCTTCTCTCTTGCCCTCGAAATCTCTTTCTCTCGCTCTCTCTCTCTCGTTCTCTGTGTCTCTCGTTCCCCCGTGTGTAGCAGTGCGGCGTCACTCTCTGCGTCAGTGTGCCATTACGTCAACCCTGCATCGCGTCACCGCTGAGGTGCAGATGAGCTAACGTTGCTTTTTCTCTCTCCCCCTTTGTCTCTTCCTCTCCCGCTACCTGTGCGTTTAACTCTACCTCTGCCTTACGCCCACTTCCTGTCTCTCTCATCCAGTCTTCGGGCACCAGCGTGACGGTGGACATCGCGGTGATGGGCGAGGCCCACGGGCTGATCTCAGATCTGCTGGCTGACCCTTCCCTCCCACCGAACACCTGCAGCACCCTGCGGGCCGTCAGTAACCTGCTCAGCACCCAGTTCACCTTCCAGCCGCTGCACCACCGGCCGCGCTTGAGCCCCCTGCTGGCCTTCAGTGACGGACACGCCTGCTCCGACTCGGAGGAGGTGCCGGAGAAAGGAGAGAGGCTGGCCATCCCCAAGGTAAGGCCACACCCTCTCAGGTAGCAGGATTTGATTGGTAATTGGCGCTTCACTAAGCCCTGCCTTAAAAATATGACTGACCTTTGCAGCTGTTGCAGCACCGCCCACATTATTCCATTTCAATACATTTTGTCCATAGTTTTTTTTTTTTTTAAGTATTAAGTTTTATTTATTTTTGTTAATCGATTTTTATGAAATTATCATGAAAGAATTTTAACAAATTATCATGAGAGAAAAGGTTTTTTTTTTTTGGTTTGGTTTTGGTTAGGCCCGGCTTATTAATTGACTGACCTATTTAAACTTTGCAGCTGTTGCGGCATCACCCACTTTTTTGCATTTCTATTCTTTCTACTTTTTTTAAGTAGCAAAATATTTTTTCTTCCAAAATGTGACACACATGAGAGTTTAATAAATTAATGACATAAAAAAAATGTGGGCGGGACTTGGTTCTATGCAGCTGTTGTTGATTGGATGTTGTGATGTGAGAGAAGGCACCAGAGAAAGGAAAGAGGCTGGTCATCCCAAATGTAAGGACACACCCTCTGAGGTACGGGGATTTGATTGGTAATTGGCCGTTTGCTAAGCCCCGCCTTTAAAATACTGTATGACTGAACATTGCGGCTGTTGTAGCTCCGCTCACTTTTCACATTTCCATTCATTTTGTTTATAGAGACTTTTTAAGTAGCAACAGAGCCATATTGTGACATACATACGAGTTTAATACATGCATCAGTTGTTAATTAGATGTTGCTAAGCCACGCCTTAAAATGCAAATCTGATCTTTGCCGCTGTTGTGGGCTCACCTACTTTTTTCCCCATTTCCAGTAATTTTTTTTTTGAGTAGTGACAGATTCTGTCTCCCTTATTGTGACATACATATGAGTTTAATGAATTAACGGCATAGAAGAATGTGGGCATGACTTGGTTTTGGGCTGTGTTTCCCTAAAAGCATTATAAGCTTAAAGGGTTAGTTCACCCAAAAATTAAAATTCTGTCATTAATTACTCACCCTCATGTTGTTCTAAACCCATAAGACTGCTGTTCATCTTCGGAAAAAATATATATTTTTGATACATTTTGAGAGCTGTCTGACCCTCCCATAGACAGCAATGTAATTACCACGATTAAGGTCCAGAGTAGCAAGATGATCGGAAAAATAATTCATGTGACATCAGGTGTTCAACCATAATTTGACAAAGCTATGAGAATACTTTTTGTATGCAAAGAAAACAAAAATAACGACTTTATTCAACAATTCGTCTCCTCCGCATCACCCTGGTGCCATTTTGGAGAATATCCACTGAACGTAAACAGCGTATGCTATTCTGTGTCCGCTGCGTCACACGGCTGAAATAATGTTTTCTTGCAAAACATACCCAATAATCTTTATTTACAACTTTAAAAATAAATTTTGCAGTATATTATCAGACAGGCTTTCGCATGGAAGTCTTTGTTTGGATAGTTTTATGTAGAATTCCATTGAGAAAGGATCCAAAAGTACAGTAAAACATTTAATACAGTAGAACAGTAATCTATACATTTCTTTAAAGATAAATCACATATAAAATGCTTGAACATGTACCAACTCCAGCCCATGTAAGAATAATATCCAGTCTATTTATGAGTCCATTTCACTGAAAGTCATGCCATTCATACCTAGGGGACGTTCTGTAAAGCTTGTCCTGCAGGGAGCAGAGCTTAGCGACGGGTCAATTAGCTTTCGTTTGTGAAGATGGATGGGTTTTCACCAGTTAGGGTGTTTTTACATTATTTCTTAGCATTGCTGCAGCAATTCTTGAATGGCTCGCGTTATCTTGGTGGAACCGGCAAAGATTTGAGACAAAAGAAAAAGACTCCATTGTGTTTAATGGTTTACTGCCACAGCTGATGCTCTGTATTTTTCATCACACACACACACACACACACACACACACACACACACACACACACACACACGTTCCTTCCTCATTCATGCCAGCATGGCAGGTCTCTAATGTAGCGGACAATGACGCACATTCTCACAGAAGCCTTTTAATGTTTCACCAGCACTGCAGTTAAAAATGCATGCCGGCACTTAAAGAGTAGGTGAGGCAAAAGTCACTATCCGTCTCTCCAGCACTTTTCCCATGCTGCAGTGTTCGGCAAACAGCGTTAAGAGATGTTTATTAAAGCCCATTCATTACACCTGGTCCATATGTAGGTCACACCGCACTACGCTCTGATATTGAACAGAATTCAGAGCGCCGGCCTTATTATTTTTCCACAGCGTATATAATGAGATATTTTGGCAGTGTGAAGAAAAACATGAGCGAGTCTGGTTCTTTAAGCAGCATTTTATCTGTCAGAGCTACAGCTGTGTCAATATCGGAATGAAAACGGCACGAAACGCAACTGATGGTGACACGATTTTCGTAGAAGGTCAAATAGCTGTGGCCTGTCTGGGTGTCCAGTTTGGCTGCGGCTCAGGAAACGGGGCTTTTTCACATAAATCCCAAATCACTTTTCCTGTATATTTTAGGAGCAAAAGAAAAACAATTTTCCTAAGGTGTTAGATTTCTGCAGCGGTGCTGATCGGACGTCCATTTCTAGAGCCGGTAAACATGCAACACGGTTACTGTAGGTCAGAAACCTTTAACGCATTATACATGCATGAGCTCTCTGCCTTAGAAAGTACTTTTAAGATTTAAAGGCTGATTCCTCCAGTATTTTCCAACTTTAGGATTTCGAGCGAGTGCATACCTTTGTCGCAGACGTTTAAAAGGCTAATCTATTTGAGAGCTAATAGGAAAAGAAAGTTGTTGAACTGACCGGTTCACTGCACTCTCAGGCCCTGGACTATTCCCTGCAGTTTTGTTACTTTTTACCAGGGCATTGTAGTTAAAAATAATTGTCTATCTTGATGTTTTTCAACCTTTTTAAAGATATTGTATGTCATATAAATATTAAAATATTTTTAAATATAAAAAAACATTGTCTTTATAATATTTAAAAAAATATTTTTTTAATATTTTAAATAATTTTAAATATTTTAAATTGTATAAATGTTTAGTGTAAGAAGTAAAATAAAGTAATCTAATTAAATCTAATCTATAATCTAAATTAAATCTAATTAAAGCTAAATAAACACAAGGGCATAGCATGTGTTGTAAAATTTGTATAAAAAATAAGTAAATAAATAAAAAACAAATAAGAAATAAATAAGAAAAATATTTTTACCTATAAGAGTTAAGAATACAGGTGTAACTAAAAAAACTATATAAACTAAATAAAGTCACTATATAATTTTTTCTTTTTTTAATTATTCAACAAAATTGCTAAACATATTTAAGGAGCTATTTCACATCACTTGAGGGTTTTTACCTGTAATCACTGGTATTTTGCTGCAAAATGACAAATGATTATCGTTGAGAAGACTGATGCTGTGAGCTAGTTTGTGCAAAAATGCTGAAGTGGTTGCTGGAAAATTTGCACATACCGTTTTAATGAAAGGTTGTGAGGTTCTGTGGCAGGGCCGTCACTAGTGGGGTGAAAGGTGGTGACGATTATAGGGGTCCACGGCTGAGGGGGGCCCCCCGGCGATCTCAACCGACTGGCTGAAGCCAGCCTACAAAGACGCTCAGGACAGTTGATGGTCCATTGCTGCGCATCGTCACGAAAGCTTATCATTTGCACATGTTTTTAAGCCTTGCCAATTGAAACATTCAAAAGAGTTTAAAGCATTCAAACACAAGATGCGGAAAAACTCAACTGAGTACTCACAGGCACGCAAAGAGCCGCGTCTCACAGACAGCAACACCGAACCGAGCTCTCCTTCATGTCCTCCTGCACCTGAATGAACAAATACAAATCACAGTTTAAACATGCAAACAGAAAAAGGGCGCACGCAGAGAGACACGTCTCAAAGCGCTTCAACACCCAATTTGCCTCTTCTTGCTCTTGTACCGACAAATACATACAAAATTATGTCAAAATACCCATCTTGGAGAGTATCCTCGAAAAAACTTTCGGTTATGTCTAAAGTGAAAGTAAACAATGGAGAAAGAAACTGAATATGTATCATTATAATGGATGCGTTGTCTCTTAAAGTGACCGTGCCTAATTTACTAGCTGCTGTAATATTAATCCAAGAAAATGAAAGAAAATCACACACTGCTCTTGACTGAATAACTTTGTAGTTTTAACAAGAATTAATCCACAGTCAAACAGACAGACACCAGACACCAGATATAATTTTTTTATATTTTTGTACTAGTGGGTGCGGGACACTATAGTTAATTTATGTAAGTGAGTATAGCAAAATAAAGTAAGCTGTGAAATTATACCCCAAGATTCTTCATACAGTGGACTACCAGTAAAAAATTTGGGACCAAAAATAATTCAGGCACTTTGACCTGGGCATGTTTTGCTTAAGTGTTTTTTCTTTAATTGCTAATGCGAGCTTTTTACACCACAGACTGAAGAAAATTAAACATTGCTTGGTAATTGGTTGAGCTAAATTGGTATAATCTAATTGTGAACTTAAATTTAACAGCTGACAGCTATTCAACCGAATTCATTACATACATTTCAATCAAATATATTGATAAAGTTATCAGACATTATCAAGATGAATTTGTTCTGACACAGTTTAACTCTGAGTGAGTTCTTGTCATATTTTATTACCATTTTCTAAATTATAGCAAATAAACTGATAATGTGAGAAATGTTGAAGGTGTCTAAAACATTTTGGTTCAACTGTATATTTAATTTTTACAGTGAAGACTATGCAGTGCTATTTTATATTATTCAGTTTCTGTACCTGGACACCTTCAAACTTGAAAAACGTAAAAACTGTGTAAATAGCACAAATAAACAAATAGACTGAACATACAAATTAAACAATTTCAACTGCACTAGGGCCCCGCAAACCCCATCTACGGCCCTGCTCTGTGGGTATTGGGTCTTTTTATGTGTCTGTGGCAGAACTGGTATTAGATAATCTATTTCAACTACGTATGTTTGTGACATGCATGTAAACAGTGTTGATATACGTTTTTTCTTTTTAAGTGGAATACGTTTTTAATAGTTTTTTTATTTATTTGTTTGTTTTGCATTCTAGTAAAGACAGTACAGTTTTTAAATTGGAGGGGTAAATGTCCTTTTTTTTTAAGGAAATAATTGCATAATGCAACTTTAATGATCCTAAAATAGCTTGTAATATAATAATGTAATATAATATATAGACATGTTCTTGATCGTTCTGGACAATTATTTATTTGAATGTTGATCGACAACTAAGCACATTAATGCAGCGCAAGTAATTAATATTTTTAAATATAATAATAATCCTAACAATAAATAATAAAAAAATACATACAATAGCACAAAAATACTAACAAGATGTATAATTGATTTAAAAATCTTTTCCTTTTTTTTTTTTTTTTTTTGCACACCACTTGAAACCATACAGTTTTTAAATTGTGATCATTTTGCTATAGTACATACTGTAGTAAAGAATTTGGGGCTTAGAAAATGATAGCATAATGCACCTTAATAATCCTAAAATAGCTTAATTTTTTATTTTTTAATTGTTAGATTCCCTCATATAGGTTAGTTGAGACTGTGATAGGGAACAAAGCTCCCAGCTGTCACACCGGCTGGAGAAGCAGGTTCAATCAGACACCGCAGAACCCTGATCAGACGAGACTCGGCTCACAGACGCCTGAGCGCTGAACGTCTGCAACCCTGACAGTCTGTCTGCGTGAGAGAGACGCCAGGGCAGGAGAGGAGACGCACGTCCCGAGCACCTTCCCAGACTTGAGGCCTGCTACATCCACTCAAACATGTTCCTCCCAACTCCAGCTGACAGCGGCTCCGGCTGAATTAATATCAGACGCAGATGTTTTCATGTTTGTGGCTGTAGATTGTTGCATTGCAGAGAATTTCCCTGAGTTAAAAATACACAGGTGATTTGTGACTTCTGACCCCGGCGCTCACTGCATCTGTCTGTAACTGGACGCCACTGGTCTCCCAGAATGCCCGGGGCATGCACTCAGGGCGGTTGGGAGATTAGGGTCGGGGGTGCGTGGATGTGCCCTCTGCTTCTCTACGTGGGCCAGAGCCCTGCTCTGCATCTGAAATATTCATGCTGCTGTCAGGAGTTTCTTCCCTGCCCTGACTCTCAGGGTAATGCAGTTCTCAAACTTTTTGTGCACCATTGTGCAATTTTATATAGTCAAAAATATACTTAACTTTGAAGCACAAAATGCTTTACCGTTCGGAAGTTTCTTTGAAATATATTAAATGTGCCATTAAACCAGATGTGTTATTCAGATGACAAACATGCTGAAACTTTCTCAGAAAAATTCTTTCCAAACTATTGTTTCTCCATGACGCTAGTTGACCTGCAAGAGAAAACTGACTGACAGTTGCTTTAGTTTCCAGTCTACTGTAATCTGCATTGCATTACTTTGAATTCAAAGGGATAATCCACACAAAATGAAAAATATTTATCATTTACTGTTATTTTAGTATAACTGGGATGCTATTATTATTATTATTATTATTACTGATATTATCTTTACAGTTTAAATAATGTATATTTTCATTTTATTATTACTGATATTATCTTTACAGTTTAAATAATGTATATTTTCATTTTATTTTTTGACATCATTTGTAATACTTTATATTTATTTTTATGTCGATATATTTTTTATGTCGTTAATTAATATGTGTTTTTCTTTTTTGGAAGTTGGAATATGTTGTTTAATAGCTGATTTATTCGTTTTTTGTAAGTTTAATTTATCATTTTAGTGCATCTTAGTAGGGTTAACTAAGACTACTTTACCCACTAGTCGGCGCTGGTCGGAAACCAATTCGACTTTTTGCACATTTGCATATTAGAGGTTTAATTTCAGTTTCACTTTCTCTGTACATGTAAATTTACATGGCATTGAACCTGAGCACACTGTGCTGTTGCTAGATAACATTTGAACCAAGGGGATGTTGTCATGAATTATAACTTTATGAACGAAAAATATCCACAAATGACACCCCATTATGTTGGCCGAGCCAAAATACTCTCCTCCGCGCATTCTCAGAAATCAGAGCTTTTTTCCTTTTTTTAATGTCATATTTTTTTTTTGCGACAAATGACATGAATGTAATGGAATCAGCACAAGCGCGCTCACCAATCAAACAAGTCCGCGTCCCTTAAAAAGCTAATCCTCACTTAGAGCAGCATTTTTTGCTTCTGTATCTTTTGCCTGGTCTATAAGTTTCAAAACGACTGCTTATAGATCTTCGTCAATGAAAACGCACACACGTGCACACAGCGTTTGATCCATCTCGCTGCTTACTGAATTACCTATTATTTACTTTCAACGAAGCTATTTGTTTTGATTGATAGTCAAACGGTCAAACTGTTCGTGATGTAAACTTTTGTGGAGAAATGCGATGATGTACAGCATTTCTCGTATTATGTACTTGTTGCCTTAGATTGATTCGTTTTATATCAATAAACATTATTAATTAACTATTTAATGTCCTATTATTTACATTTCCAATCGATTATTGTTAAATGTTCTGTAGTTCCCATTTTCCCAGATGTGTATATATATAGGGGGAACTATTAGAATATTTTTATTTCTAAATTTTTATTCTATTTATTTATATTATTTTAATTTTTTTTTTTTATATTTTTATTCTATTTATTTATATTATTTTAATTTTTTTATATTTTAGATCTACTTTTAATTTTAGTAAACCCCACTGTAAATATCTGCTGTTTTTTTTTTTTTTTGGAGTGTCCGTCCCTGTTGTTTGGCTTAACGAACAGACTTGCTTTCAAAATACACACACTCGCTAAGATTTACATCATTTACGTAAAATGTGATCCAGTTTAATCTAAACAAGTGCTTTGTTGAATAGCTGCACTGCCAAAAAGTGTTAATTTGGCTCTCTGCTTGTCATACACATGTGTTTTTATTCTGTCTGGGTCAGTGTTAATTGATTATAATTGGTGATGTGACTTTTGACAAGCTTCAAAACTGACCTTAACAGAGGATTTGTGACTGTAAGTGTTTTGCACCACTGTCAACATTGTTTTAGTCTAAACTTGATGTGTGTTCTCTTGAAATAACAGCGTTTGAGGCGGAGTTTGCCTCCGGGGCTTTTGAGACGCATTTCTTCCACGTGGACCACCACCACCTCAGCCACGGGGCTGCCCACCCTCGAACCCGGGCCGGTCAGACGGGACCGCAGTGCCAGCATCAAAGCACCTCACGATGGCCCTTCCAGCAGGTAATAAACACCCTGTTCTTATCCAGAACAATCTGTGTCTACCTTTAGTCACTTAGTTCATCAAACTATCTTACAAATGCCCAAAAATGCAAATTTGCTGAAATGCGCTTATCCTCAGGCCTTCATTTTAAGATGTAGATGAGTTTGTTTCTTCATCAGATTTGGAGAAATGTAGCATTCCATCACTTGCTCCCAAATGGATCCTCTGCAGTGAATGGGTGCCGTCAGAATGAGAGTCAAAACAGCTGATTAAAACATCACAATAATCCACAAGTAATCCACAACAGTCCAGTCCAGCAATTAACATCTTATGAAGCCAAAAGCTGTGTGTTTGTACGAAACAAATCCATCAAGGTGTTTTTAACTTCAAACCGTTGCTTCTGACTAAAATATGAGTCCATAATATTGCTTTCTTCATTGGAAAAGTCATCTCATCTGAATCAGGAGAGAAATCTGCACAGATCAAATGCTGTTTGCAATAGTCCAAACCAGTTATAATATTATATAAATATGTGGGTGGATTTTGACATGAGAGATGACAGAAGATGGACTTTTTAGTAAGTAGTATTATGGACTATGGACTCATATTTTGGCCAGAAGTGACAGTTTGAAGTTAAAGACGTCTTAATGATGGATTTGTTTCTTACAAACACACAGGTTTTTGCTTCTCAAGATGTTAATTACTAGACTGGAGTGGTGTGGATTATTGTGATGTTTTTATCGGCTGTTTAGACTGATTCTGACGGCACCCATTCACTGCAGAGGTTTGATACGGTGATATCATCATCAAGCTTTAAGTGTTTCTTCATACTTTTGGTGACCAGCCCAGAATCTTTTCACCATCTTCTTTAATTTTTATTCAGTGTCTTTGGTGTTTTAGTTTTTTTAGTGCATAAACTATATATGTATATGAAGACACATACCTGTATTTACCTGTGTATGAAGACAGGTGTCTTAGCAGAGAAATGCTTTACAAACACAGAAGCGTCCATTTGCTTCATTGGGAAGCATTTTGTGTATTGTTTTATTATGTCAAACGTAACAAACAGCCTTTTTCATGAAATGTTTTGTTCTAAATTGATTTGATATTTATATTCTATTGCAATGACATTTGCATGTTTGTCTAAATACTTCCCGGCTCGCCGGATGTGACACATGAAGTGTTTTGAAGCAACAATACATAATTTCCGAAAATATGAGTCCACAGGGAGTTTCTCAGGATTTATCTGACAGCACTTTTATCTGTTTGCCCTCATTTAGTTTTGTTTGTCATCATTGTCTCGTACGTTAGTGTTTCGCACAGCTGTTGCAGATCGCTGTCAAGCGCTTGAACTTTCCAGAGCTCCTCCACACCGTCTTACTCACTCCGTCCCAATGTATGATTCAAATTTTATAATGTCCATCTTTGGGCATTTCTCCACCTTTATATCTCTTATTTCAGCTCGAGTTATACAGACCAGCTAAAGTTCAGCCCATTAATACTGATATCCAGTTAGCCATCTGCACTGTGTAGACAGAGAGTTTAAAGAGGCTTCCTGGAGACTCAAGAGCCCGGCTTGTGTTTAGATCTGGGCCCTGTCAAAATAAAAGCCCCAGTGATAAATGGAGGGTCACACGGTTGCCTGCATTACCATGTTGAGGCTGGTTTTAAAGTGGCGGGTCTCCTGTGCAGCGTCTTAATGGATACCTGAAGAGTGTTCCCACAGCAGGAGGCCTGTTCGCAGGAAAATTCAAGTTTAAATCCCTCTCCAAAAATAAGCCACTTGGACTGTTTTAACCCCAGAAAAAGTGCATTGTGAACTTTCTCATTTCCAAGTTCGCCTCTTGAGAGAAAAAAGGTTATGCTGTGTTGAGTTAAAAGTGAAGTGTCTTCATCGAGGACACAATAATAGTGGGATACATAAACACTGGAGCAGGGTTGTTATTGCAAACTGAAAATAAAACAACACAATAATAGTGGGATACATAAACACTGGAGCAGGGTGAAAACTAAAAAACTAAAATAAAACAGAATAGAATAAAAGTTCCATTAGTTAATGTTAGTTAATGTATTAACTAACAGAAAAACGTGAACAATACATTTATTACTTGGTTTATTTATTCATCTTTGTTAATTTAAAATAATAATAACAGTTATAGTATTGTTAGTTTAAAAATCCAGTGCATTAACTAATGTTAACAAGCACAACTTTTGATTTGAATAGTGCAGTAGTAAATGTTGAAATTAACCTATAGTATAGTATAATATATAGACATATTTTTTTAAAAAAATACTAAAACACAGAGAAATTACTAAAATCAAAAAGAAAACAAAAATTAAAATATGAAATTAAATCTAATGCAAAATATTAACTATATATCTAATTCCAATTCAATTTATGCATATGTTAGTTAGGGCTAATCAAATGATTATTCAACTAATATTAATCCAAGCAAAAGTTTTTGATTTACATAATATATGTATGTGTACATGTTATATTTATTATAGTATAGTATATAATACACACACATAAATTTATATTTAAAAAATATTTACATGTATAGACATTTATACTAATATTCTTAATTTTATAAAAATTAAAAATATTTAATATTAAATCTAATGCAAAATTCTAACTTAAATATATACATTCTGTGTGTGTATATTATATATATACATAATAAATATACACAGTATATACACATATATATATGTAAAAACCTTTTATTTTGGATGTGATTATCGTGATTATCATTTGACAGCCTTTATATATATATATATATATATATATATATATATATATATATATATATATATCATATATATTATACACCACACATATATATATATTACCTCAGCACGGCAACACACACACATAACTATATAAATATGCTAAGTCAACAAAACAACAACAAAACCAACATCTCTTAGGCATATCTTGATGCGTTTTCTCCTCTTCTGCAGTTTGGTGAACAGTGATTCATGGAACAACTCTGTTGTGCTCAGCCTTTCCAAGAGCAGGTCCATGTCCGCTTCATACACTGCCTCCTCCACCACCAACCACATCTATAGCAAGAGCCGAAGAGGTACAGCGCTGTGTGTGTGTGTGTGTGTGTGTGTGTGTGTGTGTGTGTGTGTGTGTGTGTGTGTGTGTGTGTGTGGAGGGAAAGGAGATAAATGGGCTCTGGCAGTGCCGGTGTGATTCCTCTGCTCTCCGGCAGGTTACCCTTCTTCCAACATCTCACCTCTGGCTTCACCCTGCCACTCCCCTCCAGTCCAGGGCACTCCGCTCACCAGCCCCACCAATAAAAGCCCTTCAGTGGAGCTGCCGGACGCAGTGCTTCCGCCACCACGGAGCCCCCACAAAGCCTTAACCCACAGTCAGAGCGCCCCCAG
Organism: Cyprinus carpio; assembly: GCF_018340385.1. NCBI lineage: Eukaryota > Metazoa > Chordata > Actinopteri > Cypriniformes > Cyprinidae > Cyprinus > Cyprinus carpio. The sequence goes on along the minus strand of NC_056600.1, from coordinate 3,171,127 downwards.
CTCCAGCACCTCACAATGGGTGCCGCCTCCACTTTGTAGCAGGTAATACCCCACCATTCTGCTCAGCTTCACACGTTTGTGCACTGATGTTTGAGGGAAATTCATTCAGTTTAAAGCAGAGCTTGAGAGTACTGCAGTTGTATTGGCATCCGAAAGCACTATTAAATTATCCAGAAATATTTAATAGTGCTGTGCAACAACTGATCGTGATTAATCACATCCAAAATAAAAGTTTGTGTGTACATAATATATGTGTGTGTGCTTTGTATATTTATTATGTATATATAAAGACACACACATACAGTATATATTTATTTATGTATTTACATGTATATATTTATATTCATATAATTTATATATAAATATATTTAATATATAAACACAACATATTTTTTTTATAAATATATACATGCTTGTGTGTGTATTTATATACACATAATAAATATACACAGTACGCAGTGCATAAGAATATTATGTACACAAAATCTTGCATGTGTTGTGCCCACAGAACTTTTATTCTGTAATTTTATGCTTGCATATTAATCATCTGCTTCTTATTATTTAAATAGTTATTTCATATCCATTCTTGCTTTAATTTGTTGTTATTTTTTATTATATATCTTCCAAAATATTTAATAAGCAAACATGCAGGCATAGCATCCACATAACTCTATAATCTATAATTTCATATTTGCACATTAATTAAATTTTCATACTTTAAACATAAATTTTCATATATGTGTTTGTTAAAAACTCTCTTGGCAATTTATTTTGAATGAAGTTTTGTTACATAATCCAAGATATTTAATAGACCTGCAGGTGTAGCACCCACAAAACTATAATTTAACATTTTAATATAAATAATTTAATTGTCATAAATGAAATATTCATTTTCATATCTGTTTATTTAAAAAATATCTTGCTGCAGTTTTGAAAAAAAAAAAAGAAAAAAATTATTACATTACCCAAAATATTTAATAAACAAACATGGTGAAGCACCCACAAAACTATCATTTTATATTTGCATATAAATAATTTAATTCTCATAATTGAAATAGTCATATCTATTAGATATATCTATAAAAAAAATCCTGCATCCGTTTAATTAAAATAAACTTTAATTTTTATACTATCCAAAATATTTAATAAACAAACATGTAATTCACATATTTTAGATATTAATTTTCATATCTATTTTTTTTAAATGAAATTTTATTATATTATCCAAAATATTTGACGATCAAACTTTCAGGTGTAGCGCCCACAGAACTCACATCTATAATGTCATATTTGCAGATTAATATTTTAATTCTCATACTTGAAATATTCATTTTCATATAAATATTTCAATGTTTTAATATTTTGTTTTTAAACTCCTGCTGCGGCTTATTTAAAATGAGTTTGTTTTAAAATTATATTTAATACACAAACATGCAGGTGTAGCGTCCACAGAACTACAATTTTGTATTTACATATTAATCATTTGCATATTAATTTCTTTCTTTCTCATATTTTCGCATACTTGATATCATATGTTTTTAATAACAGTTCTTGCTTTAATTTAATTCAGAACTGCTATTATACTCGTCTAGTTTTTATATTCACTTCATTTACCTTTAAATATGTGCAACTGCCATGTCATGTTGTTTTAGAGCAGAGAACACACCACTGCAGCCGTAAAGCCCAGCCTTTGATTAAAGAGTTACCCAAACAATATAATCGACCGCTGCTGCACAAGTCATCCTTAATGTACCAGGAAATGTGTCAATTTTTTTCGCTTAACAAGTCTTTTTGAGGAATTTAGCTTGTTTGGATTCCATGCAGGACTACTAATGAGTCATTTTAAGAGCGGACAGTGAGTTAATATTAATTTTGTGCCTAATTTATCACTCCGGTCGCTGTTTCCATGTAGTACAAGAGCGGACTGCAGCTTCAGGCCATTATGTGGTTACTGAACAACCACTGATCATTAACTGTGAAAAATACCCAACATTGTGTCTAAATATTAACAGATGGACGTACACGGTCAGATCTGCCATCCCTCTCTCTCTCTCTCTCTCTCTCTATTGGTTTTACTCACATGTCCTGGCGATGGGACAAGGTCACCTTCCCCTTGGCCCGTAATGAATGCTGGGCACAGAGGAGCAGCTTGATTAGGTTCTGTCTGGCCCGCTAATTCAGAGAGCTCAACTAAACAACAGCGACACACACACATACAGCACATATCATCAGGGTTAGTCACCCAGAGAGGACGCCTCTCAATTTCAATGCAAAATATTAAAATATGCAATCATGAAATGCATACAGTATGCACGCATCAGCCGTTTCCTGGCTTTCCTAACTCATAAAGCATAAAAACATGAAGCGTAATGAACAGATTCCAGTGCCTGCGATGATGGATAGTGGCTTTTTCTTGTTCTTAAAGGAGTGTTCCTGAAATCAACATGAAATGGCATTCGCAACACATTTTTCTGGCATAATGTGCCTTATTTCTGAGTGTAGCAGGATATTTTGTGAGAGGGAAAAAGGTGGAATGTGAGTTGATTTTAATCACTGGGAATCGATTCAATAAATTCAATTGAAAAAAAAGCTTTAAGAAAACATGAAATATTGTTATATTATATTATATTATATTATATTATATTATATTATATTATATTATATTATATTATATTATATTATATTATATTATTAATTGTTGTTGTTAAAATGCAACACAAAAGCAAAATAACATCAAAAACATATTAAAAAAATTGATTATGCAATATAATTAAATAAATATATGCAAATGGATATATTGTATATATCTTAATTTACTGTTTTATTCATTGTGAATTTATTTGGAATAACATTAACTGATAAATCATCCACAATAAAATCAGTTCTTCTTGTTGTTGTTGTTGCTGCAACACAAAGTAAATAAATGCAAAAACAAAAAAAAACTTTAATAAAACAAGAAAGAAAGAAAGTTACATGATTTTTTCCTTTGGACTTGATTGTTGAAATTTGATGAGACTTTGTAATGTTTATTTTCCTGTGTTTCTGTATGATTATTGTGTGTGTTGTAGCTGTGGAAGACCGTACAGTAAACTGAGACACGGGGACGGATCCATAGACGCAGGAGACCGAACCCAACAGTCAGGTACCGCCGCTGAATCTGCATTTAGATGCGTTTCACTTATGATCCATTTTGCTGTTGTGATCTGCGATATTACAGCTGGATCCTGGATTGAATCTGAATTCATATGTAATTGGTGTCTTTATGAGTCTTTCAGAGCTGTCAGTCTGCTCCAACGAGAGGTGTGATCAGGTTTTTTTAATAACGTTGCAGACGAGCCGCTGATGATGTCGTCAGACTATGACTGCACCATTGAGACCAACCACAGTGACAGCAGCAACTTTGCACAGAACGAGGAGGACAGAGAGGGTCACAGGAAAGTCTGCGGGACGTTCCCGCTGACCACTCTAATCCCACCGGAGGTACAGTAAACACCACAAATAGATTTTTTTTATCATTTATGCAATTTAGTTCAGGCAGGTAGATTTTTTTCTATTCAGTGTTACATGGCTACAAGCAGTAAAAATACACAGTATGAAGAGTTGCATAAAATATGCAGTATGCATATAATATGCATAAATGTATATTGCACAAAAATACTGCAATAGCATAGTAAATAAATAATTAAATAAAAAGAGTTAATGTGCAATTTCAGGGTATATCTGATCCAGTTAAATAAACTGTCATCAATATTTAATCAAAACTAAATGCTATAAAAGTAATATCAAATAATTGTTTACTAAAATTTTGCAACTCACTTTAATTCTGTAATTTTTTTTTTTTTTTTTTTTTTTTGTATACACTTCAGTATTTTTGGCCTCCCTGCTAGAAAGTGCTATCAACATTTTCATTTTTATTTTTTTGTCTAAGTGCCAAGATGAAATGATAATGTTAAAATAATACATTTTATTAAACTATAAAAATGAGTAACAATGGATAGTGAATTTTTATTGATTTATTTTATTTAAATCTTTTTATGCTTAAATACTTTTTTGCATTGTTTTTATGTAATTTTGAGGCCAGGAGTATAAAATGTTAATGATTAAATAATGTATTTTATTAAACAATAAAAGTACATAAATCACATTTTCTATTTTTTTATTATATTTGTTATATATTTAATTTTAATTATATTTTATATGTTTTTCTTATATTATATAATACATTTTTAGTTAATTTTATTGAATAAACAAGTGTAAAAAGATTATTATTTAAATTTAGCAACTTTGTGTACTTTTAATTTGCTAATGTAATTATATCTGCCACACTATTACTGTAGATATTATTAGATATCATGTTTTGCATTGTTTTTTTTTTTGTTTTTTTTTGTAGTTGTTGTTGTTGTTGTTTTATGTAATTGTATGTCTAAATGTTGAGGCCTGGATAATTTAATGGCTGAAATTTGACCATTGTGATTAAATAATACATTTTGTTAAATAATAAAAATTATTGTCAGTGTACAGTGCATATTTTTTATTGTTATATGTTTTATTTTCATCTCATTTTTCTGGTCAGTGTTAGAGGACCTACAAGCAGTAAAAATATACAGTATAAAGTATTGCATAAAATATGCAGTATGCATGCAATCTGCAGAAAATATAATGCACAAAAATACGGCAATAGCTTTGTTACGTGCAACTCTCAGGGTTGTTTGTTCCAGTAAAACTAAACTGTCATCAAATAGTCATCAAAACCAATCACTGAGCATTCGACTTGTTTTCGCTGTGGTTTGATGACAGACTCTTTTTGTGTTCTATGCTGTTTTAACTGCTCTCTGTAGTAGTTTCATATGTGCCACTTGATTTTGTAGTAATTCCAGTCATGTCTAGTGGGTTTTTTGGTGTAAGATGGCACCGTCTGTGATCTGAAATCATTTCCTCTGCAGGATAAGCCCATCTTGGCCCCGGAGCCGCTGGTGATGGAGGGCCTGGAGCCCCTCATGAGTCAGATCAACAACTGGAACTTCCCCATCTTCAGTCTGGTGGAGAAAACCAATGGCAGATGCGGCTGCATCCTCAGCCAGGTGACACACTGACATCTAGTGGAGATCAGGAGTACACACACACACACACACACACACACACACACACACAGATCCTGACCACAGTCAAACAAATCAAACTTATCTCAACAACACATGTAAGATCTGACACCAGTGAGGCCGGGATGATTCAATCTGACCATTACGATTAAATAATACATTATATTAAATAATAAACATGAGTGTCAGTGGAAAGTGAATGTTTTTGTTTGTTTGTTTGTTTGTTTTTACTTGAGGCCAAGATGATTAATATATTAATGATAATTATTAAATAACACATTTTATTAAACAATAACACAGTGTCAGTGCATTGAGCACATTTTCTATTTTTACAATTATATGTTAATATATTTATATATATATATTATATATATATATATATATATATATATATATATATATATATATATATATATATTTTTTTTTTTTTTTTTTTTTTTTTTTTTTAATTTATATTTTTTTTTTTTTTTTTTTTTTTTTTTTTTGTTTATTTTTTTATTTATTTTTTTTGTTGTTATATATGCAATTATGAGAATAGATATGACTTTTTGAATATAAGAATAAGTATTTGCATGTATATAAAAATGTCCTTTTGAGTTTTGTTTCATTTCAGACATGGTTTAACCCTTTTCTCTGTGGGTTAGGTGTCTTACCGGTTGTTTGTGGATACGGGACTCTTCGAGACGTTCAAGATTCCGGTGAGGGAGTTCATGAACTACTTCCACGCTCTGGAGAACGGATACAGGGACATCCCATGTGAGTCCTCGTGCTGCAGAAATATGTTTACAATGAAATAACTGATGATGTACAACAGATGCTGTGCACAGGCAGCTTCACCTCCAGAGGAATAAATTGCCCTAAATCATGGCTTCTGCCTCTTTTTGCTGTGTTGTATCTCCCTCTAGTGGTAGTTGACACTATTAAACCTCGTCTTCCTCCGCAGATCACAACAGGATTCATGCGACAGACGTCCTCCATGCGGTCTGGTACCTCACGAGCCAGCCTGTGCCTGGTTTACCTACACTGACATCACTGAGTGACTCGGGTAAGGGTCACACTTCATCACTGTTTGGATACGTTACAACAACAGAAATCATTTCATGCCTGTAATTCAAAAGTACATATTTAGTTTGATCACTACTTTTTATACAGACTAGATGAGTGTATTTGTATATGTTTATATGTAACACTATGGTCCTGTGAGGCATCAGTGTTATTTCAGTATCATTGAGATGCTATTATAGTTTTTATTCATATTTAAATCAGTTTGTATATTTATGTTGTCATTTCAAATTTACTTAAACTTTGTCATTTTGTGTTTTTGTGTTTTTTTTCTTTCTTTTTTTAGTATAAATCTATATAACTATATATTTAGTTTTAGTACATCAAGTTATACGAAATTAATGTTGCATTGCCAACTAGCTGAAATAGAAGCTTTTACATTTTTTATTTTGAGCTTTTATTTGTATATTTTTAATTTTCTTTTAAATTTTATTTCATTTTAGTTATTTTACTGTGTGGCTTTTGTTTATATATATATATATATTCCAGTTTTACTATAAGTTGATAAGTGCTGCCTTGCCAACTAGATGAAATGAAAAGCTTTTTATATATTTGTTTTTGTAATTTGTTTGTAGTTTTTATTGAATTACTAAAACAATTTTAAATGAATAACAATAATACAACGATTTATGATGAATACCTATTATACAGTGTGAACTAATCTGCAGTTTTCAAGTGCATATATCAGTTCTTATATGCATGAACACGTCAAATTAATTGTTTTATTTTATTTATTTATTGAAGTTTTTTTTTTTTTAAAGTTTTTTTTGAAGTTAATAAAGATGATTGGAATTCGATTCAAAAGAAATACCATTTCAGTCATTCAGTTCAATGTGTTACTTGCCATTTCTTTGTCATTATTTAGTAAAGTAGATCAAATGGCAAATTTATTTCAGTATTTAATTGTAATTGGGTTTTTTAGATTTAAAATTGTGTGTTTTAATTGAAAAAAAATTTTTAATAGGAAATTTTTTTACTCAGAAATTGCTAGTAAATTTTACAAACCATTACAAAGAATTGGCACGTGACATTAAATTAAATGTGAACTGAAATAGTACTCCTTTATTTACAATTTGAAATCAGTTCTTACAGTGTAGGTTCAAACAAACAAAATAAAATGCTTCAACAGTGTTTGAAGACATATGAAGATTGTTAATGTCTCTGTCTGTGTTTAGACTCTGACGGTGGACTCGCTCTCGGCCGCACAAGGTACCTGATGTCCAGGACGTATCCTGAGGAGGAGGAGGGTTACGGCTGTCTGTCGGGCCTCATCCCCGCTCTGGAGCTGATGGCGCTCTACGTAGCAGCCGCCATGCATGACTACGACCATCCCGGCAGGACCAATGCGTTCCTGGTGGCCACCAGCGCTCCTCAGGTGACACATCATGGTTTTCCCTCAAAGAGTTTACAAGAAGCACTGATTTCCTCGTATTGTAATATTAAGCTTAGGAATCATAGAGGTACTTGTACTAATTCAGAGATAGAATAAATTACTAAAGTACCTTTTATAATAATTAACAATAATGTATTTGATTTAATCAAATCAAGAACCGAAGAAGACTGGTGTTTGCCTTATATTTAAAAATACTGTGAAGCATAGAAGCTTTTACAGATTTGACAAGTGTAATGAACTACTGTGTATATACGTATACATAATAATTCATTACATTTATACATATATGTACACATGCTGCATTTATTTGATCAAAAATACATTTAAAAGAGTAAAACTGTGAAATATTATTGCAATTTGAAATAACTATTTTCTATTTGAATATGTTAAAATGTAATCTATTGCTGTGATCAAAGCTGAATTTTCAGCATCATTACATCATTACAGTCTTCAGTGTCACGTGATCCTTCAGAAATCAGTCTAATATGCTGATTTGCAGCACAGTTATTATTGGTAATCAGTTATTAATAATAGTTTTTGCTTCTTAATGTTTTGTGGAAATTGATTTTTATTTTTCAGAATTCTTTGATGAATAGAACATTCATAAGAACAGCATTTATTTGAAATTGAATCCTTTGTAACATAATAAATGTTTTTACTGTCACTTTTAATTAATTTAATGCATCCTTGTTCAATAAAAGCATTACTTTATATTTAAACACACACACACACACAAACATTTCAATAGTAATATATCATTGTTTCTGTATAAATATAGTGAAGTGTTTTTAAAATTGATAATAATCAGAAAAGTTTCTTTAACAGCCAATCATCATATTAGAATGATTTCTGAAGGATCATGTGACACTGAAGACTGGAGTAACGATGCTGAAAATACAGCTTTGATCACAGAAATAAATTACATTTTACTATATATTCAAATATAAAACAGTTATTTGAAATTGTATTAATATTTCATGATATTACTGTTTTTGCTTTATTTTGATCAAATAAATAAAGCCTTGGTGAGCAGTAGAGTGGTCTTTAAAAACATTAAAATTATTACTTATTCCACACTTAGAATAATTAGAGTAATTATACAAACCAGTAGAATGTGTTTGTAGGTGTGTATGAATATATATACTGGAAGCAGTGTGATATTTATGATATTACTGTACACAACTGTTGTTTTCAAGCTTCAGTGATTGATCACAGTGTTCTGGGGCCTTGAAACATGTGAAGCCCATACAACTCTTTTGTGTCTTTGTAGGCTGTTCTTTATAATGACCGTTCGGTGCTGGAGAATCATCACGCAGCGTCCGCATGGAATCTGTTCATGTCCCGGCCCGAGTACAACTTTCTGGCCAGTCTGGACCACATGGACTTCAAACGCTTTCGCTTCCTGGTCATCGAGGCCATCCTGGCCACCGACCTCAAGAAACACTTCGACTTTCTGGCTGAATTCAACGCCAAGGTGAACACCTCTGATATCAGATATTCATATATAGACCAACAAATGCTGTGCATTTTATTTATGTATGTATTTTGTGTTCGCAGGTGGGAGATGATGGATGCTCGGGCATTGATTGGACGAACGAGAATGATCGTCTGCTGGTCTGTCAGATGTGTATTAAGTTAGCGGATATAAACGGTCCTCTGAAAAGCAAGGAGCTTCATTTGCAGTGGACCGAAGGCATCGTCAATGAGTTTTATGAACAGGTCAGTGTTGCTCTTGGATGCATGTTTTCGTCTGAAGTCATTTTTGAGCTGTTCGTTCACAGCAGAGACAAACAGGAAGCTCTCACGATGACTAAGTGCCTGGCAACCGCACCTCGCACTCATAGTAAGAGACTGTGATCATACACACGCGTAACCTCACAGCAGCTACGCGACATCTCGCTATCATTCACATCAAGGGGATGGAGAGGATGGCAAGGATATGCTGTTGCCTGGCAACCGTCCACATCCTCCTGAAGCGCGGTGCTGGAGGAACACGTTCACATCTGTAATGAGAATATAGGGCAGAAAGTAAGCAAAGTTTTACCGCGGTCCGGTCTGCTGGGAATGATGGAGAACATTTGCTGGCAAAACAATTAACGCTGATATTTGGCCAATTAAAGTTGTCATGAAATCACTTGATTCTGTATACTTTGTTCTAAAGAATAAAATGTTTGTAGTCATTCAGCAAAACATTATTTTTTTTGTTTAGCTGACGTCATCAATTTATTTAAGCATAAACATAAATTTATTAATATAAAATAAATTATATTTATAATAGGGCTGTCAAATGATTAATCACGATTAATCACATCCAAAATAAAAGTTTTGTTTACATAATATATGTAAGTGTACAGGGTATATTTATTATGTATATATAAATACACACACATAAATTATATATTTAGAAAATATTTACATGTATATACATTTTATATATTTATATTCTTATATTTTATATTATATATAAATATATTTAATATATAAACATAACATATTCTTCTTAAATATATACATGCATGTGTGGTGTATTTATATGTACATAATAAATATACACAGTATACACACATATATTATGTAAACAAAACTTTTATTTTGGATGTGATTAATCGTGATTAATCATTTGACAGCCCTAATTTATAATATAAATATTAGTATAAATTATTAAATAAGTAAATAAAAAATAATCATGCATTTTATATATATATAGAGCGAGAGGGAGAGAGATGATTATGTATATCTTATATATACTTTCTATATCACCTTATATATCACAATTGCAAGATTATATCTCATAAATCCCCTCAGAATTACCAGTTTATATTTCACAATTCTGCATTTATATCTTGCAATTCTGTTTATGTCTCACAATTCTCCATTTATATCTCAGATTTTACTTAATATCTCACAATTCTGCTTTATATCTCACAGTTTATATCTCATAATTTTGCTTTATAATCTCGCAATTCTGCGCTTATATCTCGCAATTATGAGTTTATATCTCACAGTTTTGTTTTATATCTGGTCATAAATCTCACAACTCTGCATTTATACCTCACAATTGTGCAATATATCTCAACTCTTGAGTTTACATCTCACAATCTGGAATTCAGTTTATGCTTAAAACCAACAAACAAAAAAAACATCTTTCAGTGGTTTCAGAAAACAAGATTTGTTCTTATTTTAAGCATAAACACTTCATTCTGATAGCATTTTCATATTGTAATAAAACATTTTAAGACGTTATATTTTTATATCAAAAGACTTTATATCTTAAGAAATGTTTCTTCTCAAGTAAATGTATTTTGGGTTTATATATATATATAAAATGGAAAACAAGACAAAAATACTAAGAAAGACACTTGCTCTCGTCAATGATAAAAAAAAAACACTTTTACTATTTTCAAATGCTAAATGTTGTGTGCATGTTTATTTTAGAAATGTTTACATTTACCCTTATTAAAGTGCATTAATTATTAGCATAATATTGTCCAAACCAGCAGATTGACCGCTGCGGTACATCATGCACACTTGTCCAGCCAGTCATGATTTGGTATCTTCCGTTAGCGTTTCCCAAAGAACTAAGGGCTTGTTTGGATGCCGGCGATGAGTAATAAAACACTGTGTCTATTATTGTGAGGAACACAGAGTGAGGATGACCCAGTTGTGTCAGGACCCCGTCACAGAGCTACAAAGCGTCATATGACCACCCCTGGCCATATTCAGAGCATTTCAAAAGGGACCAGAAATTATATGCTTCAAAGGAGCCTGTTTTCTCCCCTCCCTGTTTCGTTTCTTGAATGATTCATTTCTCCAGCACTTCTGAGTAGCACCTGACAGAACACAGCGCACACACATTACTGCCCTCTGACGACATCGCCGCGCGGTTGCCATGGCAACATGAGACCTTGCCTGTTGTTACGCCACTCTCATTGTTTATTTCCAGGTACTGCAGAGTATATGTTTTCACACCGACTATATGAGGTTCTTCCGATCTCTGGTTCCGAATTTGTTCGATACTGTAATCTGAAATAAATAATAAGAAGGCCAGACCTCGCGTGGCTGGGTGCATTTTCCCCGTCCATGGGAAGGCTGACCTAGTTTTATAGCAGTCGAATGTCTGTGAAGTATGTTTCTCTCCTGAACTGGAAAAATCCAATCAAGTGTGTGACTCTTCAGCTGTGCTTGAATATACTGAGCATACTGTTCCCTGCCTGGTATTATCGTTATATGTTTAATGTAATAGATGAGTATAAAATAGCTGCTTGCATGAATAGTTTTCTTTAAAAATGTGAATAAAAATGCTTCGAATCAGGCATCAGTCAGATCAGATTAATCTGCACTGTGTGGAGCATTTATGAATCCAAATGAAATTTTTCTTTTCTCAGGATGAATTTTAAAGATGTGAAATTATGTGATATTGATTTCATGTGCTTTCTAATATGAGGAATGCTGTCTGGTGACATCAGTTCCCATGATGCTCTTCATCCAAATACTACTGTAGAAAGAAAGGGACAATTTTAGTTTCAGTTGATTTAATATGGTTGCAGAAGGTTTTATTTGTAGTATGGAATATTAAAAAGGTAATTGCCAATTTTATCTCACAATTCAGACTTTGTTGGAATTGTGAGGCATAAACTCAGATATATAAACTTGCAATTCTGTAAAAAAAAAAAAAAAAGAAAGAAAGAAAAAGAAAAAGTCAGAATTGCAAGATGCAAATTTAGACTTTTTTTCTCACAATTTCAAGTTTATATCTCACAAAAAGTGACGTGTGAGGTTAAAATTTCCCATTTTGATTTCCATCACAATCTGTAGATCAGGACACACTTATTATTTCACATAAATTATAATCACGGTCTTTTATTATTGCCAAATAAGACCCGACTGATCCATTTCACAAAGACAAAGTTTGACTTTTATTCTCATAATTCAGACTTTGTTTCTCGCAATTCTGCATTTAGATCTCACAATTCTGAGTTTATTTCTTGCAATTCTGAGTTTATATCTGACACTTCTGATTATGTCCTGCAATTCTGCATTTAAGTCCTTGTTTTATTATTTTATTTCTGGTTTTGTTTATTCTGTTATGAGTTTATATTTGTGAGTTATGGGTTTTTACCTTTTATATATATATATATATTTTAATCCTGTGGTGGAAAGAGGCTTCCATGTTAAAGCAACCAAAAAGGATTTCAAATGTTTTTCCACAACATTTGTAAACCATTTTACTTCTATAATGTGGGCAGACCTTGATTTTTCTATTAGAAATGGTCCATTGTGAATTGATTGAATCATAAAAATGAGTGTTCTGTTGCAGAGTGTGCAGCCTAAAAGTTAGCTCACATCAAGGATGATAACTATTATGATAACTATAATGTTTTAATAATCATTCTAATTCTTAAAGAATAGGTAAGTCCACACCATAACCGTAACAACAAAAAGACAAAGAAAATATCGTTGGAAACACTTTCAGAATGATTTCTTCCATCTGATGAACGATAAAAACATTTACAACCAATCAGAATCCATCCTGCTTTAAAGAGCTTGAGCATTTAAAGCGGGGGTGTCAAACTCAATTCCTGAGTTTAGCTCCAACCCTAAATAAACACACCTGGGGGGCTGTTTCATAAAACAAGTTTACCAAATATGCCAGGCTTATTTAAGTTATTCTGACTTATTTTGAACCTAATCAAGTGATAATAAGTCGAAATAATAATATAAATTGAAAATATAAACTGAAATAATAAACCTGGCTTATTTGGAAAACTTGTTTTATTAAAGTATGTCATTGTTAGTTGTAATCTTGTTGTTTTGTGTGTTGGAGCAGGGTTGGAGCTAAACCTCTGCAGGGCTCTGCTGTAGTTTGACATCCCTGATTTAAAGCAACAGGTGACAAATCTGCAGCACGTGATTATAGTAAACAGAAGGATATTGTGCATTGGTCTGGATGCTAATATAGTTATCTGATTATAGTTATCACTCTTGGTGTGAACGGGACTTTACACATAAGTGTTTTTTCTTTTCATTCTGGTGTTTCAGGGTGATGAAGAGTCGAGTTTGGGCCTTCCCATCAGCCCCTTCATGGACCGCTCAGCACCGCAGTTGGCCAAACTGCAGGAGTCCTTCATCACACACATCGTGGGGCCTCTGTGCAGCTCATACGATTCAGCCGCCCTCATGCCCGGCCACTGGGTCGACCCTCTGCCCAAAGAGGGCGAGGATGCTGAGGAAGAGACGGATGAAGAGGAGGAGGAGGAAGACACACCGGAGGAAGACACCTCCACCAGCTCCGAACTTTCCCGTGAGTTCACGTTTTTCTCCTCAAACGTTATATCATGTAAAAATCTGGTCCAAATTGCATTGATGTAGGAGTGTGGACTCAGTTTTAGACTGAACTGAATTGAAGCTGAAAATGAACACAAAGTGACGTATGAGGAGTTAAAATATCCCTTTTTGATTTCCACCACAATCTGTAGATCAGGACACAATTATCTGACATAAATTATGATCACAGATTTTTATTTTTTTGAATATTAAATATTGTTTATGTGGATCAGTATGTATTTAGGAGACATTGTATGTCTGATTTTTTTTACAATTATTTTTTCACTTTCTAATGCAGTATTTCTCTGCAAAAACAAAAACCAATGACATCACTTAAAGCTGCAAGTCAAATAAGACAAACTATATTTGCGATACTAACAAAAAATATATATAAGATAAAATGTCTTGGCATTTAATTTAATTACTTTTATTTTTAATTCATTTTTAGAATATTAAATGATATTTATGTGGATCAGAGGTATTTAATCAGTAGAGACATTGCCATGTCTGTTTTTTAAATAATTTTTTCTCTACAAAAAAGTAATCACTGCTAAGACAAACTATATTTGCAATACTAAATAATATACAGTTAACATTTGAAGTGGATCAAAACCTTTCATCAAAGTTTCCTAAAACCTAAAACCAAAATGCGTTCTTGTCTTAGGACAACTTTGATGAACTTTTTTGATCCACTTCAAATGTTGACTACTATATTTAAAATAAATATATAAGATTGTTTTTGCATTAATTTGATTTATTTTATAAATATTAATTACTTTTTATGTGGATCAGTGTGTATTTAAGCAGTAAAGATATAAGATAAAGATATAAGATTAAATATGTCTTTGGATTCATTTAATTCAGTTTTTTTTAATTATTATTATTTTATATATATCTGATATTATGTGTCTTTAAATGTGTATTTAAGAAATAAAAACATTGCTTGTTTACTTTTATGTGCAACATTTCTCTACAAAAACAAAATTCAAAATCAGCACTTAAAGTGGTCAAATATTTCTTTTATTAATATTAAATATTATATATGTGGATCGATGTGCATTTAAAAAAAAAATGAAGGCACACTGCATGTCTGATGTTTTTGTTTTTATATGCAACATTTCTCTATAAAACAAAAATCAAAGTCCTCGTTAAAGCTGCTAGTGTGAAGAAGCCATTAACACTCTCTTTCTTTACTGTGTTTACTGTAGAGAAATCAGCACCCAAGAAACGACGGAAAGTGTTCTGCCAGATCACCCAGCACCTGCTGGAGAACCACGAGATGTGGAAGAAGGTCATCGCTGAGGAGTCCCAAAGCCAGACAGAAGGGGAGGAGTCCACATGTCTCACTAACACCCCTGAGCCAATCCTAGCCATCGATGAGGAGGAGGAGGAGCCAGGGAGCAAGGAGGAGCCTGCAGACGACCAGGAGGAGGAGGAGGAGGAGGAGGAGGAGAGTCCTGTACCTGACGAGACACATGAAACAGAGGAAATAGATGGCGAGACTGTAGAGGAAGCGGACGAGACTGAGAAGACTGTAGAAGATGACGCGGAGCTAATTGGAAAACGAGAGGAAGATGAGAAAGAGGATCCGGAATGAATGACGTCGTCTAAAAGTGTTTCATCAGCAAGTGAGACTTCTAAGAAATGGTTGCCAGCACATCACTTAGACACAACACTGTAGATGCTTGGGGAACATGTGCCTAAAGGAAACAGGGTGGGACGGGGTGGTTCGGGATGAAGGGTTTGACTAACAATGAGCAGGCAATGCTAAAATTGGCCGGGACAAGGAGTTCTCCAGGGTGTTTCCTATGTTTTCTAGACTTACGTTGGTCAGTTTTTGCAAGTCCTTCTCCAGCTGCACCTTAACCCCCAAAACTACGACAGGGGTCCCAATGACCTGAAGTTTTGCAGGCTCAACAAGCATTTCCGAGGAGCTCTGTGTCAAAGTCGGGGAAACGAGAAACCAATCCACCGTGACTCTCGCCGGTTGGCACATCCCACCGTGGGCAGCGGACGAAAGCAAACGCTCCAGAAACTGCATGCGTTTGTGAAAAGATACACTGTGTGTTTGCATGTCTGTCCTGCCATTGCTCTTTCTTTTTCCTTTCCAGAGCATCACTACAGCAAACGCTTGCTCCACTGTCTCATTTCCGAAGGCGTCGAGCCGAATGCTTGTCATTCCCTTCCCTCACCTTTTTCCCTCAGCATTCCATGAGCTGAGATTTTGCGTTTCTCAGGATCAGACTGTTTTCGGATAACTGTACAATGAGTCATTGGTTTTTACAGACTTTCTTGTAGCTTTCTAATCTTTTGGATCTTGATTTGTGGACAAAGGGAATCTTTAGTTGTTTTTTTAAAACTGTAACTTCTTCAAAACGCCAATGGCCTTTTAGCCCAATCGTTGTTTTACCAGGTGATTTGATATATATACACAAATGCATAAGGCGTGCAATAGTACATCGCGTCAACCCTAGTCATTAAACAATGTTCCGTCCGAAAACTATAGACGCTCTTATTCTCCCTCCTTCTGTTCTTGCATTTAAGCTAAGTTTGAGAGCCAAGTGAACTGCTCTAGCAAGTTTGGCTGATCAAAGGTGCAAACTGGGACGATGGGAAGGCCTCAGGCTCCCGCATTCCCCCGCAGTCGCATGTTTTCCCTCCGAACAAGGCTGTGGTTATGCTTCACAGTCGTCTCACGCAGCTGCCGCTGTGGTAATGCAGGAGCTCCTCAGCCCAAGGGATGAAAGGCGAACGCCGTCCCTCTCACATGAGAGCATGTGCCGCACATGAGATACACACACCGGTCGACACGGCTGTCCGCGCTCGCCTTTGATGTGCCGAAAGAGGCAGATTGCTCGCAACGGCGAGATGAAACACTTCTGCGGGCTTAATCACCTCGGGTCCGATGTCTAATCGGACGCCTTCAGTCGCTTTGAAGGAGAGCCAATTAAAAACGCCTAGGTAGGACGTGACGGTCACGTGCTCCCCTTCGATCGCAATGCAGTGTAAGCCTTAATATTACCAGGCAACGTGGTGCAATGTAGTCCAGCAAATTATTTAAGCAATACAGCAGATTGGTAGCGTTTCCAATTGCACTTTCTTTTGGTTGCTGTGTAGATCTCACACAGCTCAAGTGTGCGTGTGCCAAATATGACTTCAAATCCATTCTCCCCAAAGTACAAAACCCCATCAGGAGCGTGTAGAGGCCGTGTGTGCTTGCGATGCAGTATGAGTGCTTTTTATTTGTACATGGCCCCAATTTTAGAGGGTATATTATATTTCTGCATTAGGCCGTAGATTTGTAACCCCAGGCCACCGATATTAACCCTTTGGTGCATGAGTTGTTAAATCACAAATTAAAATAGACTTAATGTTTTTATTAACTTTTTTCAAAAGAAAAAATATATAAATTCCCAGTCTGATCATGCATTTTAGAGCATTACTGTCCACTGCAATAAAAGGTAGTAGTAGTTATGTGGTGCATCACTTTTGTTTTCCATTTTTAATTTAAGTTGCCATAATAAGCATATAAAAAGGATTGTTGCAATTAATTGTTGATAAGGGTCAAATGTTATCAACTTAAATGGCTTTTAAAGATCTGTCCACTGTAGTGGACATCATACATCAAAGTGTTAAATTATACAGTTGTTTAAATTATACATATGTCTACTGTGTATTTCCTAAAACAAAATTAGCTTATTATAACCTAAATCAAATCCTGATGAATAAAATTCATTTAAATACATCACAAAATCACTACAACCCAGGCCAGAGATATGAACCCTTTACTAAAATCACAAATAAAAATAGTCTTTTATTACCTTTTTAAAACAAAAATACAATATTAATTCCCTTTTTTTTCCCAAAATAACAAATTTTAATAGTGTTACTGTCCATTGCAATAAGAGATAGTAGTTGCTACTTGTCTTGGTGCATCACTTTTGCTTGCCATTTTATGTTGCAAATAAAACATATAATATAAAAGGTTTGTCACAGTGAATAACAGACAAGGGTCAAAGATTATCACCTTAAAATGGCTTTTAAAGATCTGTTAACTGTAGTGGACATCATGCATCAAACTGTTAAATTATACAGTTGTTTTCAATGTATATTTCCCAAAACAAAATTAAAATCCTGTGGAATCAAAACCTACATTTAAATCCTGTGGAATAAAATCACCCTAAATACATTATCAAATCAATATACCCCAGGCCAGAGATATTAACCCTTTGGTGCATAAATGACTAAAATCTCAAATAAAGTCTTTTTATTTCCTTTATATATATATATATATATATATATATATATATATATAATATATATATTTTTATATTTCCTATATATATATCTCAAATAAAGTCTTTTTATTTCGTTTTTTTTTCCAAGAATAATGCATTTTAGAGTGTTACTGTCCACTGCAATAAAAGATAGTAGTTGTTACTTGGTACATCACTTTTGTTTGCCATTTTGAATTTGTGTTGCCATAATAAAACATATAAAAAAGATTGTCACAATGAATTATAGATGAGGGTCAAAGGATATCACCTTAAAAAAAATGGCTTTTAAAGATCTGTAATCTTTAGCATGAAAGTGTTAAATTATACAACTGTTTTATTTAAAAAAAAAAAAAATAATAATTATCATAACCTACAATCAAATCCTGAGGAATAAAATGCCTCTAAATAAATTATTTCACTAAGAAATATGTGACATTATGGAAGAATCTATTATGCAATATAGCTCCGCCCCTTTCATCTTACTGTTGCCCAGATTACTTTCACTCCATTTGGGAAATTTATGTCATTACTAGTGATTAGCATAAGAGCAGTGGGGACACGTGGCGGGTCGACGAGGATTGGGAATGACCTTACTGCGAGTCTTTGACGATCAAAGGTCATCGGTATTGATGTCTTTATCAAAGACGGCCAGATTTGCTTCCACCCAGACAGTATTCAGAGAAAAATCTGTGGAATTAGCCAGCGAATCCTACACGGTTGATGCACTCGTGCGTGAGTGTTGGCATGGCAGCCCTGTCCTCCACCGTGCCTCCCATCGGTTGGCTGATTCCAGATTCTCGAGTCTTGAGAAACCGGTTTGGACGTGTTCATAATGGCATTTTCTCTAAATTCATCTTTTATACACATTGCAGATGCCCTTAGGAGTGAAATAAATTTGGTTCAAATACCTGTGCAGGTGCTTCAGAAATGCATGATGACCTTGAAAGATTGTGTGTGAAGTTTAGTCTGATAAGCTTGGTTCATCCTTCCAGATCTTTTTGATTGACAGCAGACGGTTTGACTAGCATGTCAGGTTCACCGGATGTCGACACGAGAGACATAAAGAGGGTTACACGTCACATAAGAAGCTGATCTTTTTATAATTTTCCTTTGTATTTCCCATTCACCGCTCGTTCCTTCATCTTCAGCTGTACGCATCTGATAACCGCGTCCACTCGTTTCGTTCACCTCGAGAACCAAACAAGCTTTACACCTCTCTGAGAAAGAGAAACAAGACTTGTACTTTTTATATATATAGTCGGCACTTCACTGACAAAATAATTATTTTTCTTCTCACTTGTATCTTGCACTTAACACATGTAGCAATACCTATAGAAAGGGGAACTGTGTAAATCACCAGTATTCGTAAAGTGAAATATTCATTTTATTGCTGATTGTTGTTCCATTTTGTACAAAACGATATTGTGTACAGGTTAAAAATGAAACGAAACAAAAACAAAGCCAAAAAAAAGGGACGAAAAAGATGAAGACGACAACAGAAGTCTTTTAGATAAACATTATTTATTTTTACTGTTTTGTAATTTAGACACTATACTGTAGCTCCTCTATTGCCAGACTTACTGGAAGTGCCTCTTGGTATAATGTAACATACAGAAAATATATATTGAGATTATTAGAACCTGTCACAAGCTGAACATTGTGGATGTTGTAATGTGAATACAGTTTAATAATACGAGTGAAGTACTGTGGTATTGAATGTCTCTGTGTTCTTAATTATTTCTTTCTTGCTTCATTGATTTTCACCCCTCATTCAAGACGAAATAATCTGAAGGTTTTCAACTAAACAAGCTCAAGACAAAAGTGTATTTGTCTTGAAAATGGCTCCTGTCTCAAACGAAGTCAAGGTAAGATACCACAAACGTTATGCCAGATCGAGGAATAGTTCACAAAAAAAAAAGTGTATTTTCTGAAAATGTGGTCAACCTTCAGACCATCCAAGATGTAGATGAGTTTGTTTCTTCATCAAATTTGGAGAAATTTAGCATTAAATCACTTGTTCACCAGTGGATGCTCTGCAGTGAATGGGTGCCGTCAGAATGAGAGTCATAAAAACATCACAAGTAATCCACACCACTCCAGTCCAGCAATTAAGATCTTGTGAACTGAAAAGCTACATGTTTGTAAGAAACAAATCCATTGAGATGTTTTCATGTCAAACCTTTGCTTATGTCCAAAATATGAGTCTATAATCAACAAAAATGCTTCCTCCAGTGAAAAAGTCCATCCCTTGTCTTTAGATCTGCTTTGGACTGTTTTCATTTGTAAACGGTGGTTGATCTGTGCATATTTCTCTTCTCATTCAGATGAGACGACTTTTTCACTGAAGACAGCAATGTTATCAATAGAGGACTCATATTTTAGCTGGAAGAAATTGTTTGAAGTTAAAAATGCTTTGACACGTTAATTGCTGGTCTGGAGTGGTGTGGATTATTGTGATGTTTTTATCAGCTGTTTGGACTCTCATTCTGACGGCACCCATTCACTGCAAAGCATCCATTGATGAGCAAGTGATAGAATGCTACATTTCTCCAAATCTGTTTTGTAAAAAATATGCACTCAACAGCTTCACCAAGCTCATTTAAATCACTTTAAGTTCAGTTGAACTCAGATGTACTTTCAGTTCATCCGTTGAAGCATTTCAATGAAAACAAATTTCGAAGAATTAGTTGGTGTTCGGCATGAAGTATTATGGCTGTTTGGCACACTGTTTGCTTGTGTTCTCAAAGAATGTAGAGAAAGGACACTTATATAAGTGGATTATGAACAGAGCTTGAGGGACGCGTTGCTTTGAACTCATTAGTAGCGGATTTGTCTAAAACCATAGACTTTTTTTATGCTGACAGCCACAATGTTCTGAATCAGCCCTCTAAACGTCAGCTTTTTAGACGTACAATGAGATTAATCGTGTCCCTGGCATCCATGTGTTTCCTAAAGCTTGAGGTATGTATAATTCATACTTGCACATCTCACTCCATTGTACAGAAGGAAAGGACATGGCAACCTTAAAGGGATACTCCACCCCAAAATGAAAATTTTGTCATTAATCACTTACCCCCATGTCGTTCCAAACCCATAAAAGCTTCGTTTCATCTTCGAAACACAATTTAAGATATTTTGGATGAAAACCGGGAGGCCTGTGACTGTCCCATAGACTGCCAAGTAAGTTACACTGTCAAGGTCCAGAAAAGTATGAAAGACATCGTCTGAATAGTCCATCTGCCATCAGTGGTTGTAATGTTGTCGTTATTAAGGTTATGGAGTAATTTTTTTGCTTTTTGTAAGAAAAAAAAAATATATATAGACTTTATTCCTTTGTCAACAGTCTCCTCTGTGTCTCTAGATATCACCGTTTGCTGTGTATGCTCTTCTGTATCAGCCGCGCCACAAGGATGCGCTGTTTTCTTTCAAATCAAAGCAAAAGCATCCTTGTGGCGCGGCTGATACAGAAAAGCATACGCAGCATACGGTGATATGGAGAGACAAAGAGGAGTCTGTTGACAAAGGAATTGTTGAATAAGGTCGTTATTTTTGTTTTCTTCGCTTCATAACATTACAGTTGAACCACTGATGGCAGATGGACTATTCTGATGATGTCTTTCATACCTTTTCTTGACCTTGACAGTGTAACTTACTTGGCAGTCTATGGGACAGTTACAAGCCTCCCGGTTTTCATCCAAAATATCTTAAATTGTGTTCCGAAGACAAACTAAGCTTTTACTGGTTTGGAACGACATGGGGGTAAGTGATTAATGACAAAATTTTCATTTTGGGGTGGAGTATCCCTTTAAAATGCAGCTCACCCCGTCTGTCTTCAGGAATCAAAGGTTTTCTCCTAATCTTGCCACTGCTTTATTTTCTGGACACTTTACCCCGTTTTTCAGTGTGATGTACAGAAAGGCTATTGTAATGTGGGTAATTGTTGTGGTAGTTGCATCCTTTCACTACTAGAGAAAGTGTGCAAGGCCAAAGGGTTTGATTCCCAGGGGATGCAGGAACAAATGTAGGCCTCTATCTTGAATGCAATATAAGTAATTTCAGATAAAATCGTCTTCTATATGCATAATGTAAAGTAAATTCTATTCTTTTAACCACTTATCTACTAAGTGATTTATAACTTTTCTTTGTTTTAAACTTTCCAAAAAGTTACCTTAGACAAATTTTCTGCACTGATTGTGAGTCCAGAAAAACAAGGTGACTAAGTGCAATGGCCAGTGCAAAGGTCTGGCTTGTGTGTCATTCCTGTCCAGATTTAAGCTGTTCTCATCCTCTGATCCTAACCTGAGTGTCTGGACTGGAAGGTTAATTGCAGTGGGAACTGAGCTGATTGTGTGCTGGTCAGGAGCGTCCCTCACATCCTCTGACCGGTGGAAGAAGTCTTAAGCACTTTCACTAATTAGAGCACCTGCTTAATCCACCTCCAGATCCTGACTCCAGATCAATGAAGGAGTCAGTCCTTCTGTTGGAGTGTGTAGCTGTGACAGCGTTCATCACTGATTGACCACAACTGTGGGAACGACCCCTCATGACCTCAGTGTGAGCCTTTTCATGAGCAAAGATATTGTAAAAATCTGGTTTAACACATCCTGTGAAAGTTTGCTTTATTAGAACAGTGCAAATGTTACGATTTTTTAGCATTAGAAACGTTTTTTTTTTCAACATCACATTAAAGGTATCTATCATTAAGTACTATTAAGAAAAAGATTAATATTTAGAATTAGCTTTTATTTTTATTTCATTTTCAGCTTTCATGTTATTTCTTCTTCTTTCTTTTTTTATTATTATTTTTTAATAAACTACTATTTAGCTTTAATTCTTTTTTTATTATGGTGTTACTTTTAATTCCGTTTTAGTTTTATTTATTTCCAGTTAGTAATTTTAGAAATTCAACTTATTTCAGTAAGTTGCCAAGACAACATTTAAAATTTTCATTTGGTTTAAGTGTTTAGTCTAATATTTATTTTATTTTATATACTATTATAAGTTTTGCTAATATTTCAGATTAGCTTTTATTTTTATTTATTTTCAATTTTCATTTTAATTAAACTTTTTTTAATTACTTTTAAAATATATTACTAATTAGGTTTATTTCAATTTTAGTTTCAGTTCAGTTTTAATTTTATTTCTAGCTAGTAATTTTAGTGCTTCAATTTCAGTTAGTTGCTAGTTTATTTATATTTTATTTGAGCTTGATTTCAGTCAGTAATTTTTTTAAATAGTTTTGATTAATGATAACAACTTTGCACAGTTCAGAGATTTTACAGTAAAGACACAAGATTTTTATATTTATCTTGATTTGTTTTGGGGGTGTACTGGAACATGCTCTCATGCTTGGTGGTTCGAAAAACACATTATTTTTCACATAATTTGCATTATTACAATACTTTTCTCCCGAGTTTGGCACAAACAGCTCGATTAGTTTCGGGTTTGATGAAGGCCCGCCTTCCGAAAAACTAAATGTATTGTGATTGGTTAGCTGACCCAGTGCGTTGTGATTGGCGAACAGCTTAGACTGTGTTTCAGTAATGCCCCGCCCCTTGTCAAAGCAGCAAGTTCCGTCTGCTCCGGTATAGTTAAGGATGGCGTCAATATTGCCATGTCAATTTGAGCTGGATTCAGACCCAGAGAATACTGAACAAGAGGATCGTGCAGAACCTTTGCACGCACAGATTTTGCAAGACATATTAGAGTGTTAACATTGTTGTTGTTTTTTTTGTTTAGTTTTTTTTGGGGGGGGCTAAATCACATTTTAGATTAAAAATAGCTTAAAAATAACTGCATTTACTATGTACAGATAAGTGCAACGGTAATATTAATTAATTTATACCATAGTGAAGTCTCATAATTGAAGTGCAAATTCTGCAGATTACATTATTATCCAGTATTGTAATGTCAGCAATTTATAAAAATGTTTTCATAATTGTAACACACATATTCAGGTGCATGAGTAACTTGCCAAAACTTGACGCTACAGCAGCACTACTTCGTCGTCGTCATCTTGTCTGTTGCACTCAACCAAGCGTTCTAACCACGACCTCACCCCTCTCCACCCCCCAACCATTTAAATTACGTGAGCGGGAATTTTTTTAATGACATTCTAAAGGGCCGCTTTCTGGACTTTGCGATTTATAACTTTGTAGATATTTTTTTATGCCCAAACATACTACACTACAATTCAAAAAGTGAAAGAGCATAATAGGACCCCTTTAATGTTTCTATATGTTTACATTTACATTTGCATTTAATTATTTAGCAGATGCTTTTATCCAAAGCGACTTACAAATGAGAACAATAGAAGCAATCAGACCAACGAGAGAACAACAACAGTATATAAGTGCCATGACAAGTCTAGTTAGTCTAGCACAGAACACGTAGCAAGGGTTTTTTTTTTTTTTTTTTTTTTTTTCAAGAATAGGATAGACAAGAAAAGAAATTTCAAGAATAGGATAGACAAGAAAAGAAAATTTGTGTATTGTTGTAGTCTTTAGCTGTTTTTTTGAAAATGAGTAAAGACTCGGATGTTCGAATTGAGATCGGAAGGTCATTCCACCAGCTGGGAGCAGTCCAGGAAAAGGTCCGTGAGAGTGATTTTGAACCTCTTTGGGATGGCACCACAAGGCGCCGTTTACTTGCAGAATGCAAGCTTCTGGAGGGTGCATAAGTTTGAACTAGTGATTTTAGATTAGTTCAGTTCCTATAAGGATAGCCATAACGTGATTCATCAATGTTCTTCTTGATGTGGAGGTAAGTTGTTCAAAATCATTGAATCAAATTAAATTACCTGTATTAAATTACCTGAAGATAATATTTTTAATTGGTATAAATCATGACGATTGCATAAGCATTCCAGACACGGGTAACGTTCACAAGGAAGTTGTGTTTCCTTCCAGTTCACCTTCAGCAGTCCCTCTGGCATTTCTGTGAACGTGAATGTCAAACTAAACCATTTCTGACAGACATGTCGTGCATGAATTACTCAGGAACAGCTAACTTAATTGGCATTCGTTCAAGATCCAAAATCTGAATTCAGGCATGAATAACATGATGTGAACTTCAGTTACAGGAAACAAAGCATTTAGCAAACCAAACACTTTGTATAGACAAGTGATGAATTATATAAGTGATCAAGATCATGGAGGGTAAGATGTTTGTAGTCAAGTGGTTGTTTTGAAGCTCATGAGACTAGAAGAGGTTTCAGAGAGGATTCTCTAAAGCCGCAGGCCTCCATTACTCCATCGTCAGGCAGATTTACAAATGAAACGCACAAATTCAGCAGCGTTGCCATTCTCCCTACGAGCGCTCATCCTACGTGATCAGCCTCCTCAAACCGTTTGCTATAAACGTCGTGCTAAACCGTTGATATAGATTAAAAGTAAAGGTTCTTCCATGGTTCTTTGCAGCATCACAGGTCAGATTTTTTTTTCCTGTATGTTTTTGTAAAAATGTAAATGTTTTATTAGATCAGCATAATGATCATATGGGTTCTTTAAGATCGGTTTAAATTTAAAAAGGTTTCTAACTTTAATTTTTTTGTAAGTGATATGGATGTGAACCTTTTTGTTAGTTTTTGTATTTATGTCTGAAACGTATTGATCATAGGCTTTACACCTCAAAAATGATCCACAAATAATGCTCAAAAACTGAGATACATAAGCTCAGATCAATGAGACCTACAACCAAAAAAAAAAAAAATACCTGCTTAAAAGTGCTTTAAAAGTGTGTAAATTGTGTTTTGAGATCATTTCTGTAACTCTCATTCAAAACACAGGGTTTCCACATAGACTTACATTAGGAAAAAGGCAAAGCTTGTTTTAATATAGAAACAGTTGCTTTGCTAGGATTGGTCAGTACTATTTTAAGGCGGGGCTTAGTGAAGGGTCGGCAGAGGATCTCATTCTGCAATGCTTCACTTATTCCTGAGTCCATTTCTTAATCACACATTGCGAACTTATATCATCACTCTTACACAAGCCGACGCGTTCGCTTTGAAACAAACTGTAGGTTTTGATCTGGGGGAGTGCTGATTACAAATAATGAGTCACGGGCCTGGAACGCTACTCCCTCTCCATCGAGGTCGTTAGGAGCAGAAGTGATGCATAAAGCAGCCTCCTGAGCAAGTACTGCAGGTGACATGAGGAGCAGGGAACTTCCCGAAAATACACATTAATCACAGATTATTTTTAGGTTGTGACAGGGGTGTTTCTAGTATCAGTACTGATACTGTACTTTCTTAAATATTGTGGATGCTGTATAGAGTCGTTCACAAGCTGCATGCTAAACAAGCTGATTTGTCATTGACAAACTATAGAAGATGTTTGCAAGTTTTGTTTCCTGTGGATTATGTAAATATCCACCTCATGGTTTTATTTTCAGACTTATAAAATATACTATTTTCGTGTGTTATTTTAGTATAATTGAGAATTTATTACATTTTTATTAATATTTTGAATCAATTTTTATTTATATACTTCTCATTTTAATTTGTTCTAATCATTTTTTGTACAGTTTTGTAATTTTAAAATGTGTATGAATATTCTATTCAGTTTTAGTTATTTTAGCACATCAAGTACTAGACAGTGCTAAATTAAGTATTAATTTAAAGTGAAAAATTGCATTGTCAACTAGATGAAATTAAAAGTTTTTCATATATTTTATTTTTTTAATTGAAATTTAGTTTTTCATTTTATTTTCACGTTTTGTCATGTTCAGTGAGGTTAAGCATTATGAAATTAAATGGATTGCAATGTAAATGCATACTTCATACTCATAATTGATCACTGCTGTAAATAGAAAATGAAAAAGAATATATCATGAAATTAATCATTTCAAAATCGGGAGAAATGATGATTACTGAAACTAAAATCATAGACTTTTTACATTTTATTAATGTTATTATTTTGAAAATTGTTTCTAAAGAAAGCAGTTTTCCTCAAAAATATTACATTTTTTTTATAAATAATATAAAAATATTATGTTTATTTTGTATCATAATATGTATTTTATTATATTATTATTGAATAAAATTAAAATGTCATTACATTTATCTTTAATATTAATGTTATATTATTTATTTTATTAAATATTATTTCATTTCACCTATATTTTAACCATTAAAAAAAGATGGATGATGCAGCTCCACTTATAGTAGTGAAGGCAAAATGCCAGAAAAATTAACAGCATAATCCTTTATATTACATCAACTTTATATTTATTGTTATGTTTTTTTATGGTTTTTTAGAGTCATGTTTTTTTATTGAGAAGGATCTATTTATATAATTACCCTTTTGTGAATCAAAAGGATCTAAAACTTGTGAGAAATTGTTTTTCCAAATGAAAGTGAATCACAAACAATTTCAGACCTTTTAGCAAAAAAAGATTAGACAAATTTAGCATCTGATTCTCAACACCTAATTGATATCCCACAACTTTTGCTAAAATATTATCAGGGAAAATTATTCTCAGTTACACATCTGTCCCATTGACACACAAGGATTTATCAGTAATATTTTACAGAAATATTTTATTTCACAGCAACATAACAGGGTCTAGCGATGCCCCTGCTGTTTGATTCTTTGGGTTCAGACATAAAATGTGTGAGAACAGTCTGACTAGTGTGCGTACAAAAATACTTTCCTTTCTATCTACTTATGACGTCACACGTGGCCCTCAAATGCAAACGCGGCACACTGTATCTCTACAGTATATGCACACAATCAGTTCAAGGACTTGAGGAGATGTTGTGTTATGGATGAAGTCATGAATTCATATTTACAGCTGAAGCATTTCTCTCTTATCTTCTCTTTAGATGAGATTGCACAAATATAGCGGTTGCCCTGAGTCAAAAAAAACCCTCTCTGATACAAGAATTAAACTCTTGAGTCAGGACAATTAGCATATTATTCATATTCTCAGCTGTTATTATTATTCTAACGTCATAGATTATCCTGTGCTTGTTTTGTCATGTTACTGTAAACGGGCTAACCCAGTTATAAAGCACCATGTCAGGAGTACGGAGCTGAAGTAACCGTTTGTTCGACAGGCCGCTGCGACGGGTGAGAAGTGATTAGTGAAATCCTATTAGAAATACCAGGCCAAGAATTCTGCCATACTCTCCAAACCGTCTCAAACCACCGTAAACCACCACAAACAGATTACTAACGCCCAAAATCAGTCAAAGCTAAGAGGCAAAAACCTGTAAAGCGCCTGCAGTTTGGGTGTCTGTGTAAAGAGAATCC
The DNA here is from genome assembly GCF_018340385.1 of Cyprinus carpio. Taxonomy (NCBI): domain Eukaryota; kingdom Metazoa; phylum Chordata; class Actinopteri; order Cypriniformes; family Cyprinidae; genus Cyprinus; species Cyprinus carpio. Next base: position 3,142,719 of record NC_056600.1, on the reverse strand, counting down.
TGACGTGGATTTGTCTCATTTCAGCTCAGTTATACTCCTGACACTTATATTAAACAGCATCATATCAGTTACACGGTGTGAGCCATTCACTGAAATTACTGAAGGAGAAATGAAAAACCAGATCAGATCGGTTCTGTCTAGTGCAGATGAAGAAACACTTTCCTAGAGCTCTATTATGTCTGTCTGTGGATAAACAGTATTGTTTGACTTCCCACAGTAAAATTCTTTACATCTGAAATGTCCCTGTAAGGGGAAAGGCTAAAAGTTTATATAATCACATTAAAAAACAATTTTTCTGTTTTATACACACTGAAAAAAAACTTGGCTTTGAACCAATTTTCACTCAGAAATTGCTCATAAATTTCACAAACAATTACAAAGAAATGGCAGTTAACAAAGAGAATTAAATGTAACATTTTGAAGTAGTAAGACTGAAATAGCATTTTCTTGTAAAACATAATCCTTTTTTAAACAATATTTTTACATTATTTTACAATATTTTATACATAAATGACTACTGTAAAAAATTATTTTATTTCAGTATCAAATTGTTTTTATTAAATAGTTGTTCAATATATATTCAATATACATAATTATATATATTCATAATATGTAATGTTGATGCTGTAAATAGAAAATAAAAATGCATAGCATATTTAAACATTTCAAAATAGATAATTAAAGACTGATTGTTACAAAATTTAAATGAATGAATAATGTTTTATTATTTATTATTATTTTTAACTAATTATTTTTTTATTTCATTATACATTATATTAATAAACATTAAAGTAATTATATTATTAAATAATATTTTTGCCTATATTTTAACAGCTTAATCACAAAGATTAGATTGACTGCATATACATTTAGAGTCTGTTGATGTATAGAAAACACTGCAATGTGTTCACTTACGGAGACTTAATGCATGTTTGTTTATAATTTATATATATATAAAAAAAAAACATCTCTCCCATTTTTTTTAAAATTTAAATATGCAATGAATTTCCATTTTCTATTTACAGCGGTTATCGATTATGAACATGAAGTACATGGGCATTGCGTTTTATTCCATAATGCTCCACGTGGTTGCACTGACCGTCATCTCGTATTTGAAATCAGAAATACAGAGACATTTGGTCCATTAATGGCTTTATCCTTTGGGTGCTGTTGAGTCTACATGGACAAGCCATGTATCAGCAAGAGTAGAATGTGTATAATCCACAGTCAGAAGGTTATGACAACTGTCATATTATGGCTTGGTCATCTCCATGGAAACAAGGCAAGGCAAGTGCATTGTCTCTCCTCTATCCACCCTTTCCTGAAAACATGTTATATGAGGACTCCATATTGGCCATAAGACTGAATAAATAACATCTTGTCAAGAAAATGAATGTTTCTCTAAACAACTAAGAAGTGTGGCTGTAAATACTATGTGGCTGAAACAAAATCATCTGGCTGTGGATAAATATGATCTGTATGAGTACACACATGTTTGGCCAGCTGTTCCTTACAGAAATGTTTATCTTTGGAAGTCCAGGCTCAGTATAATTGATCAGGATGGGGGACGGATAAACGGTCTTGAGGAACGACTGACTTTGCACTCACAGTTTGACATTTCGCTTTGGCATTGAATGAGGTGGTCGGTCTGTCTCTCACATTGACGTCACTTTTGATTCGCAGGCACGGTTTTCCTGAAAAGCACTTGGAAACTCAAGCAAGGCAAGTGAGTTATCTCTGCAAAAGCTAACAACTGATTATGTTCATGTTAAATTCAAACATGATTGAGACTGAGCTTACTAACAAGGATCACTTTTAAGAAAGTGTCTTTTTGCAACCTGTTGGAATTAGTGTTAAGATTTTGCAGTGGTACACAGGTTAGATTTGAATGTACTATTGCACATTAATCATGTTATGTTAAAACTGATGTTTAGGATCTCCGAGACCTTGTGATAAAACTGAAAATCACTGAAAAATGTATTTAATGTTTAATAAATGTAATAATAATAAAAAAAATTAAATGTTTGCATGCTTTTAATGTTCTTTTAAAATGGAATTTGTTCAGGGTCTCAGAGACCTTGTGATAGAATCATAATTTAAAAATGTAATATTTGATTCATAATTAATATATTTTATACAAAATAATCAATAAAATAATAAAAAGTGCTTATTTAAATGTTTGCATGTTTTTAATGTTCTCTGACATAATGAAAACATGTTTTACAAATAAAGATCAGTCATGTTCCATTAAAATGTACTATTTTCAGGGTCTCTGAGACCTTATGATGAAACAATTAAAAAATTTATATGTTAGTAAGATTTATTAATAATATTTTATTAATAAAGAATATAATTATCCTTTAAATATTCCTCTGACATAATGAACACTCATTTAACAAATTATGACACATGGATCATGTTCTATTAAAAATTATTTTCTCTATGTGTAGGGTCTCAGATACCCCAAAATGTTGTGATAAAATAATAATTGGATAGGTTAATAATTATAATAATACATAATAAATAAAATAATCAATAATAATTTTATGAATCTTTAATGATCAACCCTCATATCTTAATGGTAAGTATGTTTTGGGGCTTTTTAAAGAGCCCTGTTGGCTCTCAAGGGTTAATTACACGGTTTGTGTTTTTCAGCATGACTTTAATGTAAATCATGACCGAGTGCGTTTATATGAAACTTTCATCCACAAGCATAACGTGAGGCTAAACAGATCATTAGAAGTCATGTCATGCATTTTATGAATTCGCAATGATCTAATGGTCGGTAAAGAATCATGTTTATCAAATATATTCGTGTATGATAAAGTGTCACCGGTTTATAAAACCAGTGATGAAACGGTCAGCGCGCGTGATGTGATCATCCAGAGCCTCTGTGCGCGCTCATCACGTGCTTCAGCTCAGTGCATCCAGTCCAGCCGCTCCGAGCAGAAGAAACTGTCTCACCTCACAGGAAAGGCTCGTGAAAAACCTACAAGATTGACGTCAAAAAGATTAAACTATTCGGACGCGTCGAGCTGAACGCGAAGGAATCGGATGTGAGTGAGTGGAACTGTTTGGAAACACCTCCAGGACCAAGTGCCTTTCCTCGTCTCCGGCAGCCCGTGGGAAGTTTCTTTCCATGTGAAAACCCTCTGACACATATGATCTGCTCCGTACGCACTCATTCTGGACCACCGGGGACACTTACATATCCATAGATTGTGTAACAACCACGAGAAGACGAGACCGGATCGCGCATTCGTATATGAACTGTGAGATCTGGTGAGTAAAACGCAGCTGTTCTTCTGTATACCAAGACAGACACGAGACATTTGACCCAATTCATCTCTTGCTTACAAATTATGGATATGCATTGCGCACTAGACATGACATGGTTTAAAATGGGTCTGGCGGTGCGCAAAGCTGCGTGCGTCTGTGTTAGAAGAGGAGAAAACCAACATCTGCTCGTTAAAAGTAGGTCTGCGTGTGGACTGCCGTGTGTTTGTGCTGTTTACTAGATTACTTTGAACGATTGAGAGTTATTGTGCATCATAATTACCGCGCCATTGACATATTAATTATATTAACTACCATTTTATAGCGTGCTTTTATTATTCATGCTCATGTGGGTTCAGGAGACTAATGCGTTTTTTATTGCTTACATTCAGTCTGCGCAATCGATTTTATACATTCAACAGTCTGTGAGATGTTTTTTTTTTTGTCCTCTGGTCACTCGTTGGATTCATATCAGCTGCTGGTTAATTAGACGCACTTGCGCACTGGTTGTCATGACCACTCATCCACATCAATTCACCAGACTACAGACTGTTTACCTTCTTCATGCGTCTGATGTATATGTGAGCTCCTAGTTTCGAGATGAATGCGATGCATTAATTCTAAAAAGTTGTGCAGTGTGCTGCAGTGGTTAAAGATCTGGCTGGTACACTATAAAAATATGGCTTTGAAACAGCTGCACTTTGAAATTGTTATTAAGTTTTACAAATAATTACCAAAAAAGGTAACGCATTGAATTAAGCATGAAATTCTGAAGACTGAAATACACTGTAAAAATGACTTTTAAAGATTATTAGAGTATGTTTTACGAGAAAATATTATTTTAGTTTTTATGCCTCATAATGTAATGATTGATTCAGTGTTACTTGCGGTTTCTTTGTGATCGTTTGTTAAATGTAGCAATTTATGAGTGAAAATCATTTCTATACAAAATAATTTCTTGTAAAATGTACTCCAGTGACCTTAAGTTTTATATACAACTTTAAAAATATATACATTTTTACAGTATAACTGAAAGGTTTTGTGTTCAAAACCAATATGTTTACAGATTATTTTTATTATTTAATGCAGAATTTTACCCTTTTTTAAATTTTAAATGATCAACACTCATTTCAATGGTAAGTCTGTTTTAAGTCTATTAAAAGTCTCTCTCAGACCATAAATAAAGGGTTAAGTATATAGTTTGTGTTTTTCATCATGACTTTAATTTAAATCTTGTGCTAAACTTAAACTTAAATTCATAAACTTTATGAAAGGCTACACAGATCATTAGATGTCATAAAAGATTCAAACACACATTTTATTAATTCCCAATAATCGTTAACAATCATTTAATGTTTTATACTTAGAAACTTAAGTGACCTTGAGTTTTATTTGCAACTTCAAATAATAATTTTTACAGGGGAAAAAAAGGTTAATATTAAATTCTGTATAAATATTATAATTTCTGCATTCTGTGTATGTGTATATATGTATGTATGCAGTTTTGTGATGTAAATGATCACATATTAGACTGAGTAAAAGCTTAGTGCTTCTCACTTACAAATATGAATGAACTGTGGTGTAATGATGTTGTTGAGTGCATTTCATTAGAAACACATTAAACTGTGCCATTTAGACATGATATTACAGACCTAATTTAAGTTTAAAACAGCCAATAATGTTTAAAATCAGTCAAACCGATAATTTGTATGTTTCTACGAAGAGCTGATTCATGAAGCATTGTGTCCTTGTGTAAGACACATAACCTCAGGTTACTCTACAGGGACTGTCCCTGTCATAATAAGTGTAGTGACTCAGAAAAGAAGAAAAAGCATCAGCTAAATGACTAAGGTAATCATCTCAGGTTGTGAAGAAAGCTGCAATATTTTTTAAGTTGCATGCTTTATATGTCCCATGATTTATGAATTCAAAGCTGCCTCTGAGATTTATAGTTAGTTGATGTTTCATTTACCGCACTGGCTGCACTCAAGGACTCATCAAGTTCAATCAGAATATACAATCAGAGCTTGAATAGCTAAATTACCAGCCCATAAGGTTCAAGAGATCTTGGAGACTCTTATAGAAGTTGCTTATATGAGCTTCTTGCATTTGTGAGTAATAAAGGACCCGACGTTGTAAAATTTTTTTTTTTTTTTTAACCAAATAACACAAGTTGCAACTTTAAGTTATGGTTGTAGTTGATAGTTTGGTCATAACTTTGTCAAAAGAACTTGAAGTTTAATTCAACCTGTGTGACATTCACTTGCTTGCTTTGTAACCAATAAATCTTTTGAACATTACTTTTTGGTTGTAGTTGATAGTTTAACTGTATATATATATTATATATCTATATATATATAGATATATATATATATATAAATATTATATATATATATATTATAAAAGTATCTCAGTGATACTGAAGTAACAGTTATATGAGAGATATATTCATCTCCCCAACAGTATTTAAGAGTTAGTGTTGTTAGGGAACAAGTTTGTTCATTTTTAATTCTATACCTAATAAAATAATGACTAACAAAGAAGTATTTGCAGGAGCTAAATCCCATAGAAACTATGGTGCATGTGTTGCACAAGTTCATTGGTTTTATTTGGCATTGGTCGTTGAGATTAAAATTCCCGAAGCGACGTATAAGGTACATACGCACTGAGCCTGTGCTATTAGATTAGACGAGCATAGAGCATGCCTTTGTTTACATGCTTGCAAAGAAAAGTTTACACAGTACTCCACTAGACTTCATTGTATCAATTATTCTAAATGCAGCAGCACTGCAACATTTTCCCATGATTTCATCAATTCAAACATGCATTTTGCTTTGAAACTCGTACCAGGATGTTATAGGAGAAAATGCTCTCCGCAGAAAGTTGCACATTTCTCCTGGGAGCTGATCTTTCCGCTGCTATTCTTAGAATTGTCACTTCAATCAGTCTATAAGAAGTGAACGAGAATTGCATTGCAAGAACACAATTCAGAACTTCTGTTTCACACCATGTGTCAAATTCTATTTAAACCTGTAACAAGGACAACATAGTCTTGCTAAAAGCAGTTTATGGCAGTAGAAATGGATCACACACATATGAAAACTGTTTCTCTTTCAGGAGTGCATGCATAAATGCCAAGAAACTGCATTAGAGAGACATCACCCAAAGAAAACGAGATCTTTTTGTGGAAAATGGACCCACCGAATAAGGAGAGAAGGTCACCGGAGAATGGCCCCAGCTCGGCTCGGCCCTGTTGCTCAAGCCTCAAGGTAAATCTATTGACTTAAACACCTAAAGGAGCTTTATTCTCAATTGTCACATCGTGATGATTGCTGAAGCAGAAGTGCTGGTATATCTGAGAGTGCGCGGGTCCGTTGCTTTCCGCGTATCAGGCTTTGAAAGGCCTCTGGCGCTGTGACGTCATTGAGTCCAAACAAGATTTAGCTTCAGTTTGTGGTGGAATCTTCTTTTGAAGAGCTGAGCACTGAGAACAGAGGGGGTTTTGAGCCAGCGCTCCTGATGAGATGATTATGGCTAACGATGTAAATAATGAGAGAGTCATGCTCCGCAGTTCCTTTGTCATGAACACATGAGCGCGGCCACAGAAGATCCATTCAGCTCAGTGTATAAGACATCCAGTCATGTGCACCAGTAGATGTATTGTAAAGTTATAATGTAAAGGTTTACTCGAGCTCAATTTTAAAACATACAGTACTAATCACACAGATAATCATGCAGATTTTTCACAATTGTGGCAAACAAGTGAATAGGTCATGGAGGTATTTAGTGATCATATATCACTTAATAAGCATTACCGGCACTTTGAGAGTCAAAAAACACATACAGGCAACACAAGATTAAACCCTGAGGCTCCTGATGATATATTGAAGCCTTATGAAGCGAAACGATCACTCTGTGCAAGAAACTGAACATTATTTACAGCATTATTACCTGTAATCCAGAGCCTCAGGCAAACGGTTCGGGGTGATGTACGGTTCATGAATGAATGATTCTTTTGATCCGGTTCTTTTTGGTGAACTAGTTAAACCAGTTCACCAGATCTGACTGAAGTGTCTGAAACAGTTCACGGCTCGAGCAGCACAGATCTACAAGTTGTTCAATCAAAACTCACTTTCAGACGCCTGACAGTCACTCCGATTGGAAAGGAGCTGAATCAGTTCATTGAAATGAGCTGTACGATAGAACCAGTTCAGAGAAAAGAATCAGACTTCCTCGTTTACCCGCGGCCCGGGATTACAGGTAATAATGTTGTAAATAATGTTAAGTTTCTTGCACAGACCAATCCATGTTTCATGTAGACGTACCTCTCCTTCTTTGTAGTCAACATCAATTCAAAATCGACCTTGTTTACTTTATTAATTTACATTTAATTTACACATTTGTACCTTATTTAGTGCATATTAGTACCTTTATTAATTGAATCAATCATTGGCTAAAGTGCAAATATTAGTACCTTTTGAAAAATACCAGATTTTCTACTATTTTTATGTAGAGAAAAATCATGTATATATTAATATATATATATAATATATATATGATATGTATGTGGTATGTGTGTGTGTGTGTGTGTGTGTGTGTGTGTGTGTGTGTGTGTGTGTGTGTGTCTGTGTGTGCAGTTATTCCCTATAGACTTACCTCTCTTTCTTGTAGTCAACATGATTTCAAAATCAGCCTTGTTGACTTTAATAATACACATTCCTTGTTGTGAATAATTCATGTTATGCACGCTATTCCACTGGGGAAAAAACTTGGTCTTTGTTATATATATCATTAAAATATAATCACTTTCTCTGCCTCTGAAACAGCTTTGTTTTTTTGTTTTTATTTACTATAATGGATGTATTTTTTTTTTCTCATTAAATATCCAGTTGAATCAAAAGATGTCTTTAGCCACTCCATGTAATGGTTTAGAAAACACTTTAAGTAGTTGAGCCTTTAATTTAAAACACCACTAAACCATAATTTGCTGTTTGCTAATGCTAGTTGATAGCAGGTGGAAGTACACTGTTGTTTTCATTGCATACAATCATGCACGACCACTATTTTAGTGGTGTTTTTGTTTTAAGTGCAATGATTTTATTATGATGACATGTTTGTTATACGGATAATTGCATATACAAACAGTATTCTGCACCCAAAAATACAGCTTTTGCATCAAACTATAGCAAAGAGATATGATGAGCGATGACAAAAATCCAAGAGTGCATTCTGAAAGTTGCTCTCTAGGCCATCGAGGGGTTAAATGCCTTTTTAAAGAGCATAACAGCAATAGCAGAAGATGTTATCAGCTGACTCGTTAGGAGTATCGAACCTCCGACCCTCTGGGTTTTAACGTGTGAATGACTAGCATTCAGAAAGAGCTCTTGTTGAGTTCTCAGATGAGCTATGACAGACTCTGAAAGGCTCAGTACTTAATTAGTGACATAAATAGTTTTTCTACACATTAAGATCAGCCACATGCAGATGAGATCCGAATTTAGGGCCTGTTTTTGCTTGGGATTAAATTTGCATGAGACAACAGTGTAAAAGCTGCTTAGAGTCAGATTATTTTGCACCGCTAACGAGAGGAGTGAGCACAATGAAAAGGCCGTTTTTAAGAAAAGAGACCACACCGAGGTGCGGTAAATTACGTCTTAGATGTGTCCTGAGCATAATCCTCCAATAAACCTTTACGGAGGCCTGTTCTGGTTTCCAAATTCTTTGCTTTAGCTCGAGGTCTGATCTTAGAAATGATCTGCATGCTTCAGGAGCACAGTCTAATCTGATGAATGAAGGTATTGTGATTGCACTCATAGAGACTCTAATGGTAAAGCCGATTAGTGTTTCCAGTGGTGTTACAGCTCTACAAGTTTTCTCCCAGTAACACAAAAATAAGACATTTTGTCACATCCAGCTAAAAAAAAAAAAAAAAACACACCTTTGACCACATTCAAAGATCTGGGGATCAGTTTGTTTAGTTACAGTTCATTTATGATCCTTACCAACACCAAATATTTATGAATTATGGTATTGCTTGGTATAAAGAAATGGTTTAAGAATTTTTATCTGATTATCTGAAGTCGCTACAGCCATGGGAAAAAATAAATAAAAATAGGAAATACCAGGGAATTAAAAAAATTGTGATATCCAGACATCGAAAATTCATTAAAACTATTAAAAATAAACGTGTCATTGCCTTTTGCCCCTCTAAAACATTTCAGTGGCTTGAAATTGCTGTATGTTAAATGTTTGTGAAGAATACAATTTTAGTGCAGTTGATACACTATTTTTTTTATTATATTTTTGTTAAAGTTTTAGTAATTGTGCTGTTTTTGTAATTTTCATTATTATTAATTCTTTTTAAATATGTCTATAGTGTTGATTGCTTCTTTAGTTGTAGTTATTTTCGTACTTAAGTTAAAACTAAATGAAAATGAGAAATACTTCCTTGATAGCTGGCTCAAATGTATTTGTTTTTGTGTTTGTTTATTTCAGTTGTTTTATAGTTTTATTTAGTATAATAACACAGCATTTTTTATTTTTTGTTTTCCTTAAAAAAAAATATTATTAGTTGAGTAATGTTTTTTTCAATGTGTTTAGATAGTTTTTACATTTTGGTTTATTTAGTTTAGCTGTTTTAGTGCTTAAATTTAAAATAAACAAAAATAAGAAATGTTGACGAGTGTTTGTTTTAAAAATATATGTATTTTATATTTCAGTTAATATTTACGGTAAGGTTTTAGTGGAAGACAATAACCCTATTTTTTTATTTTTATATAATTTTTTGTTTTAATTTAAATTTTTGTTAAAGTTTTAGTAATTTGATTGTCTTGTAATTTTTAATTATTATTTTTTCTTCTTATTATTATTATTTAATGGCAATATAATTTATTATTAATTTCCGTTTTTTATTTTTTTTATATATAATTGTTTATACTAAATGAATATGAAATGTTGCCTTGCCAACTAGCTGAATAAAATACGTTTTTTGTCTCATCATTTTTTTTTTTTAATATAATTATTTTTTTATTTAGTTGATTTTGAGACGAAAATTATAATATTTGTTTTTAGTGGAGATTTTTGTTGTTTTTGTTGCTGGTGAAGTTTTTGTTGAGTTTGTTACTGAAGACTAGGCCTATGTATTTTGTTGTTACTTTTTTCCTGATTGTTTTGCGATCGCATCATTTGCTATGTTCAGGTATTAATTGAGACGATGCTCATCAAAGTTTTAGTGTAAAAAGGAGTTTCAAACAGTCCTCCTCTCTGCAGCACCGCAGTGCTGACACACACCTGATAAACACAGCTCAGTTGAGCAGCACTAGAGAGATTGAAATGACAGAGACGTAAGAAGTGAAAGTGCAGAAAAGCTGAGTCTATTTCGTGCATAACTTGAACAAACTACAACAGGTAAAGCTGTCAGCTGTGTGGATATTGGCAGTATCGTTAACAATTCTCGTTTATAATCAATAATATGGCTTCTTCTTAAGATCTTAGGTCTATGCTGTGTTCTGTTAATGCATGAACTTCATTATTTGAAGTGCATTGCCATCCAGTAATCTCAAAAAGCTTTGTTACTTTTTAATAAACAAAGTATCAGCTTTAAAATTATTCAAAATTCATAATGAAATACAAACAGTAAATACAGTTTTTGACGATCTTTAATGCGGCAGGTGCAACCGCTTTAGCGCCTCAGTTCAAGCAGCAAGTAATCCATTTACTCTTTCTCTTCATTACTAGAGTACATAATTAACATCAAAAGGTAGGTTATTTTATAAGAGAGCCTACAGTACAACTGAAATGTCTCGTGTAAAAGCTCATTCAGTGTTTCAAACTGCGGAAAGCTTGTAAACATTGCAAAGTAATATGCATTGACATCAGAATAACCACTCGGTGTCCATAAGCTCATCAGTCAGTTAGAAAAATAACTATAAAGAGGAGCATTTTGCTATATTTATGTGCTATTGCATTTTAATATTCTTACTTAACCAGTTGTCTACATGATTCAACTCGTCCTTTAAAATTGCATATTACTTAAGAAAAACAGACTGAAAGTGTGAAAGACATACACTCTTAAAAATAAAGGTGCTTAAAAGGTTCTTCACAGAACCATTTTTGATTCCACAGAGAAACATTCAGTCAAAGGCTCTTTAAAAAAGCATCTCTTTCTCAACTTTTTATAATCTGAAGAACCTTCTTTCGCCACAAAGAACTTTTGTGAAACGTAAAGTTTGTTCAGATGTTAAAGGTTCTTTATGGAACCATTTAGACAAAAAAGGTTCCTCTATGGCATCGTGAAGCACCTTTATTTTTAAGATATACAACAACATTTACAGGATGCATTGAAGAGGAGCCCAAACTACACTCAGTGGCCAAATGATGTTTACGGTCCATGATACTGGTACAGATAATGAACACTTCTTTGAAACTCTATATTTCAAGTTGGAAAAGACATTTAGTTACAAGACGAGATGGATTAAAATGCCGATAAAGTCAAGAAATGATGAGACATACACACGACAGTATGACTGAAATGTTAAAATAAAAAAAAATAAAAAAATATATATATATATATATAAATGTATGTATATATATATATATATATATATATATTATATATATATATTTATATATATATATATATATATATATAATAAAAATAAATAAAACACGTTTATTCTGTTGGCACCTAAAGAAATAATTTGGCACCTAAGCTTTTTCTTATAGGAGCCAATGGCTCCTTACTCGATTTTTTTGTTTGGAGGCCTGTATTTTTTTTTTTTTATATCAGTTGATGTTTATTTTATTGGTAATGTTTACCATGATATGTATAAAATATATAAATGGCAATATGATACATAAATGAATGTAAAAATTAATATCCAGTAATGACATTAGACTGGAAAAATGACAATAGTCAAAAAGTGAGGGAATGCTAAATTACAAATTTCTTCTATAAAATGTTTACATTTACATTTATTCATTTAGCAGACGCTTTTATCCAAAGCGACTTACATTTGAGGAATACACAAAAGCGATTCATCTCCAAGAGGCAAACAGACACAGGAAGTGCTTGCAAGTTTCAAGCATTGTTCAAATAAATACAAGCTAGACAGAGAAAGATGAAAGAAAAGAGAATATATATATATATATATCATTTTTTTTGTGGATGAAGTCAGATAGTGACGAAAGAGGTGAGTTTTCAAGATGATTCCACCAGCCAGGAACGGTGAACGAAAATGTTCTGGAAAGTGATTTTGAGCCTCTCTGTGAAGGTACCATGAGGCGTCGCTCGCTAGCGGATCTCAGACTTCTAGAGGGGATGTAGATTTGTAAGAGTGAGTGGAAGTAGGCGGGTGCTGAGCCTGTGGCTGTTCTATATGCAAGCATCAGTGTCTTGAAGTTGATGTGAGCCGCAACCGGTATCCAGTGCAACGAGGTAAAGTGTAGTGTAACATGGTCTGTTTTGGGCTCATTGAAGACCAGTCATGCTGCTGCATTCTGAATCATTTGCAAAGGACTGTGTATGATGGAAGTCCAGCCAGAAGAGCATTGCAGAAGTCCAGCCTAGAAATGACAAGGGCCTGGGCAAGAAGTTGTGCAGCATGCTCTGTTAGAAAGGGTCTGATCTTTCTGATGTTGTGCAATGCAAACCTGCAAGATCTAGCTGTTTTTGCAATGTGGTCTTTGAAGGTCAGCTGGTTAAATGTTGCACAACGATTTCTAACGCAAGTTGATGGGGTAAGTGTAGAAGAACATTGCTGGATGGAGAAATCATACTGACAAGAAGCTCAGTCTTTGCCAGGTTGAGCTGTAGGTGATGTTCTTTCATCCATGCAGAGATGTCCGCCAGGCAGCCTGAGATCCGTGCAGCTACCTTTGGATCATCTGGTTGAAATGAGAGATAGAGCTGTGTGTCATCAGCATAGCAATGGTAGGAGAAACCACATGCCTCTATGATGTTGCACAGTCGTCAGTGTACAAAGGTGTTCAGTTCTGTGCTGTCCCAGTGCTATGAAGCATAAACTCCAGACGTCAGTGCATGACGGCTGCTCTGGCACATGCTTGGGAAATCCATAAGCGCGTGAAGGGACCCATGTGCTCCTGAGTGAGGAAATCTCTGGACTGTTGTAAAAGCTGAAAATTAGCCCAGAGGCCACGGCGAGCACGTGTTGATTTTGGCTGGCGGTCAGATTACTGCGCCCACGTGTAATGTGATCTAAGCTGTGCTCCGAGGAGATGAGGGACATGCCACTGCATTGACACTAAATTAATGGCGATTTGAAGTCCGTGACAGATGCTCGTGCATGTGCATGGATTCTAGCGTTTGAAACTTTTGGTTGAGGGGTCTGCTCACACTCGCCATCTACATACTCGTCAAAAGTTTGGAAACATTATGATTTTTAAATGTTTTTAATGAAATCTCTTCTGCTGACCAAGAATGCATTTATGTGATCCAAAATACAGTCAAATTGTGAAATATTATTACAATTTAAAATAACTATTTTCTATTTGAATATGTTAAAATGTAATTTATTCTTGTGATGAATTTTATTTTATGATTAATTAATTCTTTATTGTGTGTTGATTTTTAGTTATCATTTAATTCTAATATACTGATTTACTGCTCAAGAAACATTTCTGATTATCAGTGTTGAAAATAGTTGTGCTCCTTCATATTGTGCAGAAAGCTTTTTTTATTCAGGATTCTTAGATGAATAGAAAGATACAGAATTTATTTGAAATAGAATATTTCTTACATTATTAACATTTGATCAATTTAATGCATATTTGCTGAATATAAGCATTAATTTCTATTAAAACACACACATCCCAAACATTTGAATGGAAGTATATCATGGTTTCTGCATAAATATGAATATGAACTCTATTTTTGAAAATAGAATAGAATAGAATAGAATAGAATAGAATAGAATAAAAGTGTTTCCTGAGCAGCAAATCATCATATTAGAATGATTCCTGAAGGATCATGTGTTACTGAAGACTGGAGTAATGATGCTGAAAATTCAGCTTTGATCACTGGAATAAATTACATTTTACAATAGGCTATATTCACATAAAAAAAACAGTTATTTTAAATTGTTTTTACTGTATTCTTGAGCTCACTAATGCAGCCTTGGTGAGCAGAGAACAAATTTTAAAATTATAATGTTTCCAAACTTCTGTCAAGTACAGTACATTCTGTGCTGCTTGTTTGCATCTGTCAGTGGACAGGTGATTGTCACCGTTCACCTTTCAGCTGTGTTTCTATTCTGAGCATCCCGTCATGGGAGAACATGTGTGGCGTGCCTGAAACGTCCAGTTTACTTTACACACTCTTTCTCACATGCCCTCTCTTTGTTTTATCCTTCTTTAAGACATTAGTTCTTTATCCGGCGTAGAACATGTGCCAAATCAGTTGTGCGGATCACTCCGCTGTGTGGAATAAGCCGAAAGAGAGAGAGAGGAGACATTAGTTCTTTAGATCCTGCTTTCTTCACTCAGCGTAAGAAACCTCCCAAATCCCAGCATGCTCTGCGCTATCCCCTAAAGTAAGCATAAATCTTTCAGAAATGTGAGTGCTCGAGTCCCAGTCGAAGAACACAATCCATTATGACACAGGGTTGCGTGACCCAGAACAAAGTTGCGATAACTTGGTTAGGTGAAGGACGCAGACTGTAAACACTTCAGCGTTTGTGAGAAGAACAGCGTCGGCTAACTGATTGATCGATTTTAGATGTTAGAAAATACATCTTTGTCAAATGATTACTTTGGACTGAAATGAATCAAACATGACAGTTCACTGAAGCTGTGATTGTCTGGGTTGATATTTTTGCTTTGAGTATCTACGAGTTATGGAAAAAGGTTTTTTTTTTTTTTTTTTTGGGGGGGGGGTTTTTTTTTTTTTATCTTACCAACCCTTTTTTAAGTCTGTTTATGCACAGGCTGCATTTATTTGATCCAAAATACAGTAAAAAAAAAATTGAAAATCTTTTACAATTTAAAATAACTGTTTCATATGTGAATATATTTTAAAATGTTATTTATTCCTGTGATCAAAGCTGAATTTTCAGTATCATCACTCCAGTCTTCAGTGTCACGTCATCCTTTAGCAATAATTCTAATGTGCTGATTTGCATATTATATTATATTATATTATATTATATTATATTATATTATATTATATTATATTATATTATATTATATTATATTATATTATCAGTGTTGAAAACAGTTGTACCACTCCATATTTCTGCAGAAACCATGACATTCAAATGTTTGTGTGTGTGTTTTTTTTTTTTTTTTTTGTTTGTGTGTGTGTGTGTGTGTGTGTGTGTGTGTGTGTGTGTGTGTGTGTGTGTGTGTGTGTGTGTGTGTGTGTGTACAGTTGAAGACAAAATTATTAGCCCCCCTATGATATTTCAGTCCTTTTTCAGATATTTCCCAAGTGATGTTTAAAAGAGCAAGGGGAATTTTAACACAGTATTTCTTATTTTATTTTCATCTGGAGAAAGCATTATTTATTTAAATCTGCCTGGAATAAAATAATTATTAAATAAATTAATTAATTAATTGCTAAGCTCAGTATTATTAGCCCTCTTAAGAAATGATCTGTTTGATTGGCTATGGAACAAACCACTATTATTCATTAACTTGCCTAACTAACCTAGCATACCTAATTAACCTAAGTAAGATTGAAGATACCTTTAAGTACCTTCAAGTACCTTCTGTGTGGAAGAAAGGGCCAAAATCACACCTGAGCAATGCATGCGACTAGTTTCTCCAGACAGGAGGCGTCTGGAAGCTGTCATTACCAACATAGGCTTTTGTATGAAGTATTAAATACATTTCAGGAAGCGTGTTCAATAGTTTTTCCCCGTTCTTCCATTTTATTACACAGAACTTAATTTCTGAACTTATTTGTATTGTTTTCTTTGTATTGTTTTTGTTTTTATTTGTGTTTTTATTGTGTTGTTGTGGAAATTTGGTGTAAATTTCATGTTTAGAGATATTTTTGATGTGTATTTTGTTGGAGAGTTGGTTACTTGTTTTATATTCTGTATATGTTTGTGTGTATATATATATATATAGATAGATATATATAGATATATATAGATATATATATATATATATAGCATCCCTGAACTTTTAATGACCATTACAATAGTATCATTAGAATATTAAATATATAAAATTATCATTAGAATATTAATACATTTTATTTATAATTTTAATACTAATTTATATATTTTTTAATATAAATATACATAATTTAATCTACTATAAAAAAGTGTTTTTTAATATTATAGTGATTTATAAAAGGACTTTAATGTTGTCATAAAAAGATTGTTTTAATCAAGTTTTACTCCGATGAGCTTCAAAAAGTGATTCAGCTTTTTTTTCCATCTTTGTGCATGGAAAATTCAAGTGTGGGTTGAAAGACGACTGTATAGCTAACGATTTGATCATCAAAGGCTTCTCGTCTCGTCTCTTCTCCTCTGGCCTCATCTTTTTTTCCCCCTCTTCTTTTTGCTTCTTCACCCTTCTCTTCTCCACCTTTCTGTTGATTATTCATTTGGATGCAGGGAGTGTGCATATGTGCGGGAAACCCCACAAGAGTGAAGATGCACCACTGTGCCGAGGCGAAACCTTGATTTGATTTTGGCCCAGAAACCCCAGCAACAGACGATAAAAGTGTCTGCGTTTCATCATCAAAAGCAGCGACTCATTTTTCCCCTTGTTTTTCTCATATGGAGGCTTAAGTCAGTATGGCTGAATGCAGTAGCATCACTCAAGAGCGTGACATAAGCTCCCCTAATCCGCTTTTTGTCCCAACTACCCATAATGCAGTGCAGTTTGAGAAATGCATCCCCCCTTCATCTCTCCATCTCTTCTCCGTTTCTCTTTTCCCCTACGATTTTAAATGCATATTAATGAAGAGTTGCTTCCATGTCCAAAAATAGGTTAATGAGGGAGAGTGTGAGTTGTGCGTGCAGCATCTGCTGAATATATCATCTTTCTTTCTTTTCTGTGTCTCATTATGTTTGTTGTTGGTTTGTTTTTTGTTTGCTTAGTTAGGGAATTATTTGTGAGGTATATGTATGGAACAATAACTCAGCTGGAAAGACGCTTCGACATCCCCAGTTACTTAATAGGTGTCATTGATGGCAGCTTTGAAATAGGTAAGAACCGTATCTTCATGCGTCAGCAGACCTTGCGCTGTGTTTCGATCCCGTCATCTCCGCCAAGCAGTTGCCAAGGCTCTCGTCTAGCCTTTCAAGGCATCCGCAAAATAATTCTGAGACATACCATGTGTGCTGCAATTTACGCCTGTCATCGTCTGCAGTGCAGTCATCCCACAGATCGGACAGTTACGCAACTGCAAAAGCGTTAAACAAGTCACAACTGCAGCGTAAAGCGCTCATCTTCACAAATGCAAATTGCATTTTTAAGTTTACACATGCATAAGTCATTACATTGCAATAAAAGGCTTTACTTTGATATACAGCATGGTCCCAAAGAAAATATGGTATTACCAGGGTACTTGTTTGCATCACAGTCGTAATCTTTGATTCTGTGATAAAAAGAAAGCTCAAAAGAACAGCATTTATTTGAAATAGATCTTTATAAATGACAAATGTCTGTACTGTCACTTTTGATTAATTTAATCAATCTGATCAATATACTAATCTATTTAATGCATTCTTAATTAATAAAATTAGAATTATTTAGAAAATAAATATAAATATAATATTTGCAATACAAATACAATGTAAATAGTAATTTACATTGTATTTAGGAAATATATATTTAGAAATATTTAGGAAATATTTTATATAATATATATATACTATATATATATATATATATATAGAATATATATATATATTATCTATATTATATATATATATATATTATATTATAATATATAATATTTAGAATATATATATATATATATATATATATATATATATATATAATATATATATATATTTATATAATATATATATTTAGAATATATAATATTTTCAAAATAAACAAAATATAAATATTAATTATTCAATGCATTTTTCTGAATATAATGACTAATATTAATATAATAAATGTAAATATAATAGTTACAAAAATAAAATATAAATATTGATTGATTAGATGCATTCTTGCTGAACAAAATTACAAATATATATAAAATACATATATTTATAAAATAAATAAATTATAAATCGTAATCTATTCAATGCTTTCTTGCTGATAAAATTACAAATATTTAGAAAATAAATCTAAAATTTACTAAATAAATAAAATATAAAGATTAATCCATTTAATGCATTTTCACTGAATAAAATTACAAATATTTATCTAAATATAAATAGAATATTTACTAAATAAAATTTTAATATTAATCTATTATTTAATCATATTATATAATTAATTTTTATTACATATTACTATTAACATATTATATTAGTATTAACTATTAAAGATTATTAAAGAAAATTAAAGATTATCCCAAAATCTTAATCACTTAATGTTTTGACTTTTCAGGTGTGCAGGGATGCCAGGATTAAAATAAAAATCTATATTTTTATGTTGTAAGGGATGCGTCAAAGCAGCCATAAAAAGATTGTTTTAATCAAAGTTTTATTCCAACAAGCTTCAAAAGTGACTCAGCTCTTTATTCATCTTTGTGCATGTAAAATCATAATCTAGAGTAGTGAAAGCGAGCCTAAACCCTGCTCACACTGTTGCAGATGCCGCTCACGTGGCCCTAGCAACCAGTGTTTCCATAGAAGCGGGAAACAGCGTGAAGCCTCGCAGAGATCATGTGTCAGAGTTAGCATCACTGTCTCACTGCCTTGCGTCCCCATTATTAACAAGTGCTAGAAACAGGCCAAACAAAGGCTGCTGTGTGTTTTGTAAATGTTTGGGTGAGTTGTTTCTTTTTGGTTAGACTGACCTCCTCTTAAACTGAGCCATGGTCTAAATGTCTGAGAATTCCTGTTCCCATTAAAGCCGTGAAATGTCCTGAACGCCACGCTGTGTACAGAACTGTGCAATAATCGTCCTCACAAAGACCTCCGTTCATGGAGCCGTGAAGCTCAGAAACCAAATAAATCTGCCAATAAATGTTCCTCACAGACAAAGAGGTCAATCATGTAGAAATCATTTGGGAATGAGAGTTTGTGGAGCGGATACGTGCGTTCACGGGTCATCATAATGGGGGTTTTTATTGCCTGATAATATGCACTCCAGTACCAAAAAATACGCAATCAGAATTGCTTTGTATTTTACACTTGTTCACCTATTATAGGAAAATTTGCTGAGAATTCACTTATAGATGGGTTTGTTTCTTCATCAGATTTGGAGAAATGTAGCATTCTATCACTTGCTGACCAATGGATGCTCTGCAGTGAATGGGTGCCGTCAGAATGAGAGTCCAAACATCTGATAAAAACATCACAATAATTCACACCACTCCAGAACATCAGTTAACATCTTGTGAAGCCAAAACCTGCATGTTTGGAAGAAACAAATCCAGCATTAAGATGTTTTTAACTTCAAACCCTTGTTTCTGGCCAAGTCCATAATCCATAATAACGCTTCCTCCAGTGTAAAAAGTGCATATCCTGTTGTCTCTCACATCAAAATCTAGCCACATGTTTGTTTAGAGCTGTTATGGACTGTTTTGGCTTGTGAACAGAGCTTGATCTGTGCAGATTTCTCTCCTGATTCAGACAAGACCACTTTTTCCACTGGAGAAAGCAATGTTATGATGGAAGCATTTGACTTTAAAAATGCCTTAATGACGGTTTTGTTTCTTACAAACACGCAGCTTTTGGTTTCACAAGACATTGATTGATGCACTGGAGTGGTGTGGATTATTGTGATGTTTTTATCAGCTGTTTGGACTCTCATTCTGACGGCACCCATTCACTGCAGAGCATTCGCTGATGAACAAGGCATCAATCTGTTCTGTTTAGAGGATCCACTGATGAACAAGTGATGGAATGTCATATTCCTCCAAATTTTTAGCAAATTGTAATTTTGGGGTAAACGTTTCCTTTAATATCCCCTAACATATTTGGAAAAAGAAAATGTACACAACCCATTAGTGGATTATTAAACTTTAGGACTGATCACATCTTCTGTTCAGAGATTATCTCAAAATGACCAAATAATCAATACATCATTCGTAGATTAAAGCTAAAAATTATATTTTGTACAATAACATAAATATGTGAAGATTGTGGTCTATATACTGATCTTCTAATCTTCCTCATATGCTTGCATTAAAGTAATAGTTCATTCAAAAATGAACATTTTGTCATCATTCACACACCATCATATTATTCCAATCCTGTGTTAGTTTCTTTCTTCTCTTAAACACAAAAGAAGATATTTTGAAGAATGTTGGTGACCAAACAGCTGACGGTAGCCATTGACTACCATAGTTTTTTTTTTTCTATACTATAAAGCCAATGGCTACCGTCAACTGTTTGGTTACCAACATTCTTGAAAATATCTTCTTTTGTGTTCCATGAAACTCATACAGGTTTGGAACAACGTAAGACAGATGATGACAGAATTTTAATTCTGGGGAACTGTCTCTTTAAGGATAGTTGCTTACTTAAGTTCACACTTTTTTATTTGGATTTTTCGGAGAAATCATTTAATTAATAAAGCCTGTTCAGCTCAGTTGCAATTTCCATATCATTAAATGTTTATCCAAACTGTTTTTCCCATTCTCTGCTTCTAGGTAACTTGTTGGTGATCGCCTTCGTAAGTTACTTTGGTGCCAAACTTCACCGTCCGAAGATCATCGCCATCGGCTGCCTGTTGATGTCACTTGGGACTTTTCTAATTGCTTTGCCGCATTTTATAATCGGACGGTAAGCCAAAGTTTCATCCGTAAGTGAAAATGTGTGTGATGTCAGCAGGGTGAGCTGTTTTAAAGGGTCACATGGATCTAGTTTAATCTCATTAAAGCCCACGAATGCCTTCGAGTCGTGTTTAGTGTGTGTTTGCTGTGAGACGCTGTGTGCCGTTTCTTTATCAGATGTGTTTCTTGGCATCGTAAAGCTGCTGCATCAAGGAAACATTTTCAGTTGATATACAGAACAAACAGAATTTTGCATGACCTCGCTCTGCTCATTCAAATTTGACTTCATCCTTGTACATCGACATGCAGTCTCAACCTTGAAAGTGTGCCAGGTTTTTAGTTTTACACGCTGCTCTTCGAAGGCACTGCAGCTCGGATGTATTTAAAGAGACTCGAGTGCAGTTTCCGTGATGGATTGACATGCTGTATTTTATATGTTAATGTTTCGTATGGCCATGTTTTTGAAGTACATTATTTATAGAAATGATGCATTCTATATTGCGTCCTGTTTTTACGACAGCAGCATGTTCACAATGTGAACTGCTCAATCTGAGCGTCATTTATTTTCAGTTCACCTGTGGATTTGTTTCACAGTGTCTGATGTAGATTGTGATATACAGCTGATCCATCTTAGACAAATTAGTTTGACTGGATTATTTTTTTCTTGTCATGTTTTTGTCAACATTTTACAGATTTATAGATATATTTACTGTATACATTTATACAGATTTTTTATTATAACGCTTTTTATTATTTAATTATCATTATGAGGAATCTTTTCCTTCATTATTGTTAACAAAATAAAATTATATATATATATATATATATATATATATATATATATTATTGTATATACATACACATATTTTACACCCACAGGGATCACTAGAGATCAGCCACACACACACACACACACATATTGTTGAAAAAAAATGATTGCTATTTTTATTATAAACTATTTTATAATTATCATTATCATGCACCTTTCACATCTTTATTATTGCTGACATATATATATATATATATATATATATATATATATATATATATAAACTTTTTTTATATATATATATATATATATATATATAAATGTGTGTGTGTGTGTGTGTGTGTGTGTGTGTGTGTGTGTGTGTGTGTGTAAAATTAACTATTTTTATTTAATTATCATTACAATGTTTTTTCTGTCCTTGACAATATAAAAAATTAATATTTGTATTATCAGCTATTTTGTAATTATCATTACAACGCACCTTTTCCGTCTTCATTATTGACAAAATAAAATATATTTTTTTATTGATAACTTTTAATAATATATTAATAAAATATTATTATTATTATTATTATTATGCTTTTTCATTATCTTTTTCATAATCATTATTGTTAACAAATATAAACTGTAATCTGATCTAAATATGTATGTTGTATCAGTCTGTATCCCTTTTGTTGTGTCATGTGACATGGTTTCTGATTTCTGCTGCTGCCAACTTTTGATGTTTTATATGCAGCTACAAGTTTGAAACATCGATTCGATCGTCAGTGAACTCGAGCAGTAACCTCTCTCCATGTCCAGTGGGTTCTGGCGTTCTGGCCACGGCTCCCAGCACTACTGCAGGACCCAGCTCAGGTACAGAACCAATTACGGCTTGGTAGATTGGAGTCTTGCTGGTTAAACTAGTTATAAAACCTGAGGGGGACTAACATACGCTGGTGCCATGTAGGGCTTCATATGGTTTAGTATAGTCTTGCTTGTTTATGTTATGCTAAAGCATCATATTTGCTGAATGAAATCCAATACTTGTTTCTTACTAATTTTGGAGTGCTGGTTCCAAAAATACTGCCTGTTTTGCTTGAGCATGACACACTTTCTTACAAAATCTGTGCATTTTGTTGTATTTTTGCTTTTACAACCATTTTTGTGGTGAAGAAGTCTTGTGTTATCCAGTAATTACCAGGAATTTTAATTACCATCTTAGCCAGGTTACAACTATTTGTTCAGTTCTCAGCTGATTTTTATATGTAGGACATTATTTGATGTCTAATCCTGATTTCAAGGTTAGAATTAGTGACGGGAGAAAGTGCAAACATGACCCTGATGTTTTCTGCTATCCGTGGGTGATTTACTACAGATACTGACAGAAAAAGCAGACTTTGTGAAAAAAGCTTATTTTGTAAAGTTCACTGACATTAAATGAAGTATATGGACATATTTTTCAACTCCTTTGCAGATTGTAAGTTAAAGGATGCATTTTGAATACTTAAAAAACACAAAACTTGACATTTGACTGCTTTTGTTGTATAATTTGAAAAATCTTCTTATTCTTATTTGATTGAAGTTTTTATTGACTATTTTAATTCAGTATCACCAAATTAGCTAATATTACGCCATTTTTTTTCAAGATGCATGGCTGTGCAATAATCTGTCCTTGCTTGTTTATCCTGTCTCATTTTATTTGGTATATCTGTCGTGTCAGTTCCTCGAAATGCCTGACATTTGCAACCCTTCTCACCCCCTCTTCCCTCATTCTCAGGTTGCGAACACGAGTCCAGGTTGTCCATGTGGATCTATGTTTTCCTAGGGAATATCTTGCGAGGAATCGGCGAGACCCCAGTGCAGCCTTTGGGAATCTCGTACATCGATGATCACGCTCTGGAGGAGAACGCAGCCTTCTACATCGGTACATCTATACGTTTGCGCATGCATATACAATTGGAGTGAATATAGAACAGATATGCATTTGCTGCTTCATCGATTACCATGCATTCAGAGAGAATCCCAGACTGTTTTGCCCTTAACGGCTTCCTGGTATTAATTGTTTTTCCTAGAGAGCATGGTCTTTCTTGGTAAACAGCCCAGACTAATCAATTCTTGCTGTCTGTATTAGGATGCGTCCAGACGATATCAGTCATCGGTCCGGTGTTTGGCTACCTGCTGGGGTCCGTTTGTGCCAAGATATACGTGGACATTGGATTTGTCAACATGGGTGAGTCAAACAGCAATGCACTATTTCCTAAAGGAGTCGTTGAGTTCAGTTGCATCTGGATGACTTGAATGTGTTGAATATTGTGCCGTATGTCTCTGAAAATGTATAAGTCACGGTTTTCTTGAATATAAAGAGCCAAAAATAATAGAAAATGCTTCTATTCAATATGTTTTCATGGGTTTTGTCTCGTATAGACTAGACTAGGGAATCTCAAGCTCCTAAAAGGTTTTTAAAGAAGTAATTCGCTGTGAAATCAAGAGGAAATCTGGAGGAAATCCAGCTTATTCATATAAGTCTCATTTTGTTTGTATTTCAAACAAAAGCGGGAAGAAATAAAAAACTTTGTTGTTTCTTGTTTGAAAGCCACAGAGGTTGTTTATGTTGGATCTGAGTACGTTTCTGGCATGCGAATGCGCACTTTATTTGACTCGGGACGATGTAAAGGGTCATAAATGTTAAGCTGCGATTTATCCAACAGCTGTTTTGGATGAGATGTGCCTGTGAAATGAGACTGAGAGGTTAAAGGGGGCATAAACTGAAACATGTAATATCCTTAAATTGCATCATATTAATATTAGATATGTGCGTGTGTACTTAGAAGGTTCAGAAATCAGTGATCAGTACATCGTGGCGTATGAAGCTGATTCCTTCCAGAACTTTTTTGGCATTGCAAATTTCATATACTGTATGTGAAATAATGCGTGTTGGAGTTCATGGATAATATAGCGTTACGCCCTGAAGTCAAGACATTTGGCAGTAAAGTTAAGCTGTAAGATACTGTATAGTAAATATTCAGCCAATAAAAACTGTATCACATACCTTAACATCAAATGTTTTGGCTTTAATTGTATTTAATGGACAATAAAACAAAGTACAGACTACAACATCTGGATCATAAGCATAAATCCTTGCAGGAATATTGTTTCTATAGAGATTTCTGCATTTAATGATACTAAAGATTACATAAATAAGATTTTTGAATACATTTTGGAAAGAATTATCTAATGCTTAGGGAGGCTGCACTTTTTATCAAAAATAGTCAAAAGTTAAACATTAGTGAAATTTAAAATATGTTTTCTATGTGTTATTATTTATTTCTGTGATCAAAGCTGAATTTTCAGCCTCATTACTCCAGTCTTCAGTGTCACATTAACCTTCAGAAATCATTATCATATGCTGATTTGCTGCTCAAGAAATATTTTTTTTTACTATTGTTAAGGTTGAAAACATTGTTTTTGCTGTTTAATATTTTTGTGTAAGCTGTGATACATTGCCATTCAAAAAAATTGGAGTTAGAAAGCTTAAAAAAGAAAGAAATTAGTAAATTAGTAATAGTTTTATTCAGCAAGGATGTATTACATTTATGAGGAGTGACAGTAAAAAATATATATATAATCTTACAAAATATTTCTATTTCAAATACATTTCTATTTCAAATAAATGATTTGGATTTCTGTTTAGCAAAGAATCCAGGATTAAAAAAAATGGATTACTGTTTAAACAAAAATATTAAGCCGCAAAAACTGATTTTAACATTGATAATAAGAACCATTATTAATAATAGAGTATGACATCTGGATTAAATGTAAAGATTTGATAGAACTGGCTGGAAGACCTGCCAAAAGAGCACAGAGCTTGAACATGGAGTTGTGAAGCATGTTCTGAAAGAAAGGGCCTGATCTTCTTGATGTTGAATAAAGCAAATCTGCAGGACCGGACAGTTTTAGTAATGTGGTCTGAGAAAGTCAGCTGATCATCAGTCATAACTCCAAGGTTTCTGGCTGTTTTTGAAGGAGTTATTGTTGATGTGCATGGTGAACTGGATGGTGAAATTGGGATGAAACGATGGGTTTGCTGGAACCACAAGCAGTTCTGTCTCGCCAAGGTTGAGTTGAAGGTGATGGTCCTTCATCCAGCAAGAAATGTCTGTTAGACAAGCTGAGATGCGAGCAGCTATCGTTGGATCATCAGGATGAAATGAAAAGTAGAGTTGAGTGTCATCAGCATAGCAGTGAAAAGCCTTGTTTTTGAATGACAGAACCTAGTGATGCCATGTAGACAGAGAAAAAAAGTTGTCCAAGAACTGAGCCCTGAGGCACCCCAGTAGACTTGGACACCTCACCTCTCCAAGATACCTTGAAGGACCTATCTGAGAGATAAGACTCAAACCACTGGAGTGTTGTTCCTGAGATGCCCTTTTCCAATAGGGTTGACAGAAGGATCGGCATTATTCCGTAATTTTGTATGGAAAAGAGCAGTTTGAGCATTCCGCAGAACATCTCGTTTTGCGTTTCAGGATTAAATGTGGCAAAAAATGTGTTTGATCAATCCATTCCGTGTTTATGTGAAATGCTACAAACGTTTCGATCTCCTGGCAACATGGAGGCTGTCTGAGCGTACATGATAAGCTGAGAGCGTCGAGAGAGAGTGCGAGACATCTAAGACTGTCTGTGGATCACAGTCTGCATCTGCCTCGACTGTCTGCCTGGCCCAAATATTCTGAACATGTGACAAGCTGCAGCGAGCCTTGTAGCGTCTGTATTCTCGCTGTTGACATATGCGTGTGTGTATGTGTGTGACTGTCTTCTCACAGAGAGCATTAGCATCACCCCGGGAGATGCACGCTGGGTAGGCGCCTGGTGGCTGGGATACCTTATTGCAGGACTCATCACCCTGCTCTCGGCGGTGCCGTTTTGGTTCTTGCCCAAGTCTTTGCCCCTGCCAGAGAGACGGCTTGCCAAGTATTCTCCAGAGCGGACCAGCTTCATCAAAGACTCGCCCCTGCTGGAGCACAAGTACCAGGCAGACGAGCCAGCAAACTTCCTAGAAATGGCCAAAGGTAAATCACCTAAAATTCACAAAAAAATTCCCCATCTAAAATATCAGAAGTCTGCGCAGGTCCAGGCTGCATAAAAAGCACATTTGGACATTGATGACCCATATAAAGTGCTGGATTGTCATTGCATTAATAAACAATATATTGGCATTTATTTTCAGACCTAGAAAGTCTATTGTATCATATTTGATGATCTAAATTCTGCTGAAAAAACTGTAGTACACCATCTACTGCATGCATGCTATAATTTTTTTTAGTAAGTAAAAGTCCTTTTAGTATAATTGTACAAATGTCCACCTTTGGCTCGTGCTTCATGTACTTCAAATTTTTATGAACTGAGTGTAAGATTAACTTTAATAATATTTCAATTTAAACACTTACTTGACTGAAGCAGCTCAGCTTTACTTGATTGAATTATTTTGTAGAAAAATCAGAGCGTCTCAAATCTGATCATCAGGATCTTTTGAGGAACATTTGCTTTACTTTCACTGTTCCTCAGTGGAGGTATGATCTTCCCAAGCCTCCAAAACATCTCACATCTTCTGAGGAACATTTATTTCTTCACCTCTCAGTCATCATTGGATTGCATTGCATTATATGTTTGGACCATTTCAATCTCATCTCACTAAGACATATTATTGGAGATACAGCGTGACCCCTGATTTTTATAGCATTTTATGGTATCTGCTATACTGTTATAAAGATCTCATTGATCAGAATTGCATCACTTTTTGTCCATAAATCTACACCAAATTCCATATATTTGCTCAGTTTGGGCCTTTGAATGAAATTGAGCTGTTTCGTCCTCCATATTCTCACTATATCAGACTATATTAGCCATAAAAGTCTAATGGATAAAAAAAAAAAAAAAACTATTTTTTTTAAAATTTTTTTTACTTTGTCTAAAGGTTCCATAAACACTTTAACTGTTTTAAAAAAAAAAGTCATTTTTCCATACGTCAGTCTTTCCAGGGTTAAAGAAAGCGTTGTCATGCTTTTCAGTCAAATGTTTTGCTTGCATGATTTAAAATGACAAAACAATAGAATTACTTTTCTAAATGAGAACAATGTGCCTTTAGCAAAGTCAAATGTTTTGCTTGCATGATTTAAAATGACAAAACAATAGAATTACTTTTCTAAATGAGAAATTCAAGTTAATCCTAAGAAAGTTTGTGAAGTTTGCCATTTTGTATTTAATGCAATGACTGAACAGTTGTGGGTGCATGTATGCTGTCGATTGGCAAACAAACAGCAACTATTTGCATCATTCTTAAACATTTTGTATTCATGTTTTTCAGACTTTTTGCCAACGCTGAGATCCCTTTTGGGGAACCCAGTCTACTTCTTGTATCTCTGCATCACCATCATCCAGTTCAACTCTTTGATCGGTATGGTGACATACAAGCCAAAATACATCGAGCAACATTACGGACAGTCAGCGTCCAAAGCCAACTTCTTAATGGGTACGTCGTCTTCCTCTAAACACGGATACGTTACCGTTCACAGTGCAGCTGTGACCTTAGAGCTACATGTTTTGATTCTATTTTATTAATGTGTGTTAAATATTAATCTATAGTTCTTATATCGAATCTTAAGGTTTTTATAGCTCGGTTAAATCACAGTATGATATGGACCATTACTGCATATGAAAGAGAACGAAATCCAAAAATAATATCAGCTCAACGCATGCAGACACCAGAGACTGTCGTGCGTTTCGGGAAACGGCATTAGCATTTGAAAATCAGACGGAGGGAAAACAAATAGACCTATTCTGTATCCCTTAACCTTTCAAGCACAAGAAGAGCCTTCGCCTTTGTTTCAAATCTGTGATGCTGCTCCTTTGATCCAGATTTTCCTGATGCAGTCTGTTTTTTCAGGAGTCATCAACATCCCAGCCGTGGCCTTGGGAATGTTCTCGGGGGGTGTGATCATGAAGAAGTTCAAGCTGAGCATCATGGGAGCAGCCAAGTTTGCACTGGGAACGTCTCTCCTGGGCTACTTCCTGTCGCTTTTCTTCTTCACCATGGGATGTGAGAATGCCAGTGTGGCCGGCATCACCAGGTCATACAATGGGTAGGACGAGACTTTCAGTTTGGCTTCTGCTCAAATCTGGGGCCATTTTGTTGTGTCTTAAAACCTAGTCTGACCAGTTTGCAGTTAGCCAATGGGTAATCAATCTTACTTTATGGATTCAAAAAACTCCAGTCTACATTTTTAGGAAAATATTTTTTAAAAAGTTACTTGAAGAAAAAAAAAAGTGACTTGGTGAAGACTAGTCCAAGTAGTTTATGTAATCGGCCTTATTAAGGTCAAGCAAACAATGCTAAATGCAAATAATAAAATGCAACTATATCATCATGCATAAGCAGAATAAATAGGATAATCTTTGACAGAAGAGGAAATGCTTTGCATATCTTTTGTTGTTGAAGAATGATTATATATATGTATAATTTTGCATTGCATTTTTCATTTACAACAATTTTGTATTTTACATTTGCCTGTGAAGTTCATTGAAAAATCTATTAAGGCTGGAAAAAATAATATATGTTTACCACAATCAATGCAGTGCCCCATCGTTATTTGTATCATTGAGATATTATCATAGTTTTAATTAATAGTTTTTCATTTTTAAATTTTTAGTTAACTTTTATTGAAGTTTTAGTAATTCTGTTTTGTTTTTGTAATTTTTATCCAGTCTTTCTATAAAAATAAATAAGTAAAATAAGTAAATAAATAAAATAAGTTTAAGTTTTTGATAACACTTTCTTTTGTTAACATTAACTACATTAGTTGGCATGAACTAACAATGAATAAAACTTTCACAGCCTATAGTAATTATTTTTAATATTAGGATCAGCATTTATTAATAAATTTTTTAAGATCAAACATTGGGTCTGTTAAAATTAGTAAATGCACTGTGAACTAACATAACATTTTTATTAACTAACATTAACTAAGGTTAATAAATGCAGTAAATGTCAGTTAATGCATTATTAATGCATAAATGTAAAAAAAAAAAAAATGTTTTATTTTAAGTAACAAAATGCTGTTTTAGTATTGTTTTTAGTTTTGGTAATGATCTTGGTTTTAGTTTTAGTTAACTATAATAACGCTGTAATGCATTCCACCATAGAAAGAAAGAGGGGGAAAATTGCACATAAATGCTTTTTATGCCAAGTTTTGAACGCATCATAAGAATTATGAATTACTGAAGCAGGCCTTATAAATTAAACAATAAATTTACTGTTAATTCATCAAAATATATGATGAAAATTTGATGATCCTCAATCCAAGAGAGATCCACCAATCATAAAATCAACTTCATCAAAATAGTTTTTACTCCTGATGGGAGTGAGGTTTCCTCTTGAGAATATTTTTTTTCTGTTTTACTGAAGTACAAGTCAGCATTGTCCTTTTTACTGATCTGTATGACACAAAGGTATGAATTATATGATGTGCTTGATTTGCTAAATGATAAGAGCTGGATGAGCCAGTAACAATCTGCTTGTTACGTCTAACAAATTAGGACGGAAAGTCTGTACAAAGAAGACAAATATCTCTTGGCGTCCTGCAACACAATCTGTGACTGTCCCAGAAGAAACTGGGACCCCGTGTGCGGTGAGAACGGCCTCACCTACATCTCCCCCTGCCTGGCTGGATGCCGGACGTCCCACGGCTCTGGAATGGACACGGTAAGCACGGCCTCTGAACCAGGAGTGTGATTCTGGAACAATGGCGTGTGTTTGTTGTCCCGTCCCTTCAAAGAATGCGAGCCACATTGTGTTGTGTTCAATATGCCTTGAACTCGGCTTTTCCCAGCACTCTCTGAAGGGTGTGCACAACCTGTTTGTCTTCAGCTCAAAGGCTATATTGAATTTTTGAAACTTCCTGAGACGGTTCCTTCCCCGTCTCTCTTTGAGAGCGCAGACCTGCTCGGTTCTGTCTAAACACTGTGGAGTTTCATAGCATCTAAACGGCTGTGATACTCTGACTTTAATCTGCAGACTGTGCTTCCTCCCTCCCATCCTGTGTGTCCTTTTCATATCTCCAGCATCTGTTATACACACTGTCTTTTGTCCCTTCCTTTCAGACTGTTGCTAAAGAAAGAATTGGTGTAATCTTTTGTTGACTGTATCTCAACCAAAGAGCACCTTGTGACTGTATTTGTTCAATATATGGACAGCGTATATTTTTTAGATGAAGTTAAATTAAAGTAGAAAATGTATAAATATAACATCTTTAATATTAAACAACTAATTTATTTTCTCCATATATATATATATATGGAGAGAGAGAGAGAGAGATTTAGTAAGATTAAAAATTTAAAACTTTAAAAACAGACACCTTTGATTTTTAGTAATTTATTTTATGCTTCTGTTGAAGCCATATTGTGATTTTGGCTTGAATTTATTTCTTCTTTTTTATATAAACAACTACATTATCTTTAAATAATTTTTTTCTTTGCATTTTACATTTACAATAATTTTACATTTTTAGATGTTACATTTGCCTGTGAAGAACATAGGAAAATGTATTAAAGCTGGTCAAAATGACGCATTAATATTCATGTGCCACATTAAAAATGGTCAATGCAGTGCACTCTAAAATAGAAAATGTAGAAAAAATACAAAATATATAATTCCAATAAATATAATTGGAAAATAAGCAATGCATAAGCAATCTAAGTTTATTTTAATTAAATTTTTTTTAAATAAACAACTACAATAACTTTTAAAAATAAATTTTTCATTGTTTTTTACATTTAGAACAATTATACATTTTTACGTTATATTTGCCTGTGAAGTGCATAGGAAAATGTATTAAGGCTGGATAGAATAATGCATTAATATTCATATACCGCATTAAAAATAGTCAATGCAGTGTAGTTTGCAATATAAAATGTAGAAAATAAAAATATAATAAATATAACTGGTAAATAAATAACTTGAGCAACACACTTCATCTAAATTGATTTTATTTCATTAGATTTTTTTAGTTGATAAACAACTGCAACGTTTAAAATTAGTTTTTTCATTGCTTTTTATATTTAGAACAATTGTACATTTTTACATTTGCCTGTGAAGCTCATAGGAAAATGTATTAAGGCTTGACAAAATAATGCATTAATATTTATCACACTGAAAATAAATAATGTAGAGCGCTCTACAATAGAAAGAGGAGAAAATAAAATATTATAAATACAATTACAATATTATTGGTAAGGAACTTAAACCGCACACTTCATCAAAATTCATTTTAATTATTTAAAAAAAATAAATCTTTAAATATAACAATACTTAACACAATCCAAGAGAGAATCATCAATATTATTTGTGCATCATGTGACCATTTTGAACATTTCTGCTACATAATGGGGTCAGTAGCTCATTCCCTCAAAGAATTTAAGCAGTCTTTCACCTTTTGTCTGCTTTTCTTTCTTTTCTTTTGCTTCAAATCAAAGATTGCAAGAAATAAAAGAACCAGTTTTAGAAATGGGTGAATGCTTTTTAATATGAGCTCATTAACTGCATGAATAAAACTTTTAATGACCTTTTTTTATTATTATTAATCGCCCATATTTTATCAGACAGTATATGTGATGGTAGACCTAGTTAAAAATTGTGGTTAGGAAATCACTGCACTGAGTAAGTTGCAACCAAGTTGCAACCAACAACCAACAGAGCAATGCACTGTGATGTTGTTTTGCTGCTTTAAGTAGCGTCTGATGTGCTGTGTTTGTGTGTTTCAGGTGTTCGAGCAGTGCAGTTGTGTAGCAGTCGGGAATCATACGGCCAGTGTGGGCCAATGCAACAACAGAGACAGCTGCCATCGAGTCTTCCCCTACTTCCTGGCTCTGTCTGTCATCACTTCCTTTATCATCTCGCTGGGCGGAACGCCAGGATACATGCTGCTCATCAGGTGAATATCTGACCGTGATTTATTGTTCAGGAACCGCCGATGATCCTGAGCGTTACGGCTCGCTTTAAGGGAATTATTCACCCAGAAATAAGCTTTTGCAGAAAATGTGCTCACCCTCCGGACATCAAAGATGTAAATCAGTTTGTTTCTCGATTTTGGATTACTTGTGGATTATTGTGGTGTTTTTATCAGTTGTTTGGACTCTCATTCTGACGGCACCCATTCACTGCATCCATTGGTGAGCAAGTGATAGAATGCTTGAAAATTTTGAATCTAATAAATATTAGAAAGTCTTGGTAAAGTGAACTTTGTTTGCATGCTGAATTATCGTTTCATAGACAACAGAATGGAAGCACAGAAAGGTCGTCCAGTCATGTGTTTGTTTTTTCCCCCCTTAGTTCAAAAGCAGATTACAGATGAAAACTGACTGCATGTGTCTGCAGCACTAATGTGATTTCCCCCTCATTATTTCATGTCTTAGTCGAGAACTGTAGGCCAGTCAAAACTGTCACTCGATTGAATGTAAAATCATTCGAGACAAGTTTATGGTCACTTGTGAAGTTCAGTAATCAGACTTGTGTCTTGAAAGGAAAAGCTTTAGCACCAGGGACTGTCAGCTTTCTCCCAAAGCTCAGTCAGCTGACGCTGCTGGAATGCTCAGCCTCCCTCGGGCTAAATTAGGTTAGCGGCGGCAGCAGCAGCGCTGACCCGGCTTTGTTTGGTGAAATAAAAGTTCCTGTGTGTCTGTAGCTTTTGAGAGAAGATGTGATTACTTTGGATGAAGTAATCTACATAGTGCTTTTCTAAAGTCTAGCGGCTTGATTCGATAGATAGAAATCACTCTGTTCATGTTTGATCATCCTCTTAGCAATATAAAATCAATGTATTTTCATAAAAATTTTCTGGTATTATGCACAATTTATGGATGCAAGTTAAAGATTTTAATTTAACAAACTGTAATAACTGATGCTACTTTTTTCCGTCTGTTTAAAAATACAAATAACCAATAATATCATGCATAATAATATGCATCCTGATTGATTTTTAAATGTCTTAATTCAAATACAGTGGATAAAGTCATCCACAGTGAACAGTGTTAGCAGTTCATGGTACATATAAGATAGTTTTTTATTTTCATAATAAATGTTTGTGGTCTTGTTTACAATTCAGCAATGTATGTTATTTTAAAGAAAAATGTTTTTGCAACAAAATATGATTTCAGTTTTTTTTTTTTAAAGGCATGTAAAAATAAAAATAACTTTTTGCAATATTTTATGAATGATTTGCAATGCCTTCATCTTAAATCAAAAACAAAACCCTATTCTTCTATTTATTTTCATAATAAATACTTTTTATAACATGCAATGATTATTTAATTTATTATGACAAACAGAAAAATAGGGTTGATAATATATTATGGTTATTAAAATTTTTACACGCCTTTTACATGCAAAATAATAATCATTTTATTAGTAATTAAATAATTTAAATTTAAATAAAATATCAATCAAACATCACTATGCAATTATTCAATATGCAAACTATGCAATTATTTATTAATTAAATCTTTATTATCTATTAGAAGTAGTCATAGTAGGTAGTGTACTTGGTTCTATTGTATTTATTTTTTTAGAGTATCTGTTTCCTTTTTTATTATATTTGCATTCTTTTAGCGATATAGAATCTTAAATGTCTTATTTCTTGTATGCAGCTCATCTGTCAAACGTGTTTTTATATTATTCTGAAAGGAGATAATCTAGCTGCTCTTTCTCTGGTTTCATCGACAGATGCATCAGACCTCAGCTGAAGTCTTTAGCTTTGGGTTTTCACACTTTGACGACACGCACTCTAGGTGAGAGACGCTCTGGTGTTTGCTGCTGCTGACGTCTCTGCTGAATCATTGTTTAGTCACGGTGGTAATGATGATTTGTTTTGAAGCAGTAGTGGATGGAATGCTGTTTTTTTGTTCTCCACAGCTGGAATTCCAGCTCCTATATACTTCGGAGCCATCATAGACACCACCTGTCTGAAATGGGGTCAGAAGAAATGCGGTGGGAGAGGAGCCTGTCGAATCTACAACACTACTGCCTACAGGTATTCAGCTCATCTCTCCACACTCCACCTACATGCATACTACAGTGTAGGGTTGGAATAAGCAAAAGCAGCAACACAACTAACTTGTATTTTTTGCTAAATTAAAAATATGGTTTTTCCAAATAAATGAAAACAAATTTTTATTTGTAGTAAACACCTCAATCAATCCAAATGAGTGTGGTTTGAATTAATTTTCAGGTGTAAACAGGAAAAAATATAGTGCTTGAATCTAAATGTTCTCAATCGGATTCAGAAATATTTTGGGCCGTGATGCATGTGTTTACATGCATTTTATGTTTTACAAATGTTTGTTTATTTACGTCTCGCATCTCACGAACTGGCCAGTGAATACTGGATTAAATGTTTGATAAATATTTGCCAAAAAATGCTCATTTGACATGTCAGTTTTCTTTTTAGGCAAAAATTGCATCATGCCACGTGCTAATAAGTTTTGTTTAGAATGCATTTAATGCTCATGTAAAGTAATATGCAAATTGGATTGCAATATTTAGGGTTCATATAAACAGAAGATTCAGAATCTGAAATCGGGTTGGATACATTTAGAAAAACTAGTGCATGTAAACATATCTTGTGTAGTATTCAGTGACACTATTTTACTGTGTCCTTTTTACACTGTAATTGCACATTTTAGTGCAGAGTAATATTAATTAACAACATGCACTTATTATGGGGTTATGGTTATTGGTTTAGGGTTAGCTGCATGAATTTATGTATGATTTACTGTTATTGCTATAGTGAGAACATGTAACATTTGTAACAAGGCCACTGTAAAGTGTTACCTGAAATTCTTATGAGAAATTACACAGATCTTGTGTTTTTAGGGTTTCTGCAGGTTTGGAGAAAGTAAATTTAAGACCAAGTAAAGAAAATGTAAGATATGAATTGAAGGGAACAAAATAGGTCAGCGTTCTTTAAATGTAAATATATAGGAAGCACACAATGAGTTATATAAGCAACAGTTTGTTTGAAAATACAACTTTATAATATATATATATCATTTTTTTTAAATTAATTTTAATGTTTAAACTTTAATAGCTTGTAGCTTGAATAGCTGTGCTCCAAACCTCTAGATTATGAAAATAACTTTTACTGTACATTCTGATCACATGGCAAAAAAAAAAAAAAAAAAAAAAAAATTCTCAGTATTTTTGTAGTTTTTTTTAATTGTAGTTTTTTGTAGTATTTTGTAAATCAAGATACACTTACTTGAGAAACAAAGTGACATAAGAAGTCTTGTTTTAAATGAATCCAACTGAAGTATGTTTATGATTAAAACAAGAACAAAACTGAAAAAAAACTGAACAACTGGACTTTTTTTTTTCATACACCACTGACAGATATTTGTTCTTGTTTTAAGCATAAGCTTACTTAGTTTTGTACAATATTCGAAGACATTTTACATTTGCATCTCAAGGAAATGTATCTTCATTTAAAGGATGTTCAGATATGTTTATTGGAAAACAAAATATTGAGGAGAATATTATCTTTATTTTTTTGCAATGCATGCAAGTTTCAAGACATTTAGCTCTGATACAAGACTTCCTAAGACCCGCAGAAACCCTGACATGTTTAAGTTTGTAATTGTGTTCATTTGATTATCCTGTATTTTCAGGATAGCATATCTGGGCCTGACGCTGGGCTTACGGACCGCTTCCTTCTTCCTGTGCTTTCTCGGTCTGGTGGTGTTACGACGGCACGTTCAGCGGCAAGAGCGCAACACGCTGGCAAACGGAGGCACGGGGGCCGCGGCCGGCGAACTGCAGGCCCTCAGGAAAGAAGAAAACAACAGCTGTAACTCGGACCAATGCCCACAGACCGCAGATTATGACCCGGAGCGGGAGACGCGTCTGTGACGCCTGCGCAGGGAGCAACAGGGCCGTGACGCGCCATCTGTTCCACACTTTCTATCAGACTCGTGTAAATGATGTGAAATAAGTTGTTTTTGATATAGTAGATTTATTTCTTGAATGTACGTGATGTTTTGGGTAAAAAAAAAGAAGAAGAAGAATGTCTTACAAACTACCTAACTCATTTGGATTTAACATAAAGATGCTTTTAGAAGCGTCAGACGCCCAACTATATTGGATTTCCTCTCATTTAAGCCATCGTTGTGCACAGGCCCTGTAAGGATAACACCTTGTGGGCACATGATCACGTCCGTCGAATCTCTCTCTTCTGCCATACACACAGATAGATGCCTGAAACAGTTGACCATGACACTGTGTGCTTAATATACGTAGGCCTTGTTAAGCGGGTTACAGGTTGACTATGTTGTTGGATATCTCCAATTGCGTCCCATTTGTGTTGTCATGAAGGAACGAAACGCTCACCATTGTGCTTTTCAGTGTCACCTGACAGCAGTTCCTTCTGTTTAAGAAACGAGCGAGGAACGGGCCAGAACTTTGAGAACGCCGTGGGTAAGTAATCATCTTCATGATCGATGTTGTGCAATGTCACTGTGAGAAATGTTGTGTGTCGTTACGTGTGAACGGGTGCATTCCTGTGCCAAACAAAAAAACAAACAAACAAAAAAAAAAGTGCAAGAAGGCAAAGTCAACATGGTCTATTCTCAGGTCATTCAATCAATTGTTCCTCAAATTTGCAAATAATTATTCTTTTATATACTTGTATAAATCGTTGTCTGGTTTTAGCTGGCGAAAATGTTCCTTTGTCCTCGGCAAGATTTGCTTATTTCGGGCAACTGTCTTTTACCAGTAACAACCGAGCGAAGGGTTTTTATTTGTGAATTGTAAAGCAAATAAAACAAGTGGCATTTATTACTTGCTTTTACGTTAGGGAGTACAGAATTTTATTTGCTGATGTTTTTGTTTTTTTTGTATTCTTCAAAGTGATGTGTAAAAAATGCATTTATGTGAAATATTAGATACATTCTTTTTAAAATAAAATGAATGATTTGCTACATTTCGTGAAAAAAGATCCACAATCGCTTCGCTTTAATCGTGAAAATGGCATATACAATCACAGCAGAATGTAAACGAGGCACTTTGACAGGTGATTTCTGCACCCATTAAAAGAACATAGGATTCATAAAATTGCATATTTGACCACATTTGACAGGAAGATAACGATACAGCAAAGGCATAAACAATCCCCTTATCAGACCGTTTCCATCCCTAGGGAATCAGCCCACCATACAAGCTTGCATAGCAATGACGACTAAGAACATTTTTGGTTTTCCCCTAATTTTCCTGCGTCTGAGGGACAGGAAGTGAGCGTGGAAACCTTGTGCATCATAGACACATCATGTACTGACAGCATGATTTTCAACACCCACACTGTGGTTGACGGCTTATTCTTAGTAAAAGAAAAAAAATTATCTTTTTACAGAAATCTGATTTAGCCGCGTTTTTTTTTTTTCCTGTCTTACAGCACAGGATCATTTTCAGTCTTTCAATCTGCACACAAGTCTAAATAGTTTTAATTGTAAAATTTTGTGACTAGAATAGGCGATCAATGACATAAAATATCCAGCCCTCATCTAATAACAGAGTGAATCTCACCAAAACATGTCCAGGTCAGTTTAGATTATACAATAAAATAATAAATTAAAAAATGAAAGATTTATTTTTATTTTTTGAATTGAGTAATTGTATTCAATGTAATGCATCTGAACGTTTGTTTTTGAAAATTCATGATGTTTTGAATATTCTAGAAAAACATCGTAATTTTGAGATATTAATTGCAATGTTTTCTCACTTTCCAGTGAAAAAAACAAGATGTAAACTCAGAATTGCAAGATATAAAATGTTAGGAGATTGGAATAATTGGAATTACAAAATACAAATTCAAATTTCAGAGTTTATATATTGCAACATTTTTTTGTTTCTGCTATGGACTAAAAAATTTTTTTAAAAAGTTCTCACAAAAGAGACTTCTCACAAATGCATGTTTATATCTAATAATTCTAACTTTATAATCTATAAAGTTAGATATAAAATTATATCTATTATAGCTATCAATTCTGAGAAAAAATTGCTGAATAGTAAAACATTTTTAAATTATAATAAAAATGCAAAAAAAATATATATATATATATTTTTTTTTTTTTATTTTGAGGATGTATAAAAAATGTGTATATATATATATTTTTTTTTTTTTTTTTTTTTTGAGGATGTATAAAGAAAAATGTATATATATATATATATATATATATATATTTTTTTTTTTTTTTTTTTTTTTTTTTTTTGGGGTTAAAAATGGGGTGAAATATGGCCTGGACATGTTTTGTAAGATTCAACAATGTTAAGCATCGATAGCACAAAACCATCTACCTCAAATGGACTCAAAATTAAGAAATGATCCCTTATCTCTATTGGACTGTGAAATCTGTTTAGTTTCACATTTCAGCATTTGTTTAACAACTAACAGCATTTGAACTCAGGTGTGATTGACCTACCTCTCCAGACTCCAGAACAAACACACTAACGGCTCGCCAGCAGACTGTTTGCTCAGCACGGAAATACATGGTCTCTTTGTGATGTGTTTACTTCTTACCTGTTGTTTGTGTGTATACGGTTTTATTCTTCTTAATTAAAGTTGATCAAATTACTAAAGTATGCCTGTAATGTATGTCATCTTAGATAGGCTTGCTTGCATTATGTCTTCTTTGGAAAATAATATGAATGGAAATATTGCTGTGGAAAAGTACTTCAGGAAGTATTACAATCGTACTACTGTTGACTCATGTTTGCATGTTCCCGGACGTTGCATGACTAACCTGGCTTGATATGCACTTTTAAACAAAATAAGGGAGAGAACCGAGCAGAGGAGAAGGAAAGTAACATGAGGGATATCATAATGCGACATGCAAACACATCAGTCACTGGGGCTTTTTCACTAAATAAGCTACAGTTTCCTGTAAGCACACACATCAGTGAGTGTTGGGTTTCATTCGCACTATTCACAGACAGCTGCATTATGCAGCAATCTCAAAATACAGCGCTGCACCGCTTCAACATCAAAACCAGAAAACTGTGAAAACTATATCAGATGTGTGGCGAGCAGGAAACCTGACAGGATGTGATGTCATGAACTGAGAACTCCTAACAGTTTGCTTGTAATGTGACCAGGTGAGTGCATGTGGGAGGAACTGAGCATGAGCGTGATTATCGTGCAATAACGTACAGGTTTCCACTGTGTCCACTTGCTTAGTTGTCCTTTTTGTCTCCACTGTTCAGCTGATTCTAAAAAAACAGACAAAACAAGAAAAAAGCGATTCTTATGTAATTTGTGATTTTGTATTGTTCTCGGTCACATTATATTCCTTACTGTTTATCTGTAACAAATCACCTCTTTTTACTAATTTTGTCGAAATGTTAATTAGCATTTATGGTATAAGTGTAATTTATTAAGATTAATTAAAATTACTAGTTGTATTTGTTTGATTTCTATCTGCTAGATTTCATAAATTACTAATCTTTTTACATTTTGATGGGATTATTTGAACCATGGTAGTCAGTATTAGTTTAAAACATGCAAAACAATATAGATTGTTATTTTAGTATCACTGAGATAAAATATATTTTTTTTATATTACAGTTCATAAAATTTATTTATACTTTTTAATGTTTATTATTGTAATGTTAATTGTTTAGCACTTTAAAAGTGTGTTTTTTAAGGAAAGTTGTATTGTCGTTTAAATTTTTTTGGTCTTTTTTTGTAAATATGTCGATATAGTTTTAATTTAATTGTTAGTTATATTTAAATATTTCGAAATATTTAGTTATATTTAGTTACATTTTCTGTTTTCACCTTAATTTGCATGCAGTTAATATGATTTTAATTATTTATACTGTGTTTTTTTTTTTTTTTTTTTTTGTTTTGTTTATAGTTAGTTTGAGTTGTTTTAGTACTTCAGCTTTAAAGGAAAGTTATTTTTATTTATTTAATTAACGATAATAACTTCTACTTTCTAAGCACATGTATAATATCATAC
Source organism: Cyprinus carpio (assembly GCF_018340385.1). Classification (NCBI taxonomy): domain Eukaryota; kingdom Metazoa; phylum Chordata; class Actinopteri; order Cypriniformes; family Cyprinidae; genus Cyprinus; species Cyprinus carpio. Next base: position 3,101,758 of record NC_056600.1, on the reverse strand, counting down.
GGTTGGTCTGAAATTCAGGTGAGTGTTACCTGAAGCTGCTGGTGCTCTTGAAGGAGACGGTCATATTCTTTGGTCAGTCCTTCGGTTTGTTTCTTCATGGCGTCCAAATCTGAGTTTGACTTTTCCAGAGCTGCAGAAAAGCAAACAGACGTGGATCATTTGTTTGTAATTTGTTTAGCAGAATGAGTGTGGAGTGTCTGTGTGGCCTGTGCTCACCATCTGTGCTGCTCTTGAGCTCCTCCGTCAGTCTCTGCATCTCTCTCTTCAGCAGTTTGTTCTCTTCTGGATCTTGTCTCTTCCCTCCTTCTCCTTTACTGTCTGTAAGTGCCTGAGGATGACAACAGTTTGTTCTTCTATTACTGAAGAGACTTTAAGCACACCAGTTCCTCAAACGCTACAGTAATTCATTCTATTCCTCCTCAACCAGGATTATAACTTTGATAATTTGATAATATTTATATTTATCAAGTTCCATTTTACCCCAAAATCTTTTTTTTTTTTTTTTGCAAAACTGTTTAGCATTATTTTCATGACATTTCATTGAAAATGTTTTTATTTATTTCTGTCTTTTGATTTTTGGGTTATATGTGGTGCACGTTTCATTGACGTAAAAATTATTTGACAATTAAATTGAAAATATTTATTTTATTCCTTCTCATCCATGTTTATCACTTGGATAACTTAATCATTATAGAGTGAAATGTCCAGGTCATATTTCACTCCAAAAGAATAAAAAATTATAATATGAAAACGTTTTGCATTATATTCATAATTAAATGCATTATTTGTTATTTCTGTCTTTTGATTTTGAGGTGAAATTTAGTGCAGGTTTCATTGAAGTACAAACGTTTTTGCGTTATCTTCATGAAAATAACATTATTAATTGAAAATGTAATTTCGATAAATCTGTTCCTTAATTTTGGGGTGAAATGTGTTGCAGGTTTCACTGAAGTAAAACTGTTTTTGCATTATTTTGATCACAGGTAAATTCTTAATTGAAAATATTATTTCTATAGATCGGCGTTCTGATTTCAGTATGAAATATGGTGCAGGTTCCATGGGATTCCAGCTTTTTAAGGCTATTAACCTGTTTGAGCGTCTCATTGTCCTCCATGTACTTCTTGGCAGCTTTGTTGGCGCTCTCAGCCTGAGTCTGCAGAGCGGCGCTGGTGCCCACGGCCGTGGCCAACTGGTTAATCAGAGTGATGACTCTCCTCATGACACTGTGAGAAAACAGCACCAGAGTTCAGTATCACAAGACACACTGCCAGCGGGTGATGTCACTGATGAAGATCAATGCGTACAGCCACAGGAAGAGCGAGAAGCCGGAGATGTAGAGGTTCCTCTGGGCTCGGAAGAGCTTCATGTGCATGTGGTCAAACATGTTGGGTTGCAGTTTGGCGTCTTTGCTCCGGTCGGTATTTGAGTACTTCCTCACCTCCCGCAGGGCGTCTGCAGCGGGTTACAACACAAATTTGGGTCATTTCCAATCTAAATTGACTCACCCTCAGACCATCCAAGATGTAGATGTGTTTGTTTCATCATCAGATTTGGAGAAATGCAGCATTGCATCAGTGTCTCAGCAATGGATGCTCTGCAGTGAATGGGTGCCGTCAGAATGAGAGCTGATAAAAACATCACAATAATCCTCACCACTCCAGAACATCAGTTAATGTCTTAAGAAGCCAAAAGCTGCGTGTTTGTAAGAAACAAATCCATCGTAGAGAGGTTTTTAACTTCAAACTATCGTTTTCGAATGAAGTTCTCTATCCATAGCATTGCTTTCTCCCGTGAAAAAGTCATCTCATCTGAATCAGGAGAGAAATCTGCACAGATCAAGCTTCGTTTACAAGTGAAAACAAAAGTCTTGATGGATTTGTTTCTTACAAACACGCAGCTTTTCTCGTCACAAGATGTTAATTGATAGAGTGGTGTGGATTATTGTGATGTTTTAATCAGCTGTTTGGACTCTCATTCTGACGGCACCCATTCACTGCAGAGCATCCATTGGTGAGCAAGTGATAAAAGAATGCTACATTTCTCCAAATCTGATGAAGAAACAAACTCATCTACATCTTGGATAGCCTGAGGGTGAGTAAATCATCAGCAAATTTTCAATTTTGGGTGAACTATTCCTTTAAGACAAGGCAATAAAACTAGAAAACTCCATACCAAGAAAGAGAACAATGAGGATTATTATCATGGTGAGAAAGCCCTTGTTCCAGAACTGAGAAAGACGGTTCCAGATGCTCCATTTGAAAATACTCTGCCACCTGCAAACACAGACGTCAGTAAGAGCACGCGGACAACAGCGAACACAAGTGAATTACAAGGAAACGTTTACCTTTGAGCGGAGATGAAAGGCAGACAAAAGACCAGGAGAACACCAATCTCCACGTACAAGAAAGATGCAACCGCAGTCCACTGCAACGTCATCTTCTATCAGCTCTGTGAAAAAGAGAGTGTGTTTGTGAATTTTATAAATTTGTTCATTTATTTTATAAGTTTGAATTTAAAAAAAAGGCAACCAGTTTGAAAAAAACTCATTCATAATGCCTTACTAATCAAAGCTCTCAGATAATCTATTTATGGCATTACGCCTGGATCAAAGGTCTTGTTCAATGACATTTCAACCGCATCTTCACACTTTGATACAATGTTTGTTAACAGAAAGCATATTTATCATGTTTTTCCCACACACAACATATAATAACAGTATTTAGAAGAAGTATTGTGCAATTATCAGATTCATATAACCACGTTCATGTAGTAAAAATGCATAACAGTTGAATTATATTGAATGTTAAATGTAAATGAACAGCTTACAGGAAGAGATGTGATCAAACAGGAAGCGAACATACAGAAAGCACACACCAAACTCAAACGTAGATAAACTAGAAATTACGACGCCACCCGCGGAGCCAGAAAAGCGGTGTGTTTACGTCTCACCTGCGAATGAAGAAACCCTCCGGAGAAATGTCGGACGAACCACACAAGTCGGGAAAACTAAACTAACCCACGCTAGACGAGAGTAGGCGCCGCACTGCCGTCTCACGCGAGTGACGTCATTACACCGCGCGTGCGAAGGAACGTTCACCACGTCACAGACAAAAGTGAAAACGCAACTAACCGAATAAAATGTTTTTCACAAGAAAATATTTAAATGCTATGATTGCAATCATGCGATTGTTAAATTACACAGACGAGCAAATAATAAATAAAACCAACAGTTAATATAAAAAACAGCTTGAAAGCGTGTATTTTAAACAGAACAGAACAATCATGCATGGGGTAATTATAATAACAATGCTCTCAGATGCATCTAAAGCATTTAGAAACAGAGAATTGCTTAAGTTAAGTTACCCATTTTTTTTTGTTTGATAAGTTAAGTTGAATAGATTTTTTTTTTTTTTGTATGTGTGTGTTATGTATGTTATATATTTGTCTGTAAACTGATGCTTATTATGTCCCCCTTCTCCTTTTTCTCCCTCTTTTTCCTCGTTCCTTCTTGTCGATGCATGTGATGTTGTTATACAGTGGGAGATGGCATCCTACATATTAGTGGTTGACAATAAAGCATTAATATAAATAATAAATAACAAAAAAAATACAAATAAATAATAGACTCAATTTGTAGCACTGTAATTCACGTAAATCACCACAGGAGGGCGCAACCTGTTTAAGTTCATTAGAATTAGAATATTTTTAGCATAACTATATATGTTTTATTTATTTTTTTTTAATACTCATTTTGTGTGTAATGCTTTGGCAATACTGTATGTAAACAGGCATTCCAATAAAATACTTAAATTTAAGTCGATTTTCAGCACTGAAATTCACAAAAAAAGAGACTTTATTATATTTAATATTTCTTAATCATATTTTTATTCATTACTCAAATCCTTTTTTCAATGCAATTTTTGTAGTTACTTGTTTTGTGTGTAACACTAGTAATATTGTATTTAAAACAATCATGGCAAATTAAGTCTCTTCAAACTAAAATGTATTTGCAGTGGTGTACTTCACAGAAATGAAGAAGAGAACAGGTTTAAAGTCATCAGACTTGATTTGCTGTGGTGTTATTAAGAGGATAAATTTTTTTAAGTCATCAGACTCGATTTGCTGTGGTGTCATTCACAGAATCAATTTTTTTATTTTTTCACCATAGATGGGCACATGTTTCAGATCATTTGTCTTTTTGGTAAATAACTTTATAGCTACTGTTTTAAAAAAAGAACATTAGAAAATATGAAATAAAGCTCATGATTAGTTTTGATGGGCTGTTCACATTGCAATGCATTGTGGGTATGTTCTTCTGATCTCACCCTCTTGGAGAAGCATAGTGCATTAATGCTATTAAATTTGATTTAAGCTTATACAATTTTGCAAAATCACCACAAAAGTGCATAACAACTTATTTGAACAGTGGTTTGCTTTAAATTAAATATCTTCGCATCAAATGTTTTTAATTAAAATTCGAGCATTTTATCCCACAGTGTGTTGGCTTCGTTTGCAGCTGAGCTGAAATATGTGCCGTTTGCTATTTATTTAGAGCTTTTACAAGCAAATGATCTGCAGGAGTTTAGCGTGATGTTGTTATGACTGTCATCAAGCGTTATGTTGTCAAACAACCGAGGAAGTGAGACTCAGACTGAGGGAGAACCACACTGCCGTGCAATTGCATACAGTGTCTTATTAAACACAGCTCTATGGAGCAGGAGGAAATGATTCACTTTGGAAAATGATAAGCAATATGAAATAAATATTTTATCTAAATAACACATCCGACCCAGGACTTGAACCAACAACCACTACTCAGATCTAGTTTTAGAAGCATGTGCTTCACCACTGAGCTACCAGCCAAACACCTTCAACAGATCCATGAATGCAGACTAAATGTAAAAGTTTTTGTTTGATTTGGGTTGGAGCCATCAAGCGCTGCTACTATTTCACGTCCAAAAAGAGCATTAACACAGACATAAAAACAGGCTGTTTTCATCATATATATATATATATAAATAAAATCAAAAACTTTTTGATTACTTTTAGATTGCTTTTGACCGAACTCGTTTATGACATTAATTTAAATATCTTTTGCCATATTAATACAAAAATACAAAGAGAAAGAAAATATATTTCATTCGTTGCTATTAACAACATGAAGTGAATTTAAAATTAATTTATTTTGTTGTTTTGAAAAATTGTGTATGTAAAGAAAAATCAGGGGGTATATGAGTTTAATGAAAAGCTAATATTTATTAAAGCTAATAATTATTAAATCATGAAAATGTAAACTTAAAATAAATAATTTGAAAATATCATTGATCAAATAAAACACTTACTAAAAAATTAAATATTGTATTTGTTTACCTGCACGCCATGTGATCATATGAACATGCAAATGTGATAAGTTAGTTATTAAAATATTTATTTTAAAATCTCAGGAGTGCTTCAAGTAAATATATTAGGTGAAAGAGGTGAACAAATGAGAGGTGAAGAAATGACAAAAACAAAAAAAATTAAATAAATACAAAATGATTTAGAAATGCATGATTTGACCCTTATAAGAAACTATTTAACATTTATTTTTGAATGAATTCATTTCAATTCAAACAGCATATATATTCAGATGTTTTTTTTTTTATTTGTGCCTTTATTAAAACTTATAAAACAATGCATTCATTAAAAAACACCTACATGGAGCCGTACGTACTGTGAAGGAAGTCAACGACGGCAGACGTACTGGATAAACTATTGAACACCCTCCTCTCGGGCTGAGAGCTGATGCGCTCCAGCATGTAAATCAGGTGATGGTGGAAACAGGTGAACGGGGTCCCGTGTTCCACAGCGATGTCCAGCCAGTCCCACACGCACTGCAGCGGGGTCTCCTCGTACCCGGCAAACATGGCAGGATTGGCCAGCAATCCCCGAGCAGCCATAACACCTGCAGAAGTCCACAAATATCAGACACAAAATCAGCTGAAACAAGAAGAGACATGAAACCAGATGCTAATTAAACGACACACACCGTCCACCCCTGTGAGCTCGTAGACAGCCTCCACGTCCTGCATGCTCTTGATGTCACCGTTAGCGATAACCGGGATGGAAAGACTGTCCTTGATGGTCTTGATGGCGTTGTAGTGAACAGGCTGGTGTCTCTCGTCGGCTGTACGACCGTGAACCGTGATCCAGGAGACTCCTGCTGCCTCCACCTTCTGACAGAGATCCACCGTCTTCCTGAGATCCTTGTGAATTCTGAGGACAACTCACTTTTATATATAGTGCTTTTCACTATACATATTTCAAAGCAGCTTTACAGAATATCATAATGTTTATATATATACACACACACACACACACACACACACACACACATATGCATATTTCAAAGCAGCTTTAAAGAATATAGTAGTGTTATTGAATTAAGTTGGATATAAAAAAACAATTGAAACACTATAAACAATCACGAATATTGACATCCACTGAAATGTACTGCACTTAAGATAACAAGCATTACAAAAAAATTGCAAACATGTATACTGGTGATAATTACACAGGGAGCAGAAACACAATAATATAATAACAGATATATCATTAATATGAATAAAATGATAAATACTTATCATGAATATTGGTAAATATACTGTACAAATGGACATACTTTTTATTTCCATCCTTTTATTTATATCCAACTTTATATTAAGAGTTGGACAATAATTTAGTTCATTTTTTGTAAACAGTATAGCTTCATGAGAGTATACTGTACATATGCAGTATGCAAATAAAGTTGGACATACTTTAATAACCAACTTTATATAAACAGCTGTTATAGAGTATATATAGTAATATTCTGTGACAACATCTTTAAACATTGTTTAAAACACAGTTATTTTATTTACATTCATTTATTGATAGTCCAATTGTCCAACAATTTCAACAACTTTCAAATTAAATTACACACTTTCTGTATATATATATGTTACGTCCATAAATGTGCCTGTGTTCGCTCTCGCTCTCGCTCTCTCTCTCTCTCTCTCTCTCTCTCTCTCTCTCTCTCTCCTTGTTAACTGTCAATCTCTTAGGTCGCCTCCCTTGTCTGCTGATTGGCTCTGGAAGCTGTCAGTCATCATTAATCAATGTGACACCGACCTATCCAGTGCCAGTAAAGTTTCCACCGGCAGATAAAAGGACATGCAAGGAAGTGAACAAGGACTTCTTTTGCTTCCTGGGTTTTGCTGTCATGTTACTTGTTTCTTGGTGTTGATTTTGTTTCTTTATGTCAAATTTCAATTTGTTTGTTTTTGCCATTTTTCTTTTGAACCTTACCTTTTTCTTGATTTGCTATTTTGTTTGTTTTAGTCACTTTGTGACTTGGGATGGCGTTGCTTTGCTGAGCTTAGGCTCTAGGACGTTTCCTCTTTACCCAAGAGGAAGGTGGATAGGAAAGATGTCGTGCGACTTCCATTGTGCAACATTTAGGTAACTCGATCGGTTTAGACACCCTAGGTAAGAGGTGAACGCCACCCCCTGTATGTTTGGTTTTTATTAGTTGAGGATAGGGAAAGTATATGGCGCTTGGCGCTGAAGATTGCTTTCTTTTCTTTAGTTAGGTTAGATTTAAACAAAGTTAGAAGTGTTTGTTTTTGTTTCTTCTTTCTTTTGGCGTCACTAGCGTCCTCTTTCTCTTGGGTTGATTTCGTATTGTTCTTTTTTGTTTTGTTTTCTGAGTTGTAAATATTTGTACATATTGGTTGTCTCTTTAATGATATATATATATTTCTTATAAATATTTTGGTAGTTATTTGGATTTTCACTTTGTACAATAAATCACATTTGTTTGCAATGGTGTGTCTCTGCATTGTATCTTGCTGCCTCCTTCAGTTTTACAGTTTTTACCACAAAAATTGAATGTTACTCCTTTTACCCCTAGACCATTTTTAAGAGGGTCGTAACTATATATATATATATATATATATATATATATATGTGTGTTTTCTAACAAAAAAACGTAATGTTGTATCACTTTGTCTTCACTTGTAATTGCACTGCGATCCTGAAAGCACATTTTAAAGTCAGGAAATCATATGCTCACCTTATTTTAATGGATACCGCATAGTTGGGATTGTCGATTTGGTTTCGGACATGACGGACCATGTCTTTCACCAGCTCGGGTTTGTTAATCAGACACGCACCATAGCCTTCAGACACGGCCCACCTGCGACGAAAAACAGAGAAATATGCGGATGCTACAAATGCAATCTGTGCAGAAAATGTTCAAACTTCAATAGAATTAAACCACATTTTTTCACTCCTACTGCATTTGTTTATTAATTATTTTGAGCAAATTTATTCAATTTAAGTTTAGTACCAAATTTAACAGTTAAATCCACATTTTGCATTAAATTCAGACTGAAAAATGCACAAAACATTCAGCAGATTACATCTGGCACTGCACAGAAATTGTTTGACATGCCATGTTTAATACACTGCTTTAAAAACCTTGAGTCAACAGTCATTCAGGGTAAATATGTGCACACATTTTTTAAACACTCTGAGTATCAGCATTACCTTTGTGGACAGCCGCAGTTCAAGTCCACCCCATCTGAGAAAGGAGAAACCACACACGCCGCTTCGGCCAGGGTATGTGCATCCTTTGCAGCAAACTGGACGATCAAGGGTCTGTCAGCTAAGAAGATTTCTAATTACTGAGCAGAAAGATGTGCAAGCGATTCAATGAAAAGTAAAAGGTTGCCTACACCTTCATGAGTGATGGCAATGTTCTGTTCACTTTTGCATGATGAATTAATTTATTTAATAGTGAGTGTTTTTTTTAATGGTGTGTGTAAAAGTAAGTAAAGTTAGTTGAAAACCACCGGCTTAAGAGGACAGCTAGAAGACAAGGCTTACTCTTATTGGTGGTGAATTCACTGTCTCTAGCTTTTGCAGAGCGCATGAAATCAGCTGCAATGATCATTGGGGTGAAACACACATCACAGTCATATTTCCTCACCAAACACCTGAAAGCCAACCTGAAAAATCAGGAAAAACACTCGTATCAGGGCAACACATACATCACAGGACTCAGCTCAGATTCAGTGTCTCTCACTTCGAGTAGCGGACCATGGGTGCACACACTCTGACTGGCCTTCCCCTGTTAAACAGATCCATGAGATTCCCACTGTCCACTGGGATTTATCTCCGCAGCTTACAGTCCTAAGAAGTCATTGGGAACACGTGCGGTTCAAATACTCAATATTAAAACGTATTTCATTTTTATTACAAGCAGGACGCGTGCATTTCGTTAAAGTTCTGAATAGTAAACATTAGAATAAAACACCCGGCTTCGTGAGATTCACACGCGTTGTAGCGTATCACTTCCTGTTTGTGTTGGTGGGCGTGTTTAACCGTTGACCACGTGTCCACAAGAAACGAAATTCGCATTTATTTACATTGATAAAGTAATAGATCGTTTACATAACTGAACAGAATACACGAGAAAAAACCTTCTAAGATTAGCTAAATTAACATTAGCTAAAACTATATCCGTTCGCGAATCAATAATGATGTGACGTCAGTAAAACTAATTAATATTCCTGACCAATCGCCGTTGCGCTCCATTCACGTTGTGACGCAGGAATTGTACGTCACTCACTGATGAAGTGGCAATGATGGAGGCAAGTCAGGAATCAACAGCGGATTCACTGCTGAAAGATGGTAAATCTAGCTTTAATAGGATTTCTCTTTTTGAAGTGTATATGTGCATGTGTTTGTACGTTAATCAGGCTGATTAATCCTCTCGAGCGGTGCCTTTACCTGCAGTAATAGCACAGTAACACGCATACTCTGTGTGTTGTAATGTAGCCGGATCTCCAGGTAATGCTTTCTCCTGTTACGCGTTTAACAAATCCTGATCCCTTTCCTTCCAGAGTGCTATGCTGATTTCCTTAAAGAGGGTTTCGATGTGAAGACATACACAGCTCAAGCCATTCATCATGCTGTCATTGCAGAGCAGCTGGCAAAACTGGCAGAGGGCATCAGTCAGCTGGACAGAGAGCTGCACTGCCAGGTGAGAAAAACACCTGTCCGCATGAACAGCTTTCAGTGCAGATCCGTGCTAGCATCATGCACAGGAACTTAGAAAGCGACCTAATGCTTTACAGATCATCTCTAAGCACTGGAAACTACATGAACGTTTAAAAAACTACCAATTGTAAATTGCATGCCGATATTTTGTTTTGATTTTGATCTCAGGTTGTGGCTAGACATGAGGATCTGCTAGCTCAGGCAACAGGGATCGAATCTCTTGAAGGTAATACTTCACTATCCGCTTTACAATTTCAGATCACAATCATCAGTTGCATTGAGTTTGTTATGTGATCTAATAATATTAGTTTCAAATCCATTTTATCTGCATGATAACTCATTTGAAGTTGTAGGAAATTTCACAAGCATGTAAAAAAATGACATTTGAAGTATACTGAGATGACGTGTATATATATAGAAGATGCAGTGTGCAACTTTCCCCCCTTCTAGTACATTTACAAATAGTTTTCAGGGGAATATAATCTATGACTTGCCTGTAGTTGTCTCAGTATTATAATCTAAGAAAATTAATAACATTAAAAATGAACATTAAATCACTCTGATGAATTTGAATGATATCAGATGATGCCATCTTTAAATCAACATACACAACTGCCAGATTTTCTTTATATTGTGATCATAATGATCACAACATGTAATCAAGGCTTTAATGCATTCATTGTTTTTGCTTAAATGATTATGTGACGTTTACCAGCTGCGTGATTTGTATGCACGGACATTACTTTGACACATTTAAGTGTAATGTAGAAAAGTGCGTTTTCTGTGAAGCTGCTTTGAAAAGATATTTATTGTGAAAAGCTAAACAAATGAATGTGAGTGGAATTGAATGTACGTGCAGTTTAGCAGCTGTCCACCAGGAGGATCCCGTGTCACATCTTAAATTCTTGCACAGTGGCTGTACTTCAGCTCATTCTTCTGAGCATGGAAATTATGGGTGTTTTTGCTTCTAGGTGTCTTACAAATGATGCAGACCAGAATTGCAGCTCTCCAGAGTGCTGTGGACAGGTAAATGACTCCACTGAAGGCAGTGAAATGCTCCATGTTTTTAAAAAAAGTGGTGGTCGCATGCATGGTTAATCGATATCAGAAAATGTGCTATTTGTGCTATAAATTGAAAGAGTATTTTATTTATGCATTTCTTATTTCACTTTCCTTCCTTTTTCAGGATAAGGACCAAAATTGTTGACCCTTACAATAAGATTGTGGCACGGACAGCTCAGCTCGCCCGCTTGCAGGTTATTTTATTACTTTTATATCTGCTTCTGTCATCTCATATCTGTCTATCCCTGGATATTCCAACAGAGACATTCTGCAGAACTATTATTTCTTCGTTGTCCTGCTTTATAAACACTGTGCGCCTTCGATCAGAGGCATGATTTCCATGTTTATTGGCTAGATGGAGACAACCCTGACTTCACAATTGTTTGCAGTCAAGACAGATTCTGTAGTACACCCAGCATGGGAAAAAAAAAGAAAAAAAGGAAATGCACACAAACAAAAAGAAAATTATTCTGGTGGAATAGATGTATTTCAATATTGATTTTAGATTATCACATCCAAAAATAAAAAAAATAAAATGAAAATATAGATTTCCAAAATATTTTAACATCTAAAAAGAATAATAAATAAATACATTTTTGAATAAAAAAATTACCAAAAATAAAAGACATTTAAATTTGTCTTTCAAAAGTCTTTTAAGAGTGTATTTAGCATGACCTATTATATCTCTTAAAGTGGTCATATGATGCTTTTTTAAAGATCATTATTTTGTGTATTTGGTGTAACAGAATATGTTGACATGCTTTAATATTTAAAAAATGCACTATTTTTTCAAATACTGTACATTATTGTAGGTCCTCTATGCCCCGCCTCTCTCAAACTCGTTGTTTTCTACAAAGCCCCTCCTTCTGACAAGTGCAGTCTGCTCTGATTGGCCAACTGACCCAGTGCATTGTGATTGGCCGGCGGACACCGCAAGCACTCTTTCCAGAATCCAAAATAAATGTAAAGACAGTTAATAATGTCCTTAGTTTTACCATCAGTTCAAGCCGGAAAGGGGGACATGAAGCTCGTATGTGTTTGTAGTACACAAGCCACGGACGGTTAAGACAGCTGACTCCTCTGTGTGCTGTCTCTCTCTCTCTCTCTCACACACACACACACACACACACACACACACACACACAAACACACACACAACGTGCAAAACTCCGCATTTGAACAGTCAATAGCAAATACTTAAACTAATAACAAAACATACTTCCAGTAGCTGATTCAGAAGCACCAGATTGTCGTAGTAAAGTCAGAATTAACTCCTCTTCTAGGTTCACGAAACGGTTGTTCATAAAATGCGTTCCTAAATGCATCTACTTTCGGAAAGCCAAATAAAGTGCTTTTGCTTTCGTCTTGATACACACAGCATCTCTCTGACATGACTGCTTCAACACTAACAGCGGTTACTGAAACCACGCCTTCTTTCTTTGCGTGAACATTTGGGCGGCATTACGCAAATATTTCCACATAGTGACGTAGAGATTTGGGGTGTGTTTGAATGAGCCGTTTTAGGGGGGCATGGCAGAGTCTTAACTTTGATAAAGAATATCTCTTTGGATTTGAGACTTTAGTCTTTGCAACTTTACAGATCTTCTTTATGCACCAAGAGCTTGTAACACTCCAAAGAGAAAGAAAAATTGAAACCGCATCATATGACCCCTTTAAATGATTTGTAATTATTTATTCACTCTCATGTAATTCTAAAAACATATACTTTTGTTTCCTTAGAGGAACATAAAACTAGTATCTTTGTGCAGTATTTAAGATTTACAGTCTTTTTTTTTTCTGACCTTCAAAATTAATTTTAAAATAAAGTTCCAAAAGCAGAACAACAAATAAAAAAGTCTGTAGTGCCTTTGTGCCAAAGTCCATATCTTCTGAAGCTTGTATGGTCTGCTTTTACTGTGCTTTTTGTTCTCTATGTAACTTGACAGATGTGGTCACTATGTATTGTCATGGTAAAAAAAAAAAAAAAAAAAAAGTGGCTGAAGGAAAGTCGTTTGTGCACCTGCTAGTATCTTTGTGTTTCAAGGCAAGAAAATGCACGCTTTTATCATGTTCACTTTCTGCCCCCGGTTCACATGATGTCATCATGAGTGTCTGAAGTCTGCAGAAAAGAAAAAAAAATCAATAAAAGTCAATTTGGACCTGGAGAAGAAGGGTCTCTGTCACACTCTATCTGTCACACACAGCTGTCCCGCTCTATACGTCTTGTGGATTTACCGGGTCTTCGGTCCTGGTTTTTAGTGGCTTTGGGGAATTGTTATTAAATATGTATGAAATACAGCTGTGGAAAGGTCGCTGTGGTTATGAAATGCTCCCCTTTACTCTCAAATCACCTTTCTGCTCCTTTTCTTGTGAGGCTTTATTAAAGTGTGAAAACACATTTGCATTTTTGTGTTTGCTAATCAGCATAGCACCGTGATGATCCGTCAGTGGTTTGATCATGATTTTGCATGCAGCTATATAAAGGAAATACATTTGTAAAGAAGAGCAGGGCATGTTTTCATAGTATTTATGTGGATAGTCTTTTTATTTTTTCAATTCTTTAATATTTTTTAAATGTTGGCAGATACGTGAAGGTCTTAGTCACAAAAAATAAATAAATAACATGAATGCAGGAATTGCACCAGTGTTATTGTACGGGGGTGGGGGGTGGGGGGGGTTTGATGAGCATGGGGCAAGTTGTCACAAATATTGAAACCTATGAAAATATCTAGTGTGTGTGAGAATTTGATCTTCACCAGTGTGCCTGAAATATTAGTGGTGATTGCAAAAGCATGCATCACTATTTTTGTTCATACATTTTTTTTTTTGTTCATACATTTTTTTTTTGATATGGTGTACTATTTTATTTTTGTGTTTGTATTTATTATATCTGATGGCAAAAATAGCTTCAGAAGTGTGAGACTTTGTCATGCCATGTTGTTTTTGTGTCTGGGTTTGACCTGTCCTTGCCTTTAGCAACACATTTTTATAATTTATTTTTAATCCTAGTAAGAATAAGACCAGACCTGACGATGGGGACACAGCTGATTTTTTTTTTCTTTTTTTTTCTGTTATCCTTTTATAATTTTTCTGTCACAATATCTGACGCACTGTCACCCCAGGACAAAGCAATCAGTTTCAGACACACACACAAAATCAGATGCACGTACTTTTGGGACAGTTCAGCGGCACCTATTCACTGAAAACCAAAAAAGAGTGACCTCCACGAGTCCTTCATCCACCTGCTGTCTGCCCACAAGCTTTATCATCGCCACACTACTGAATCTGTGGCTCAGTTGCATGATTTTAGCACAAACGCACTGTTTTACAAGCATTTCATATTTATTTTTTTATAATATAGTGTCTGTTGGCTGTTAGTGTATGAACTAAATGTTTATTCATGGCTGTTTGTAGTATTTTTATGTTTGTGAAGTGCATTGATGATTAATTGATAGCATATTCTAGTGTTAAATTAAATCTAGTGTTAAACCCTGTTAGATGATGCACATCCTTCTCCTTAATTAAATTAATCCAAAAGTGATTAAAGCACCACTTAAAAATTAATTCTGAGTCTATTAGCAAAGATTTGTGTGAGGGGAAAAAATGCTATTATCCTAGCTAAAGACCCTTAAAAAGAAAAAGACCTCCAATTGGTCTCTGGATGTAGGTCAGGTCCCTCCTTGAAATTTGGTCTATGTTTCATCCATTACTAGTCTTCCAGACAAAAATTATAAGTCTGGTTAGTAAAACCACACTTTTCCTTAAAGCGATAGTTCACCCAAAAATGAATTGTCATCATTTACTCACCTCAAGTTGTTCCAAACCTGTATGAGTTTCTGTCTGCTGCTGAATACAAAAGAATATATTTTGAAGAACGCTGGTAACCAAACAGTTGCTGGTAGCCATTGACTTCTATAGTATTTTTTTCCATACTATGGAAGTCAATTGTTACCAGCAACTGTTTGTTTACCAAATGGTCTTCTTTTGTGGGTGAACTATCCCTTTAACGAGCCACACTATAGATCCTTTTTGTTTGTAGCACAAAATGTGTGTTACAAGGGATCATAATCATAGATTTTAATACCACGATTTTACACTAGTAGCATGAAATATGAGTCACTAATACCAGATTTTCACAGTTTTATTGTAGATTCAGTCTGTATCATGGAAACTATGGTTGCCATGGTGAATTTTTAGATGGAGGATTTCACGTTATCATAATGTAGACATCACTGTCTTTACCTTATCATTGATATTTGCTTGCGCTGGCTATCATAGACCCACAAGTCATTATGTTACTTGATGAACGCAGTAATGAGAAGTCTTATTTTGTCTGGCAGGTGGCGTGTGACCTGTTGAGAAGGATTATTCGCATCCTGTACCTGAGCAAACGACTGCAGGGGCAACTGCAGGGGGGCAGCAGAGAGATCACTAAAGCTGCCCAGAGCCTCAACGAGCTGGGTGAGTGACCTATCACGATGAGCGTCCACTTTACTCATCTCTCGTGTCCTTCAAAACATTTATTCATAATGGGGCACTCTGCACGAGTGGCGACACTTTACCTCTGTTGTCTTCATTGGGTTGTATCTAGGGATTTTATTGTTTATTTTTCCTGTTGCAATTAATTGATAATGTTTTGTCACGGTATACGGTATTATCACGGTATTGAAATTTAGTTTAAAAAAAGTGGTCATAATACAGTAAAACAGGTTAAATAGCTTTTTTCTTATAGCAAAAATAACTGAAAATTTAAATACAATAAAGCAATACAGAAAAAATATATAAAGTTAAAAGTTTTACAAATTAAAGTGCAAAAGAACTATCAAGACCAATAAGTATCACTTTACAATAAGACCTCATTAGTTAACCTTAGTTAATGCATTAACATTCAAGGCAAAGGCAAGTTTATTTATATAGCACATTTTGTACACAATGGTAATTCAAAGTGCTTTACATAAAAGAAAGTAAAAAAAAAAAAATTCAAGAAAAATAACCTCAAAAATAAAACAAGCAATTTAAGAACTTTGAAAATGATTTAAAAATTGACTTAAAAAGAATTTAAGACAGTTTAAAAATAGAAAATGATTTTACATAAAATATAGTGCAATACAATATAGTGTAATCAGTTTGGACATCGCATAGTGCTCATTCAATAAATGCAGCTAAACAATGAGCAATAGCTACATTTGCTATAGAAGTTATTAATCTTTGTTAAAAAATACAAGTCTTAGTTAATGTTAGCTCATTAAATAACACAGTTGCAACTTTCAATTTTAACAATGTGTTATTAAATATTGGAATACCTAAGATTAATGAATGTTCAGAAAAATTTTTAATTGGCAGTTTGTTAACTAAAGAAGCCCTAATGTAAAGTGTGCATTACCGAATATCGGCACAAGTCTAGTTGTATCACGTCCATGACGGCTAATCAGAAAGCAAGTTGGTGTAATACTCTTAAAATTAAAGGGGTTTTTTGCAGCAATGCAATAGAAGAACCATTCTGAGCTCTCCAAAGAACCTTTCAATGAACACATTTCCTGCTGCTGGTGCAGATGCAACCAGGAAAACGGCTTGGAGGGAAAAATTTGTTCCCTTCTAGCCAGTTCCTAGAACTACACAGTGCGAAAGGCCCTTTTAAGTGTACCTATTTTTCTAACATGATGGCAGTTTTTCATATAGGATTTGGTTGTTTGGGCATTTGGCAATGTTGTATTTTGTGTTCCTGTTTTAGGCCACTAATGGCAATTATTCAAAAGCTATAGAGCATCTTCCACTTTTGTGTAAATGGCATTAGTTCAATGTTGCACAGTTTCCAGGTCAGCCCTGTTCTTGTGGCCTAAATGTTTTGCTGAGTTTGCGACGCAGGTGTGAGGACCGTCTGAAACCGGTTCTGAAATTGTCTGACCTGCTTTGGAGATATTTTAGGTTATGCTTCGTTGAAACCCCCTTGATTAACGCCTGACCCGAATCGCGTTTACGTGACTTCAGTTCCAATAGTGACCCGAGTGCATTATAATAATCTCACAGAGCTTAAAGTAGACATGAAATCAAAGTTGACCCCATTTACTTTCTTAATGCACGCTCCAGGTCGTATTGGTGACGTCAGCCCTCAACCCCTCTCGTGTCATTTAGAGAGCACCTTTCATGATCCAATCAATTTCTGTTGCATCAAATTAAAGTCTGTCCCACATATTTGTTTCCACATTGATAATCTTGTTTCACTAGAAAAGCCACATTTCAAAAGTAAAATGAGAACAAAGAACATTGGCGTATTATTGTCTGTAATTCATGTGGTTGTGGACACTATCTGAAATGAGAGAATTTTCGTTCATGGGTTTAATGGCTGTAATATCAGATTCATATTGACTCGTGCTCTGTTGTCCTTTTGTTTGTACATTTGCCTAGATGTCATATGGACAGATAAATAGCGCAATGCAAATTCAGTGTGCTCTTATTCCAAGTTTGTGTGATACAGTAAACACATGCTTCATTATTGCCTCCCAGGCCCTGTGGGATAAATTCCAGTGAAGATCAGCAAGGTACCTTTCCCTGGTTTCTATTTGCATGTTGTTTTCAAATGAAACTAAATCAATGCAGACGCACAGTAGTTTACCATTGTGCATAAGGAGGGCATGCTGATTTTTGCATTCACCAGTTGCATAAGCTCTGTTTGTGAGTTGAGTTCCAAATAAGTCAGTTAAGAGATTCCTTAAAAGGCAACCTGAGGTGTAGTCTTATTCTCTTTGTGACACAATATGATTCAGTAATATGTTTTCCATCCATTAAATTATTTATCATGTCAAAGTGAGGGTCATATTTGGATTCGTCTCACCCAGCTAATGGATTACAGAGACATCTTTGCATTAGCGTCACCATCCAAGACGAGACAATTAGACTGCTCTAACACCACCTGTCCTTCTTTTCATTCGATGCTCTGCTCTTATGCCTTCCCTCCACCCCCTCAAGGTATAACATGAACAGCCAGGGTCTGATATGATATCATTATCTGTATGTGCAACTCTCTGGCATCCAGCTGGAAAGCTGTCTAACAAATCTCCCATTAGGCAAGTTGTTTAAAAACACGCTGTCTTACAAGGAAAGCTTTTAGTCTGTAGGTTTTGACAGTGTTTTACGGTACATGCTAAATCACAAATACAGCAGGATGCAGCTCTGAAACTGTAGAAGCAATTAAACTGCTTTCTTTGTTTTGAAGTCTGTCTCTGTCTAGTGCACGCTGTCCTCGGATGCTGTTACAAGAAACCAGACGAGGTGCAGCTGGACAGTGACTGGCTCGAGCTTCAGCGTTTATAGAAATGCTGATAGCATCATGTTATTGGATTGTAAACAAGACAAATCAGTAAATGATAACGGACCCTTGAAGGTTTAATTGACAAATCGATTTCCTGTTCACCATAGTTGTGTGAGAAGTTAACTGAGACATCATTGTGTTCCAGCGTAGTGTTGAATGGATAGGCAGCATATATCATTTATCATTTTTTTTACCAACGTGGTCAGTATGGCATTAATTCATTTGTTATTTTCTTGGTTTATCTCACTGCTTACACCAAACATATGCCTGAAATAGCTCTGAATTATGGCGGTCCTAACACAATAATGACAGCTCACCATCTTGCCAAGATGATTTATGAATCCCTTCACAGTGATGTGAGGTATGGATGGGCTGCCAGATGGATTGAACAGTTGAGGGAAAACTCTAAATGGCTTAAAGGGAAGATTGACTAGGGCAATGGAAAGGGGTGAAGGTGTTTTGATTGGTGGAGGGCATGTGTGTGACTGCTGTCAGTCATAATGAGATGATTGGAGTGGGATAACATGGGCAAACTGAAGGAATTAGGCTGTTATTGGGGAGAGGAAATCAAAGTCAGATAAATGTCAAGAGCTGAGAATTGACAGGACGAAAGGTGAACTGCATGCTGCAGTCTGTTTGGGAAACAGTCATATATCTATTTCTGAGTAAATGTACTTGCATTTCCTACCTTGTTACCCTAAATATTGAAATAAGGTGTCCTCGTTACATGTACTTAATATTATAATAACAATTAATTATCCTTAATTGCATGCAAGTAACACTAAGCCAAACCCTAACCATATAGTAAATAAATGTAGAATTAAACCATTACCACCTTAACATAAAGTGTAACCTAATAAAGTATATTTTTTTATTTGTACAGTACTGTATATACATAATAGCAATTGCTATTACTGATCATATAAACTCGCATGCCTTGGCTAAATTTGTCTATTTACAAAGCAAATGACTTTCAGAATAGTGGACAGAAAATTCAGTGCAGGGGACTTAATTCTGTTTGTTTTCTACGTCACTTGAACTGCACCTGCCTGTCAGATGGAGATGGAATGTCAATCACAGGACTTTTGACTCAGTGACCCACTCCTCTGGGAATATATGAGTGGCATGGATGTCGCAATCAGAGTAGCAAGGTAAGAGAAATAGATTGAGTAAATGAAAACAGACAGTGGAAAAGTAAGGATGCTCCATGAGGATGCTCCAATTAACTAGATTTTTAAAGCCAAAGATATGATGTGGTTTGTGGTTTGGCTGTGGATATGGGGACAGCCAGAGAGAACATTTGACTCTTGGGTGCTGTTCAAAGAAGATTTGATCTTTTTTTTCCTAGGTGCATTAAGTTTTTGGTTGGTGTTGTCGTTTAAAACAAACAAACAAAAAATAAGCTAACCAAGTTACCAGGGTCTAAATCAAGATACATGTAATAGTAACAATACCAGTCAGTTCAGTATTCTTTTTATTGGCATTAACAATGAAACAGTACTTTGTATTTGTGCTAATGTGACTTTGGATGCTTTCAGGCCCTGAACACGACTTGTAAGCAGAGCCATCCAAGTTTTGGCAGCCTTTTTTACTGGCAGAAGGCCCATTGCTCGCTTGCAAATACGTTATTTTTCCCCGCATGCCTCTCAGAAATGTCTATACAGCTTGTTTACAGCAAAACAATAAAGCCTCCATTCATGGCCAACCCCAAACCTTCGGTCAAGTCATCACAGGGTAACAGCTCCACAGGCCTCTGTATGATCTGTTGCATATGAGGATGGCCTAAAGGGCTCTTAGAATTTGCCATGTGCGTTTTAGGAGTTGTCTGGGAGTACATCTACGTTAAAAGTAACCATTTTGCCCTTGATATTAAAGCATAGAGCCCCAGGATAGCTGGGACTCGGGTACAGCATTGACAGATTTGTCACATCGTGCAGCTTTTGTTACAGTAACTCACTGTTTTGAGAGACCTGTACTCCATAAAAGACGTGCATCAATCATACACTTCAGCTCCCACTTTCTCTTGTTCGGCACAGTGTGTGAGCTCTAAATATGGATCAGCCCTGGCTCTGACCCTTTATCTACAGATAAACTTAAGAATGTATGATTGTAGAACAGTCACTTGATGATATAAGCTAAAATTAGTAATGTTTAGTTCCTAACACTGCAGTAATCACAAACAAACTGTCAGATGGGTTTTCAATCAAGTTTAAAGCCTTCCCAACTGAGATGCGCTTTGGGTAACTGCCCGAACCTGTGCATATAATTGTTTTGCATTTTGCACCAGCATGGACTGAAAGATTTAGTGTGAAAATCTTTTAGTGCTTGAAACAGCTGTTTAATTTGATGAAGTATATTCAATTAGCATTTAGGGGCTCTACAGTGTCATATGTAACACCCTTGAGATGTTCACACCTCTATTTACTAACCTTAGATACCCCCTTGAGAACATTATCTGGATGTCAAATTTATTACCAAATTATGATGTTTTATTTGTTTCCAGAACTTTTATTGGTTTGATTGTTGTTAATGTTTTGTTTGTGAACACATTCATCCAACACCATTTGCATCTATTCCTGAAATTGAACATGTCAACTCATTCAGGAACCAACCTACCACTCATGACTCTGTATTTTACTTAATTTTCATGTTTAATGGCATGACTTTGCCTCTCATACTGAACAGTGTGTGACCTTTCATTGCTGCAATGCAAAGGTGATTATTTTTGTAGGCTGCCAAAAGATACAGTTATCACCCTCTAATCCAGTCTAACCCATAATCAAACACCATCAGCTCAATAGGTCTCATAGGGTCAAGTATTTGGAATCAACACCTTTTCATTGACACTCCCCATCCACTTCATACTCCAGCAGCTTTTTTGGATGATATGCTGTGAGCCACCTCCCTCATCCCTATAAAAAGATATGATTTTTTTGCCAACTGGCCGTGCAAATGATTTTGAAAGGAAGCAGACCTTGCTTTGTAAGTGCACCCTGTGACTTGTTGACCTGAGTAATATAGCAATCTTGTTCCTTTTATTGCAGGGTGGAGGGCAGGTAATATTCACTTAATGAAACTCATGGTGTGAATTCTTAACAGTGTTTATCTTATATTTTGAAACAGTAAAAACTGAGGTGGCTGAAGCCAAAAGAGAACAAAGACATATAACCACTTTCTCTACAGAGTGAAAAAAACTACTCGAGAAATACGACCCAGTGTTATCACGGTTGTGCAGGGTTCATCTTGAGAGCAAAAAAATTCATCTGCTGTTTTTGGGGTATTTAATGCAAATGAACAAACCCAGAAGCATCAGTTTCTACGTCTTTACATTTGTGGTTTATAATTTACTTGGTTATGTATGTACAATCTCTAGCACCACTTCAATAAAACACATGCAGTATTTACACTTTACCATCTATGACAGCTACAATAGTCACCATTACAATAAATAATAATAAATTATTCCTCTTGAGATACTGTACAATTAATACACTTCAATTCATTACTTCTTTGGATTAGTGGTTTCCCTTTTTAATGATTATGTACCTGATGTGGATGTTTGCCTTAAATTGGCCCAGTAGCTCATTCCACATCCTCTGATGAGAGGCATTTTTGCCTGACCTCGGTCTCCTCAAAAGTCACCTTTTTGTTCCTTTTTGGGTCAATCCATGAGTTGTGGATGACCACATTATTAGGGATAGGGTCACCCTCTACAACTGACACAACACGCTTCTTCATTTTACTCTTTAGAACCTTCTGAAATTTCTGCCGAGTGAAGGCATAGAGCAGCGGGTGAAAAATGGTGGTTCCATAAGCCATGACCAGGAAGCCCAGTCTGAGACGCACCGTTAAGTTGCTCGGCCCTGCACTCAGGATAACAGTATTGAGCACAGTGATGGGTGTCCAGCAAAGCAGGAAGGTGGAGATGATAAGAAGCGACATGCGGAAAAATGTTTTTGTCTTTTTGCTGTTTCACGGTTCCTGTGCCGTTTGACTGCCCTGCGGAGGGCTATTATCACGGACACAGAGGTACGCATGGCTTCCTGCCTGCACTGCTCTGTGAGGCGTCAGTGGACTCTGGCTGAGTGGAAGTCATGGAGATGGTCTTTTTCTTTCTCGGTTTCTTCTTGGGCACCGAATGGAAACGTGTGCCTATGCGGATGTTGAGCGCCTGCAGAATCTTGTAGTAAGTAACCAACATGACCACAGCAGTGAAGAAGAAGATCGGGATCTGTGCCAAGAGGTGATAGTAGAGGCCCAATTCAGTGTAATATTGGTTTGACGGTTCCTCTCCCTCTGTCTGATTCCTTTCATTACCTGCCTGGCTAAAGAAACCCTCTTCTATGAAGGGTACCAGAAAGCTAAGGAATGATAAAGCCCAAATGGACCCTAATAAGGCCACTGCTCGTCCCATTGTCAGAACTCGATTTGCAGGCCGAACTGAGATGTCATAGCGGTCTAGTGTGATGGCCAGGACATTGGCAGCAGTAGCCACACTAGCAAAAGACACACAAGCCTCGTGGAAGCAGCAAATGAGTGCACTGTTGCCTTCCAGTGGCAATAGCACCACCACAATCGTAAGTGGGATGCAGCCCACACACACCAGGACGTCTAGCACATGAAGGTTCATGGTTACAATGTTGCTGACAGAGCTCACCAGGTTTGACTTCATACAATAGAGAGCCAGCACAGTCAGGTTGCTACTGAGACCCAGCACGATCTCCAACATGAGGAAACCTGTTAGAGACACCTGGAAGCTGACAGGGTAAGGAGTGTCCAAGTCCATTTCGAAGTCAAGAGGTTCAACGTTATCGAGGACAGTGACGTTGCTCATGATGCTCTGGAATCCCAGCACAGAAGGGGTATGCATTCTCCTACACACGCAAAAACAGAAGATGGTTGTTTAAACGCTACATGTATTTTTAAGAAGCATTTCCATGACATGCTACTGAGTGTATGATAATGGCAGAACTGATTAGCTTCTGAAATATAACTTGAAGTTAATTTAGCCAAATTCTAGCTGGCAACTAACAAGTAAGTGAATGGAAAGGACCACAGTTAAGAACGTAAAAAGGTTGAGATATTTATCTGCTTTGAACATGCAGATAAAAGATGTGCATACACTAACAAAACTCACCCCTCCCTTGTGTTCACTGTCCTGGTTAGGAGCTTGTGTAGCAAATGCAACCAAAGCGTTGATGTGTTGGCAGGTTGTCATAGACGCCAACCATACTACAGAGCCTCTTTATCTCAGCAGTGTCCTTTGCTCCTTCAATGCCATTCTGTTATGTACTTGCTCCGTTGTGTGCTGCTTTTTTTTTAATGAGCTAATATTTAACAAATGCATCAGCTAAGGCTGTCCTCAGCCCCAGCATGGCACAGACTGGACAAGTGAGGACACCCCGGTTTCCTCAAACACCTCTCTTTAGGGTTGATTAAACACCGTCTAACCAGCTCATACCTCTTTCCCTTGCATCCTCAGATTTCTGTGGGAGGATGTGGGAGATGGAAACACTCTGCTCTTCCTTTTCAGAGTGTGGGAAGGGTTTGTGCATTGTAATATCCACGTGGTCCTGACATGAAAGCTGTGTTGTATTCAGGCTTGTTTTTAGCCTTTTGTCCTTTGTGTTGACCGAGCAGATCTTACAGAAGCGATCAAGGACAGCACCATGTCCCATCTTTGCAAAAGTCCTCTCTTTTCATTGTTTATTCCAAGACTTTGTGAACCACAAGAAGAAATTCATCTCCCTCAGTGTGACAGGTAAGGACTGGCATTCCCTCCTCACTATATAACAAAAGTTGTACCGACTCCTACAGAGTCCATGGCCCCTTGTATTCCACCTGAGTAAATCACACTCCCACCTGCTGTGCCATAATATAGCTCCAGGAGTCCAGGCAGGTAGACAGCAGTACGCAGTAATCACAACAAGGTCACAGGTTTCCAGAGGGAAGGAGGTAGTCAGGCCGGTGCACTGTGTGGCATTTTTACCCTCTCTTTTTCACAATGTTCATGTGGTACAAAGGAACAGGGGCTCCATCCTCAGTAGTTTCACACTCTGGCTGCTGGTAGGTGCAAAAAAGTGAGAGTTAGAATTATTTTTTTGTCTTTCTACCCAAGTCATAAATGACCTTGAAAATCTCTAAAGGATAGTGGTGGCATCTTAGCATTCACATAAGCCATTTTACACTAACTTTGTCCATGATCAATGGTTTCTAGTTGTTCTGAGACAGTGTAATGATTGTGCACCCTTCCAACTGCCTTTTTAAGAATTAACCCCAGTCAAAGCCAACTTTTGTCTTTGAAGGTGTCTCTAGTGTAATTTGTTAGTTGAAAAGCCTTAAAGGTGCCATAGAATGCATTGATACAATATTTAAAATTGTTCTCTGATATCTACATAGAAGGTATGTTGTTTATGTATTGGGTAAGGTTATAAATTCTAAATGTTTTGTTTTTCATTTTTCCAACCCTAGGATTTGTCCCTAGAATGAAATAGTCTGTTATTACATATTTATATATATAGTGTTATATATATATAGCGTGGCTTATATATATATATATACAGATATATATATATATATATATATATAATATATATTTTTGTATGTTTTAGAGTTTTTTATATATTTTGCTAGAATTCTTAGTATCCGTGGCATGAGCATGATCGCTGCGAAACGCTTGCGGAGTGAACGAGGCTTGAGAGAGAGTTGTAAGTGAAGGCGTGGACGCAGCCTCTGTGTTTCGTGTTGCATGTTTTTTTGTTATTTTTTTGTTTTTTTGTTTTGTATTTTTTTTTTTTTTTTTAGTTTGTTAAGTTAATAAAGTGGGACGTTGCAGTTTAGCGTCAGCGATATATTTATCTTATCTTAATTGCAAAAGATTTGAAATAATTTGGGTTTATTTTTATATATTTAGCGTTTTTGTTTGTTTTAATAGCAATATCTGGCAACACCGCATTGATGATTTTCCTGTGCAGGTCCGGCTGGCCTAGAACATGGGCTGGTATATGTTATCCAGATGTTGGGGGCGTAAACATTAATGATGCCGACTGTAACGTCACAGTCAGTGTTATGTTGGGATTTGCCTCTTTTTCAGTGGTCTTTTGAATACACAAGATTTACATAAGAAGGAGGTAACAATGGTGTTTGAGGCTCACGTTATGACATTTCCATGTACAGAACTCTTATTATTCAACTATGCCAAGGTAAATACAGTTTTCCATTCTATGGCACAACACAAGCCCAACTCATTAAACTCAAGTTCCTTTGGAATAATGGACTCCCACAGCGGCTGTGAGTGGTTGTTTGCAGAGCAGGTTTGCAGTACTCCCACACCATACTTACATGGGCAATATTCCATATATGTGAAGCAGAATACTCATACATCTCCAAGCATCTCTCTCACTCTTTCTCTGTTTTTCTGAGCTGAAAGGCAGCTTTCAGCACAAGCCGGAGAAAGTAATAGCGACAAGAGTGCTCACATAATTTTCCCCTTAAGAGGATAATGGGTTAGATGGGTTTCGATTACTCAGTTTTGCTCTTTCCACATACATTAAATGAGTTAAATGTGTCAATTACTGTGTTGGCCACTGGAGGAGTCACATCAAAATACAGCATGCATCAATTTTTTTCACATTGCAAGCATCAAAGCAAGACAGCACACAGTTTTTCTTCAAAAAACAGTTGTTAAATCAATTCATATTCCCATCCAAAGCATAGAATCTAACTGCTCTGAATTTAAAGCATACTGTCACATAAATTTATTCATTCTTGGTAGCAACCCTGCACATTTTAAAAAGTAAAAGTTGTCAGCTTTGTACAGATTTCTAAAGTTATGCCTTGTATGGAATAGCATGCATTCCCTTTAGCAGATGCTCTAGTTGTGAGAGTACAGGAAATTGAAGCTTTTTACCTCTCGTTGCTGCCATAAGAGTGAGTGACCTGGTAGCCCATATGTTTCCCAGTTTGAGTAGAGCCATGCCAGGACGAGTAATAAAGGACATGCTTATCTGACGGGATGAGTCTGGCTGTCTTCCTCTTTCTGCCTTTCTGTGAACGCTCCCTTGCCTGACAAGGGGGGCAGGGAAGTCAGATGTTGTAGGATGTTGTGCCATGCATCTCGCTTAGAGATCTGCTCCTCTCCTTCTCCCTTGTTCCTTCCCTCTCATTCTTTCTCTCTCTCACCATCCCTATGCTCAGCGCTTTCAAAATGCCCTACCTACTCATCTCTCTCCTCCTCCTCTTTTTGCTCTCTCTCTCTTCCCTCCCACCTCCCTCATCACTCTCGCTTTCCCTCCCCCTTCCTCCCTGTCTCTGCTGTGGTTTATATCACTCCTCTGGTTCCCGATTGGTCTCCTGTAATAGTTGTAACCCTTTCTTCCCCTGTTGCTCAAATAGGGCTTTTACCAACAGGTGAATTTTAATCTTTGTTGACATTGTCACAAAATACACTACTTCTCTGTTCTGCTTTCTTGCTAACTTTTTATTGCAGTTCTTAAATTGTCCATGCATTGACAGTTAAGAAGTGAGGAAATAAAAATCCATGTAATAGCCTTGAGCAAGGATGTGGGTGAGTTTACTTGCAAGGCAAGGGCTCCATCTGAGTCTTCACAATGCAAACATGACAAACCTCGCATGAAGCGTGATTTAGGTTCTGCCTTTTTTGCCGCACTTGTGTGGGTGTGTTGGTGCACACTGATGTGGAGAGGAGGAATGGGCTAATTATGGAACATCACTTTTCTCACCAATTCAAAACTATGTTGTAGATGACACAAATTTCACAAAAAGGCTTCAATTTACCAAGTTGAACATACTTGTAAATATTTCAAGGTAAGCATTAATATTTAAAACTATTATTTAAGATGCCTGAACGAGAGAGAGAGAACGTGTTCAATTTTTACTATTTTTAGTCAATTTCTTAAACTAGTGGCCCAAAGCGCAATTCCCTTGGATTACAAAAGCTGTTGTCTCATTTGACATTTCTAGCGTCTGTCAGTAATGACCACTCTCTTTATGTCATTATCTCTCTCCCGTTGTATAAACTGCCCTATTGAGTGTGTTTGTGTGATTCTAGCTTGATAATGCTGCTGTGACTGATGCTCACTGAGTGGAAGCAGAACTCCAGAAGCCCTGGGTGAATTAACTTGTGCTTAGCAACCGCAGGTTCCAGGAGCGGAAGGTAAGACGCCAGGTGCCATCTCGCTGGGAGAGGCGTGAGGGATGAAGAGTTGTGGAAAATCTACGACTCTGCTCCCTGGAGCAGCCTCCTGGAAGCAAGTGTGCCCATTGGGGCTCTGGCACGACCCTCTGGGATGCTGCCTTGCAGTTTGCCACTTCTCATCTGGCTGAATTCCTTCCATATGTTTGGGGTCCTACCACCAGTTTTTTAATGTTGTTTTATTATACTTCAATCTTCTTATTTCATCTCTTGTAAGTTTATATCTGTTATTAAGTTTATACTTCAATCTTCATATAAATTTAAAAGTTAAAGTTTTGTTTAGTTCGTAGTTCACCTAAAAATGTATGAATTTCTTTTTTTCTTCTGCAGAACACAAAGATATTTTGAGTAGAAAAAAAATCATTCAGTTGGGTCCTAAACAACATTTGATTCTGTTGGACAAAAAAGCGTTATTTCAAAATATGTTCTTCTGTGTTCCATTTTCGAGATACTGTTCCATTTTTACTGGTACATGCTGTTAATTTAAACAAGCACATTTGAGCAGAAGTTTAAAGAATATGGCCTCCTAAAACCAAAGCCAAAAAGGAAATTCTGGTTGGCCTATAGTGTTGTATTTTGTTGGCTCCCTACACCCTCAGAGACTCTGGAGCTGTTCGTGGTCACGTTCCCAGTGTCTCTAAGTGCTGTCTTGCATGTGGACTTAGGACAGACCAAATACAGATGACAGACCCAGTGGTCAAAGTCGCCTTTGGCAGTCCACAGTCCCCAAAGACCTACAGCTGTTCCATCACGGCTCAGTGTATGAACTGCACATCTGTTGAGCCGGGTCTAAGTAGAACTACAGTTTACCATTGCACTGCAAACAGAAAACATTTGGCCACATGACTGAACTGACTTTGGAGCAGTTTATCTTGTTAAACTTATTTGTGTTTGACATTCAATGGCCTGGAATATGATGCAAGCAGATGCAAGGAGCTTTTGGATGCTTTTACAGAATTAAACAGATTTTCAAGCACTCTTTCAACCAATGGAATTGATACAGATGGTTATACTAAAGATAGTGCAGTCTCATATTCTGAGGTGTTAGGTTGCATTTTTCAGTCCTCATTATTAGAGTTATTATGAACAATAATAGTTATGGCTTTTCTGCAGACAGCTTCAAATACAGTGGAAGGGTCTGGTCTGTATTTTAGCAGATTTCAGAGGCTTTAGTTGTATAAACTGTCAATTCCCCTTAGCCTCTGCAGGGCCAACACGTCATTCTGTGATGCAAGGTTAGTGTTAATGTGAGTCTAGATCCCCCACATTGTGTTTTCACGGTGGCAGATTAGTGGGGACACCCTGACTGTGAACTTCTGCTTTCTGCGTATGTTGGTTCAGCTTTGCTTAGCCATCCCATAAGGACTCTGTGGAATCCCAACAAAGCATTCCTAGTTCATCCACTTCCTGCCACAGTCTAGAGGGCTGTGTTATTATGTGTTTTGTTGTGCCGGGGGAGGGGAGGCATGGGAAAACGCCATCCCTTATGAGAGGGGTGACCTTCAGAAAGCTCCATCACCCCCTGATGCCTAATCTGTTCTGATTCAAGGACAGAAACGTTTGTATCTGTTACTACTGGAATCTCATGCTAATGAAACAAACGTTCATCTTTAGTTGTTGGTTAATGCTGAGAAGGAAGGTGTTTAACATGTAGGACTGCCTGTTTCTTGCTATAAGCACTACACATAGACATGTGTACACAGTATAATTAAAATGGAAATTGAAACTGAAAAGCAAACCACGCATTCCTTGCTGAAAGTGTGTATATCAATACTTTTTGTGCAATTTTTTACAAGTGCTTTTTCATTGTTCAGACAACGCCCCACTAAATGACTTGCCTAGTAAATAATAGATATTCTTCATAAAAATTCTGTTACATTTATATTTCACTTTTGCAATAAATGTAATATTGTTATGGGAAATTGTAAATGGTATGGTAATATAGTGGTATATCCATAATATTATTAAATAAAATAAAACGGGACATCTAACAATATGTAGTCTCATAAAGTGTAAGTACATTTTACCAGAATCTTCTCTGGTCTCTTCCGAATCACATTTACAGTACATCATCGATTTTATTACACCATGAACAGTAGCAGCAGTGGTTTACCACCTTAACTTGGTGACAAGTGAACTTGGTATGTTATTGAGGTATAGAGATGGTAGCTTGAACACCTGTCTGAAAGAGCCCAGCTTATTCTTCCAGTTGGTCAAATTGATGTGCGAAAACAATGCCTGACCTTTGGATGTGATTTCATTGTGCAAGTAGTGATCCTGTCAAGAAGTTGCTGGAGCGATAGTCACTGTCTTGTCAGTTCTGACCAGCTGAATTGTTTGTGTTTCCCTCACCTGTCACGTATCGTAGCAATGAAGCGTCCAGGTGAAAGGAGACATTGGGTCTGGTGAGAAAATAAGTAATTTGACAGAGAAATGATCCAAGGTTGCTTTCAGTCTGTGTGACTAAGTGACTTGGCATGACGTTCTCACATTATATTAGCATGATTTCAGGAATGCATGTAGGTTGTTCTCATGACCGTCGTCTCTCATGGGATACTGTGCAGGTCACAGATTAATGAAAACAGTTTTCCTCCACTGCTGCTGGGGTATGATACGTGATGAGGTCCTAAGTGCTATAATTTTCTTTGAAACAGAAACCGTCAGTAAACATTTGATGTTCTTTCAATTAGATTATCCAGATGTTTTGGCATTGCAAATGTTTTCTGCTTTATTTATTTTTCACTGAAAACAGTGCAATTTGTTTGGTTTTGGACATGTCTTGTGACTCATTGCTATGCTTGGTGTTGAGTTCTTGAATTTAAATGCTTTTGATCCTAGTATTGCACTTTTAGTTGACGTTTTTTCTTTATCTTCCTTGTAATTTTAGAGATGACTATCTACACCAACAGCAATTACCTTTTTCACTTTCATTTTAATCTCAAACTAATTGAGTGCCCTGCTTTGCAGGAATCACCTCCTCAGACAGACCCCATATTGAATTTGCGCTAATGTTTCTTATCGGTCCCTTCGTTTTTACACCGTAATAGGGAAAAAATTGAATTTCCAAGGTCACAGTTAGAATCGTTTTACACTATATTGCACACTGCACCTTCTCTCTGTGGAGTGGCTGTTGTGCTCCATTCCAGATAAATGCAGGTAATAACTGTGATTGATGCTGAGCCTACAGTCCTCTAGTGCCTCTACAAAAAGGAAGGATATGCAAAGTCAACACATGGTCATATAAGTGTCTTTTTCTCTGCAACACCGAAACTACAGAGTCAAGAACAGTGATTGAACAACCACCTATGCCCATCCCCCTGACATCCCTTCTGACACTCAATGCCCCACCAAGATTTGGTTTTGGAGAGAGGAGCTGTCACTGCATTCATAACAGATGCTAGTGTCTGTCTTTTTGCATACTGCAGGGTATCTGCTGTTCAAAAGGTGTATATTCCACTCAAAAAAATTTGATTAATTTTTACTTTTTAATTTTTTTTTTTAACTTTTTTTTACCCTCTTGCCATCCCACATGAATTTATAAAATGTCTACTCAAGTGAAACAGTAGGTTTGTGTGTTTTTGTTTATTTTATTCTAAACACCATTCCAACATCTATGGCTATATTGACGGCAAGAACCAGTTAATTCATACATAAGTCTGTCTTGCAAAATAGTTGTGTGTTGGACCATTTGTTGTGTTAGGTTCAATTTACGTGTATTTATTTGGTCTATGGGAGGAAACTAGAGTACCAGTAGGTTTGTGTTTTGTTTGATATTTTGGATTTTGAGGTTCAAGGTAGAGGTCTTGCTTTTGATTAAAAATAATGAAGATGCTTGGATTTATGTTGGTTTTGTTTTAATGATAGGTTTGTCTTATGAGAGTTGGCTGAAATAGTAGAAGTTTAAAAGGGAGTGGATTATTCTCTAAAAACCTGAAGAAAGAAAGGCGTATATACAGTGGAGATCAACAACACAGAACTTCCTAAATTTCAAGGTCACTGCTTAGTCCTGTTTGCAGTTATCCAAGCAGGAGTAGAAGGGCAATTGTTTAAGCATATTTCATAAATTAATTGTACTCTGAAACACAGTATAATTAAAAAAAAAAAAAAAAAAAAAAAAAAAAACCTTAAATGAGATATTTGAAAAAGAACTCTGATAAAAATTAGAGAACAATTAAAGATACCTACAAGGTATCCTGAGCTATATGACAAACCCTGTTTAACTGGTACAAGTTTTGTTGTTTTCATGATTTTATTTCTTCATGATAAACCGTATTTAACTTGATTGGTTATAGCTTTTTTTTTTAGAGTGCTTACACTCACGCTGGACTGAATTCAGTTATAGGCCTATTCTTTGATAATATAAATGTTCTTTGCTCACTGTATAATTTGTTCACTTTTTGAATAATTGTGGACATGCGGCAAAATCTTTTTATTAAACGTTATAAGGTTAAATACAAATTCAGTCTTGTTAAAATATTTTATGGCATAATATGGTACCCTACTTGCCTAAAATGTTATGATGTGCATAGTTAATAGATTACATTAGGCTACAGTGTTTTGAGGACATTTGACCAGAGTGCAATTAAACAGCTGTGCTTATGTGATTGACGGTGGCTGTCTTGAGAAGCGAGAAAGCTTTGGTTTTTACAAGTCGGAATGTAAAATTACGGTAATATCGCATGAACGTTTCACATGAAATTCTGTCAAAGTGAGGGGGAGATGTAGGGGCGTGTGCCGCAAGGCATGCAAGAAAAATACAACTGCACTAGGCTATATATTTCTGGTCAGTTCAATATATGATTAATCACAAAACAATCACAAAAGTTAAGTATCTTGGGGTTGATCGAGGGGCACAAGGAAAATCTCAGGTTTTTGTTGAAATGCCATAGTTATTTTGTCATACATGTTAGTACAACAGTGGTATACCCACATCTAATATTCCTTAAAATTTTAAGCAATGAAGATTAACAATATTTCAGAAAAAGTATTTATAGATTGTTCTCTAATTTTGAACTCTACTGTCAACTTGAAAGGCATAGGGGTGAGTAATAATGGAATAATTGTCATTTTGGGGTGGCATACCCCTTTAATTTAACAAGTAGTGTCCAGTTACTGTTATCTTAGAAATAAAGAGGGTTCTTTTTGGATTTTGAACCCAATATTGCATAAAACCATGCAACTATCAAGTATGAGTATCAGATTAAAGACACAGCAGAATGCTGTCCCTTACATGAAGAATGCATTGTGTGCATGCTATATTTAATTGAATCTCAGCCTTTTGCAGTTTAATAATCGCAAAAGGTCCCACTGCAATTTTGATTACTTTAATTGTGCAGCCCAAGTTGCATGGTATTCCAAACAAAGCCCGAGTTACAGAATCATCATGTCATGTTAAATCCCTGCGACCATTTGTCCTCTTAGAACAACACGCAACAGTTTCAGCACTTGTCATCAAAGTGCAAATGATAGAATGCTAATTGAGAGTCCCCCTTCAGTATTGTGGTTTTCTTCTAGGGCAATGTAATCATTGTTGCAGTCTAGAAGGGTGAAGCAGAAGAGGGTGAAAATGAGGTGAAATGAAATTGCGCTGCAGGGATTTTTGGCAGGGATCGTTGATTTTATTCTGGCTTTAGGCCTGCCTGTACAAACAAGAGCCAAAGACTCCCCCCTGCTTTCCTGTGTAGAAGCCACCTGTTTCCTACAGCTCTCAATCTCTCCAGATTTTGAACCATAAACTCAAAGTCGCCTCTTAGCATCTGGATGCAACAGTATGGAGTCATTTCCTCAGCAAGATATCTGACCTCTTCTAATGAGACAGCATTGGGGTTTTTTTATGATCTCTTAGTTAGCAGTCTGCAAATCGAGTCACGGAGTCGTCAGCTGGTGTGCGTTCCCCCAGAAGGTGCTAATGAGTAGATCTATGTAGTGACATTGTTCTGCTTGGTGCCACTGTATCCGTATCAGTCAGCATCTCTGACTCATGGGCTGTCTGTTCAGAGGCCTGTTCAGTATGGCACCCTGTGTTTAGAGATGCTGTTTCTTTCCTCTCATTTACTTGCAAGAACCTTTTACTCTTTAAAGAGCAGGTCATATGGCATTTAAATTTGTCCTAATATTGTGTTGGAGTCCCCTACAACAGGTTTAAATGCACCAAAGGTCAGAAAACATTTTTCTTATAAATATTTTCTTAAAATATACATTTAATATTAGAGTCATTTGCCAATGATTTCGAAACGATACGTTCCAAGCAAGTACGGAGCAAACAAACCCACAAGCCTACTCTGCTCTGATTGGTCAGCTGGCCAAACCTGTTGTGATTGGCACAGAGAGGAGTCCTTGAGCCAGTTAGCCAGCGCTACCATTGACAAAGCGCCTTTACATAAAACAGTAATATATTGCTCCAATCCATTCTTATAATAATGACATAAAATAGAAAAACACTTATGCAAGCGAATTGTGCCCACAGCTAAAGTTTAGCTGCTAAACTGTGAACACTTGGTGGATACGTTAGTCGAGTGCTAACGTAACTAAATGATGAACCATTTTGACACTAAACTATTAAAAATTTTCTGCACAAACAGCTACTGTTTATGTCACGGTGGTCTGCCAAGGCAGGGGTTTTTAACCTGTGGGGCGCCGGCACCTGTCAAGGGGGGCGCGAGCATCAGTTAATTCAGAGACATTCCCTTGAGGATTAATGAATATGAGTTAGCAAATCTTTAGCCATCCACTAGGGGGCAATCAGAGTTGGCCATGTCGGAAATCCAACCACGGATAGGCATGTTGTTATCTCAGAAACACGCTCAGCCATTGCACTGAATCAGGTAAACTGGTTATACATTTATGTTTCAGTATAATTACGCACTATATACCAGGGGCGGTTCTTAACCCCTTTAGGTGGGTTTCAGCCCCCCATCTGTCATCTTATCCCCCCAAAACTATCTTAACGATCAGGCCAGTGCTGCCTCCTTAATGTTTTTTATTCTCACGTGTTTTAAGTCTTGTCAGTTTAAACACTAAAGTAATTTAAAGCCATTTAAGACCAAGACATCTCAGTGCGGTAACTTACTCATGTGCCGTGATAAGGCAAGTGAAATTAGACAAACTTGGGGGTCGCATGTCCTAAAAGGTTGAAAACCCCTTGTGCTAAGGTGCTTACTTCACTCATGCAGCACACCTGAGAGGACAGGTGTTGTTAAATGAATGACTACCTGAATGAGCACACATTTGTGAATAGCATCTGGTCTCCCGTGTGGAATATTTTCAGGTGTAACTGGGACGTTCCTCCTCCTCCACCTGTATCCCACACCATCCTAGGAGCTGCTACCCTACTTGCCAATGTATTCATTCCAGGGCATGCTGCCATCTAAGTAACTGCTTTGCTCTTTTCGATAAGTTTAATCAGCCCTAAGTAGGAAGCTGCTAACATGGGTCGAGTGGCTTCAAGACTCCCTGCTTAGTGCAGACAATTGCGAAGAAGACAGTTTGCATGCTAACAGCTCAAATTTTATTACATTCCTTGTAAACGGTGATTGATAATGGATAATCAACAGTAACAACCAGCTGAAGTCTGTCTCAGTGAGAGAATCTCGTGGAGAAATCGAAACAAATGAATGCAACTGCACACAGAAGAAACATAAAAATGTAACTTAGTTTTAATATTTATAGCACACAGCCTAGTTAAGCAACATATGACCAAGAGAGTGAAGTTTTCTCTGAAAACCATGATTGCAAATTTGACATTTTATAGTTAAAACGAGTAGTTAATTACATTTTAGTTCATTATTTGAATTTGATATAT
This sequence comes from Cyprinus carpio, assembly GCF_018340385.1. Classification (NCBI taxonomy): domain Eukaryota; kingdom Metazoa; phylum Chordata; class Actinopteri; order Cypriniformes; family Cyprinidae; genus Cyprinus; species Cyprinus carpio. The sequence continues at coordinate 3,066,289 of NC_056600.1, read as the reverse complement.
CGTCAGCGTTGACTGTTTTTGCTCCATTTGGTTAGTGAAAGTAGGTCCAAACAAAGATCTCAGCAGAACAGTTGCAGATATCTGAGCAACACACAGCAATGTTTCGTCACTGAATGATTCACGTTTTTTAATTTTGAATCATTTGAGTCAGTGATTCAGTGGTGCATTCATAAAGACAGGCACTTGCTTCATTCTTGAATGAATCAGCCATCTGAATGAATAAATCGTTTGGAATTTGTGAATCGTTAGTAGACAGAATCACGATTCATATATGAATAGATTTTTACATGCACCCATATTTTTCTTCCTCTTCTTTAAAGCAGCGCAGCATGGCCTCGCCCCCTTTGTTGCATGTACCTAGGGGTGGGGTTTGTCTGATATCACAAACCCGGGAAGTAACTCGTTGTAATCCATGCGATCCATTTTTGTAGGCATTAAACTGCCAGAATTTTAAAAGACAATATCTCCGTTTGCATTGAACTTTCAGCACTGCAACTTTGCAGATATTGTTTATGCTCAAACAGCAACATTATATACAAACTAGCATAAAAAAAGTGAAATCACAATCAACCACCCCTTTAGACATCAAGCCCTGTATATATATATATATATATGGAAGTTTTTATCAACAACATAGCTTAAAAACCAACAAAAATGTTTTGTTCTATCTCTTGCAGACTACCTGTCCCAAGGTGTTGATCTGTCAGGTATTGACGTCATAGAAAATGACCTGCTGTTCATCAGTCGAGCTCGTCTGGAGGTTGAGAACCAAGCCAAACGGTTACTGGAACAGGGCATGGAAATTCAGGTAAAAATAAAACAATGTCGGGGAGAAACAAAGTACAAACTGTTGCAGAACTTGACAGCATTTCGAAAAAGCTCTCAATGTAGTCAGCTACTTGGTAAATTGTAGCATAGCTAACTACTTTTAAAAAAGATTTGATTTTACATTTAAGATGCTGGTGTTACTGTAGGGGTAGATTAACTGCCTTCATTTATGAGTTTTTCACTTGGCAGGCTGCAATTTCTAAATTCTCCAACACCAAATCCAAGAACTGTTTACAAGTACAAGCATCGCTGAAAATGCCCAATTTGCACTGTGTTATGAATTGTCGTCCAACATATTTCAAAACACAGCCATGAATGGAATCGTTTATGTGGTTAGTTGTGTGTTCATTTAGTTGCTCTTAAAATTTGATTGATAAAGCCATGTCTGACCTAAAACTTCAACTAGATGAAACCTGTGCCAGTATTCTTTCTGTCTCTCTCCATCTCTCCCTCAGCATGTTTCTCTGTCACACGACGCAATCACACACAGCAGATGGGCCACACTGGCCTTTTCTCCCATCTACAGACACACAGGCATCACACTGAACTGTCCAGTCACATTTCAGAAATTCAGCTGCCACATGGAGCTGTCTCAGGGGCTGAAGGATGCAGAATATATATCTGTTTTTCAATTATAGACTATTTTAAAATGCCTCCACAAATAATCATGTTGCATATCATATGAATTCAGCTGTCACGGCCCTTTTTATGTTTTGCTCATTGCGTCTCTATTATATATATATTTTTTTTTGATTGACAGTTTAATTTTTCAGCACAGTTTATGCAGCAAATCAATGCAGAGCTCCAGTTGGAGATGACAAGACTGTTGAAATACTGGCTATGAGGTCAAAAATTGCTTGCTTTATGCATCTCTCATGGGCCATCAGCTGTCTTTGAAAGCATGAGCGTTCAGGGAGTTTAGGTGAAGTTGAGGGGATGAACAGCCCATAGCTGACCTGGTCCAGTCAGGTTTTGTTTGTCCCTGCATTTTTAATAGTTTCCATTGCTGGCCGCTTGGTAAAATAAGCCTCCCAGTGCCTGCCTTTTTTTTTTTTTTTTTTTTTTTTTTTTTAGCTTCATGATGGCCAGTCACCCCCATCTTTCACATGATGTCTCAAGGTTATTGGCTGCAGACAACGAAATGACATTAACCACTGTGTGAACTCTTTAAATTTAGGTATTGGGCAATGGAAGTTTCTGGTTATAGTGGTTGTCTTTTAAAACCTTGTGCGCTGCATTTTTGGGCATCATAGCTGCCTGTGATACTGAAACGAGATTCTCAGTGTAATGTCTAACCGTATATATTACTTAAGTCCCAAAGTGAAAAATAAAATGCGCTTAATAAAAATACCCTGCAATTGTACTTGGTATACTAAATTGGTATACTTAAAGTCTGCTAAATTGGAACAATTAATATTGTACATAATGCATTTTAATTGTGCAGAAGTAGGGCTGAAATCCAACTAAAGTGGATTGTTTAATTGTGCTAAAGTGGAACTATTGTAAGTTTACTTTAGGTTAGGGCTTTGCAAATAATGCTCTGTGTACTGTTTAGTGAATTTCAATCTGTATGAAAGTGCTTGTTGTTTTTTTTTTTATTACTGATCAGGGTTTAGTGTTTAGATGCGTATTGTGTTGTAATTAAATTATTTGCACAGCCCTACTTTAGGTACACTTAAATGTTCTTGCATTTAAAGACTGATATTATTAAAAGATCGTACAGTTCTCATCAGTAGTGTCATTAAAACACATTTTAAGCTTAATATTAAGAAATGTGCATTGTACACAAGTAGTACTCAAAATAAAGTTTCATTACAATGTTTATGTCAGTAAGTCTCAAGCGATATGCATGCGATATGAAATGTTTTCCTTCATCTTTCTCTTTATTTTCATTGTTTTTTACTAAGGATGTTTTTTCCATTGAAGTTAAGACTTTGCTTCTTGAGAAGTGTTACATTTTTTGCATAGAAATCTACTTATGAAATATTCTCCTTTATTTCTTGATCACTTCAATTAAGTGTGAACGGCTAGTTCAATGTCAGTTCTCTATCCCAAGCATCTCTTACAAATTCCTTCTCTGCTGTCTCCTTACAACACATTCTTGCCCTATTAGCATCTCATTATAAAACCAAGCGATGCAAGAGCCCCCTGACCTCTGTTCATGTTTTTGTTGTTCTGGATCTTATCATGTAGTTCACTCCACTCCTCCACGGCCAGTCCTGCATCAGTATATTTAGAATTGTGTGGGTTACATAAGCCGCTATTCCTGAGCTCATATGGAGAGATGGTCCTCTTCATTTCACTCTTTTAGTCTAAACAAAAAAAAAAAGAAGAGGAATTTCGATTTAAATAGGGAATTTTAACCAAGATATCTCAAATCTTTTAATGTCCTTTAATGGAAACGTTCTGGGTTTAATGCAAGTTAAGCTGTATCGAGAGCATCTCATCCCTCATTTATAAGAACAGCTGTGCTTCCAGTAATGCACTTACAGTTTAAAATTATGGAGCAAAGATACTGGTGCTGCTTTTGTTATTTTAAAAGTTGTTTTCTTGCATGTTGACAGTAATTTAATGATTAAAAGCTTCATAAGATTATTTTCAAATCTTGTCTATTTTAACATTTACTCCCATATAGTGCCTTGACTTACACTGTAAGTGCATAACTGTAAACAGCTTGTTTCTCTTTTTAAGGTTATCTTGTTTTCTGAAATGGCACATTTGCAAGTGAAACGATATTCATTTCATTCATTCAAAATAATGCAAAGGTAAACAAGATTTTGTCCAGTGGGATTTAATAAGATCAAAGTTGTTGTTTTTTTATTGATTATTTTTTTAAGGGTTCCTGTAATTAAGTTTTGATGAAAAGAAACAAAGAAAAACATAATCTGACTAATCGTCTTAAAGCAGCAGGAACTGTTTTTCATTTTCTTTAAAAACTTATTGGAGGATTGGAGGGATTCTTCTGTTCTTAATTGCTTTTTGGTGCATAGTGACATAGTGCTTAGTTTAGTTTTCTCCTCTAAATGTCATTAAAAACATACAGAAGAGTGGTACTTTATATCAGTGTATTCCTGTTTTGAAAGCATCAGCTGTCTGATTCGCTGCCATATTGTCAGAAGGGCACTCAAAAGGAGATTGTGTTTGAAGGTCAAAATTAGACATTGACGTGCAGGGAGGCAGAACAAAAAGTGTAGCCTGTATCTGCACATTAATTTCGGATGGGGTGATGGAAGAGGAGGTCTGTTACATTTTTTTTTTATCCACCTTGTTTCAAGTCTGTTTTTATTTCTCTTCTCATACATTTATATCAGCTGCTTAAGAGGGATGTTTTCACGCAGAAGGTCGAGAGAGGTGACACTCTCGGGGGATGGAGGAGAAATCATGTTTTTTTCTTTTTTTAGTGTGTATGAGGGGATGAGGTTTTGGAAGTGGATTCTCATTACTTTACTGCTCTTTTTTTTTTTGTTTGCTAAGATTAGTTTGGTTTGAGTTAGCTGTGTTTTTTTTGTGGTAGGTGGTGGTGATTACTAGGGTCTCAAAGGGCTCAAAATTCACTGTGTGGAGTCGCACAAGTGTGTCCACAGACACACATATACAAATGACTACTCTTGCCTTGGCTCCTGTCTTCCTGACCCAAAAAAAGCAGAGTACTCACGGGGCCAGTGTCCTGTTTCACATACTCGTAGGGGAATGGACATTAATGCAGCCTTCTCGCTTACAGAAGAGGAAAAAAAATGACAATCTCTCCATCCACAATACAGTGACCCTAAAAATGTCATTGCATTAGATTGCAAACTAAGTGTCGCTTAAAGAAAAACTTTCAAAGCAAAACATCTCACAAAAATACGTTTGTCTCATTTTGAAATAATAAAAAAATAGATGTTGTTGAAATTGTAGACAATGAATTGTGAAATATTAGGACACTTGAGTGAACCTGAGGACAACTGACTTCATAAATTCACTAAAAATCAACAATACAAGAGTTGATTAAAAGACACTGAGCAAAAATATTGAAAAAAGTGAAGTTAGTGATGAGCGGATCCTGCATTATGTGGTTTTATGCTTTTATCTGATACAATGACATTTACACATTTATCACAAAAACATAAGTGTCCATATACTTCCTGTATTCCTAAAAACATCTTCTCTTAAGATGTCTCTGTTCATTAGACTAGCATGGATATTGTTTTTTACGCATTCATGAGTCCTGTATAAAACTAAATTATCGGAAAGTGTTTTTACAGTCTTACAGATAGTAACTCATTGTATCCATTACGAGAAAATATACTGTATGCTGATACTGTATAGTGGTTCTATGAAGGATTTTTTTATAGCCACAAAACCTTTCCATTACACACAAGCTTCTTTGTGGTGAAAAAGGTTCCTTAGATTATTAAACATTTTCTTCCCACTCAGGATTTTTTATTTTTTTTTAAGAACTGTTCACTGAAAGGTTCTTTGGAAAACCCAAAACGGTTCTTCTATTGTACCGTTCTTTTGGAATCATTATTTTTAAGAGTGTAGGACTAAATTGCTGATGTGTTTGGGAGATGTTAAAAAGCTAGTCTTTAGCATAGTTTGACTGCTGACCAGCACATTCTTAGGAAATCATTTGTCCATGTTCATGCATGATCAAAAACAGTCATAAACCAAGGAAAGAACTAACCTGCTTCAGACATAACCAGTGAAATCACAGGAGTGTGGTTCCTCCACATAATAGATTAGGCACTGCCTGCATTGGAAGGGTGTTGATGGTGGAATCAATGAGAGGAGGGAACGAATGAGTCTGGGTTTTAACTGAGTCTCCGCTGCTTTGACAGACAGATGCGCCTCTTGCCCCACCATGAGTAACTGTGTATTACATAAGCAGCCCCAGCAGAACATTGATCATGCACCCTTTAAACAATACGTCACCATTGTCCATTTCAAGAGGTCAAAAGTGCACCTGATGGTTGTCTGGCATAGATTTTTGTTCTGTTGATATAAGGTGCAGATATACAGTAGTCCACATTGCCACAATCAATCGGGTCACGTTATTAGTTTTCAAAAGTCATTTTACCAAACATTCCACTTAGTCTAGAAATACTGTTTTCCCTGAATGTTTTTTAGGATTTGCATTCATTTTATTTTGGATTTGAGGTTATGCATACTTAAAAATAAAAGTTCTTTATAACCCAGTATTTAAAAAAACAAAAACACATGCATCTTTATAGTGTAAAAAGGTTCTTTTAAATTATTAAAATGTTCTTTACACTAAGAAAAAATATTTCTGTTAAGAACTTTTCATTGCAAGATTCTTTGGAGAACCCAAAATGGTTCTTCCATTGCATTGCTGTGAAAATCCCCTTTTGAAACCTTAATTTTTAGAGTGTATCTAAGATTGAGGTTGTTAGGATTGGAATGATTTTCATTTCTCTGCTTTTGTCCATTCTGTCTGATCTGTTTAGTGTTGTCCATTGTCATGGTGGAATGTGATTTTTGTCATCCAGAGCTTAATAGACCCATGTACCTGCGGCATGTAATGGAATTTTCTCTCACACGCTGCTGAAAAGACACAACAAAAATGTTATCCGCCTTGGGCCAAACAAATACTGACAAGAATGTTAAGTGAAATCGATTCAATGCTTCTTTTCTTTCTCTGCTATACCACATGGCAATTTGTCTTTTTTCTATGTAAATAAATGCCTTTTGCTCATGCATGATTATTTATAGACAATCTCCTGCAATTGCTAATGTGCAATCCTTGTCACTAATAATTTGATAACAGCATTTTTTTTATTGTTCCTTCAGGGCTGATCTTGATGCATGACTCAAACTGTGCGTAAGAGGGTAGTAATCTTTTAGAAATGTCTTTTTAGTGCACAGTTTAGCTTGTCGCTGCATTGTTACCACGAATGGCAGGACTCAAAGCACATTTGGTATTTGTAAACGCCTGATCAGAGATGTGTGGCTTCGTTTGTGCTCCTTTGACTACATTTTTTTGCATGCTGACATTTTAAGGTGAAAGGAAATGGTGTTGCCCTTTAAGCTAACACAGTCAGGATTCAGACAGGGTTAAAATTGTTTGTGTGTTCTTGAATGATCTGATCTGTCTAATATTGCAAGAGGCTTTGCATTGTTATGTGACAGATGGGTCCTTATCCCGAGAACCTGCCGGATTCAGCTATGTGTTTATGTATATAAGGACAGGTTTGTCAGATATGGATATGACAGCTTGCTTGCTTGTTCCAAACAAGAGAAAAAAAACGGTATGGTAAATCGTTTTTAATTTACTCCAGCCTGTAGAGTGCAAGAGTTTAATAACTACTCACTCTCACGCATGATTTTCAATGACGAAATTGAGTCATTCATCCTAAACTACTTGTATAAATTCATATTTAGCAATAAACTTATCATTTATAACTCTAAGTCAATAGCTTGCCATACCATCACTAATACCATCCTTTTTATCTTTGCTATTTACAATACTTTGGATGCATCAAGAAGATAATTCCATTATAAAAGAATAAAGAGAGACACACATTTTTGCTGGTTTTAATGCTAATTTTGTTTTAAATAAAAGGTCATAATGTTGGAGCTGGTTGATTTGGTTTGGTGTTTTGCTTTATGGATTTTTTTCAATGCCTGTGGTGAAAATGAATGGGGAAAATGCCAAGGTCACAAAAAAGTGGATGACATTGTTGCACTCTATTCAAATCTATTCAAATCAAAAAACGTTTTCCAGTGTGCTCAACTGTGCTGGTCACTGAAAAGGTTATGCAGTCCCCCCCTGATATTCAAGGTTCATCCATTTTTTGAAGCATGTGTTTGAGTAACCTTTACATCAAAAGGAATGTCTCTCAGGACTTGAAGCTGCTAAGGAGTGAAATCATTGCTTGTGTGTGCACCTCAAGTCTTTTTTGTCTTTTTTCTTTAGCCATCGCTGTCACTCTCTCACATTCTTTCTCTGTTTGCTCTCTAAAAACCATGAAGATGGAATATAGATGCGCTGGATTGCTCATATAGCTGACGAGCAGACAGCAGGTGTGGCTTGTTCTGCCAGTATGACTGCTTTTATCTCCACACTGCTCTGTCAGTTGAAAGAAGGCAAAAGTCTTGTTCCAAATGATCATACTACTCATCTATATTTACAATATGCATACTAGGGCTGCACAATATTGGGAAAAAATGACATTGCGATATTTTATTTTTCTGCGATATATATTGCGATATGAAATCTAATCTAATTTTTTCTTACAAACAAAAATGGGGTGCCAAAAATGGGGTGCCAAAATGGGGTTACATTCTCATTTTAAATGATTTAAACATCAGAGTATTATTTAAATTAGAGTAAATTATTTGTTTGTAACTTTAGGATATGGTTTGAATTGTTAACATTTTAACTAACATGAACTTACCACGAGCAATACTTTTGTTACTATATTTATTAATCTTCGTTTATCTTAGTTTATAAAAACACAGCTGTTCATTGTTTGGTAATGTTACTTCACAGTGCATTAACTATGATAACAAATACTGTACAACTTTTGATTTCACCAATGAAGGCTATAGCCTAAATGTTGAAATTAACAATGTTGTAGAAGTGCAGTTTAGTAATAGTAAATGTTAAATAATGTGGTTAAATAGTTTAATAAATAGAACATTATTGTAAAGTGTTACAGATTTTTTTTATACACCAATTCAGACGTCTCGTGAGTTCAGTGTTGGACAGGTCAGGTGTTTAAACCATTCATTAAATTGAATCGGTTCAAAGGAATCATTAGTTCGTGAATCAGACGGGTACGGCACGCGTTGTGTAATTATCTCGGCAGTTTAGGATATCGCACAAGATTTGACAACACAGAAAACATTTCATCACTGGATAGTTTTTTTTTCTTTTTTTTTCTCTCGACACCATCGTGTCAATTGATTTTTATTAATATGCGCGAGGGAGAGAGAGCAAGACAGCCGGGGCTCTCTCGCGCTCTCTCTCTCTCTCTCTGCTCGTTCTTATATGCGCCCTGTTAAACTGACAGGACTTAAAAACACATGCAAATGATAAACTTTCACTCTATGATGGTTAAGCTGTGCAATTAATCCGCGAATCACATTTGTCAAGGGCCAGGGAGCAGCTGGCCCGAAAGGTTAATGAATAACGGATCAACTACGACAGCCTACATCGCACATCCTGCGATGTGACTATCATGGATTCATACATCGCGATATCGATGCTTAAACGACACATCGTGTAGCCCTAATGCATACTGTGCTCAGTAGTAGCCCAGTTATGGGAAATAATGCGGACTTGGCGACACTGCATCCAACACAATCTGCAGGAGGCAGATTTGACAAATCACAGGTCGAGAGTAAAGAGAGATGACTGACAAGACCATGCTGGAGGATTTGCTGCTCAACAGATCCTGGGTTTACTGTGGTGTATGTTTTGTTGTTAGATGTGTTCTGTGTTTTTTGTAATATTTATTATGATGTGGAATGTACTTGTTTTAAGTGGGTTATAATTTTGTAGAATTTTCAATACCCCGCTTATTGAGTGTGGCTCCCAGATGCACGAAAATTATATACAATATTTGAATGCTTCCAGGAGCAGGAGGGACTGGACACGAAAACACACAAGTTGTGGTAGTGGGCGGTAATGGCCAAAAATTCAGTGGTCTCATGCAGAGCTCTAGTATGAAGGACTTCTCCAATCATTTAGTCCCTGCATAAATCCCTGCAAACTCATGTTCGTCTGCCTTCATTTTTAAGTGCCACGGCCACATCTCAACATCCAGTCAACAACCAATGTACAGAACCAAGACCCAATCCTACAATTTTTCAATTCGATAATCTGATACACTCTGATGCATGGAAATAAAGATCTGTCACTGCTTCCATTTCATTACGATCCTAAACTAGCCTAAACCGGGCATGTCTGAAGCTGGGAGATGAGCAGGCCAGCCTGCTAAGCCAGCGAAGACCGACAAGCCACTGTAGACTGGATTAAAGCTTTGTTTTTCAGCAGGGTTGTGTATGATATATCGAAAGAATACTGGTACACTGTTACAGATCAGAGACCTGTTAGCAACTGGCTCCCATGTGTGCTGATTAGCGCTTCTCGTTCTCGCACGCCGACTTCTCTCACCCATTACCCATCAGTAACACGTTCCTGCCAAGCACCCACCTGACAAATTACTGTTACCATGGAGACCATATGCACATGCTTTTTAACATCCCTTTTGCCTGGTGTCCGTTCTTCACAATTAAAAAAGTCACACAAAGGTTAAAAGCACAAAGATGCCGCAGTTTATTTATATTTTTTATAGTGTCGTGAATGAGCTAGTCCTGTTGCACTTGATCAGTGATAGTATCTACCATATTTTGATGTGTACCATGTTACTGACTGATTATCATTGATTTTTACAGGTTTGTATACTTTGATACCATGAAATGGTATCCTGCTAGTAACGATAAACATGCAATTTGCATGGTTTGTTAATACTCTATTCCAGCACCATTCAAGTACCTTGATATATGAGTATGTTAGATCAGATTAAGATTTTGGCTTGGTGGATGATGAAATTCATAGATTTGCATTGGAGGAGGAACTCTTGTGACCAAGTCACCACCGTTCTTTTGTGCACAAGTGTCTTTATCTGAACAAGTTTTCTGCTTTCACAAGATCGAATAGTTATTTTATTTACGGTTATGCATGTCCATCTTTTTTCTGTAGGTTAACCTGCACTCATGAATTAGCACTTAACAAATATATGAGGGCACATAATGGGAATGTATTCCAATATTTAATAACACTTAAAAGGATCACTAAAAGATGTTCGTTAAATTTGGGTTACACTGACATAAAAGTAATGACATGATACAAGATGCATTTAACCTCAGGTCTTACAAAATGCATGAATGAAAAGAGTTAATTTCCTTTTAATGCCGTTGCAAATCAAAGTTTCTTTATCGCTGAAGATCTCATTAGTTATTCTAAGCACACCTCATCTTTCACCTTTCTCCTTTCTCCTTTCCATAATCATCAGTTCTCTCCCAAATTGAGTTCATTTTGTCCTGGTCTGGCATTGCGGTGACATTTACCAAGTGCATCTTAAAAGGCTTTAATCGGTCTTCGTAGTGTTTGTTTTTGGGTTGCTGTGGAAACAACACGTAAATGAATGTCTTAGTGATCCATCATCTTTTCACTTTTTCCTCACACTCAAAGTCTCACTTTCGCTGCTCTGTTCAGCAGTACTCTTGCATGGCCAAGACACTTTTCTAAGTGTGAGAAAACGAACTCTGCATGTTCCTATGTGCTGTCATCGGCCATGTTTGTTGTTGTTTTTTGGATTGGGAAAGACCTGACCAAAAGGAAAATAAATGTCCCTGTATGTTCCATAGAATTCATGTCATTCTCATATTGGCTGGGTCATTTGTGCTATGTAGTACTTTCTATTACTTTTAAAAATTTTAACATATTGTGTTGTAACTTAAGGAAGTATTTCTACAAAAGATTTAACAGACTTTTAAAAATTTCCTCTTGTCAAGCCAGTGCCTTAATGAAAGTAACAGAACAAACATAAGCAAGTATTTGATCTTTTGATCATGATTATATAGTTGATTATTTCCACCATATTAATTTTATTGCCATTTGTGTAAACTAATAACTAAAATATCCATTGCTCAAGGAATTGACAGTTAAATTGAGGATGCCAATTTTTTTAATGTAGATTTTGTATTTTTTTGATAATCTTTAAAAAACTTGATATGGTATTATCTATGATTTTATTATCTGTAATGTTACTAAGCAGGCTGAAATCGCTTGCTAATACTTACTGATGTTTGTGCAATTGTTTTCCCAGCCACAATTACGTCACTTCTTGAAGAAGGAAGAAGTAGATTTTTGTCTTTAAAAATTCCCAGTTATTTGTATTTTAATTGTATGTATATACATATAACATTTAATCCAATATTACATTGCATATAATGGGCACATGGAAATGTTCTTATAGTAGGAATTACCTGGGCACCGCATGTGGGCAAAGACATCTACTTATCTGCTACTGGTTGGTTTGACAAATATCCGGACTGATTCGTCCATATGGTGACAAAACAAACACAGCCAGAAGCTAATGACACTGGCATGGTGACCAGGTGTTTTTATGAAAGGAAGCAATTGGCTAGAAATGACTGTTGTTTTTCTCATAAGGCACTGTGCAGGCAAACTCTCACCCTGTTTCTGTTGAGGTGGCATACTTGATAGCATTGCCAGTTCCCTTTTTGGGCCGTGTTTTTTTTTTTTTTTTTTTTTTTTTTTTTTTTTTTCAATGTGGTTTCTTCAGACAAAGGACATCTACAGTACCTGAAGCGTTCATGCAGGACGAAGGTTGACCGAATTGAATTCTACCAAGCAGGACAGAATTTAATCAAGCCCCCACACAGTGTTTGTAATGGAGGTGATACCATCAGTGTGGTATAGTTATGACATGCCCAGGTAAGATACATGATGTAGGCAGGTAGGACTGTGATAGTGACCCAAGGATGATCTACCACATCTCCTTCTTGGGATCCCACCCCATCTTGTTTACCTTGTGTGACCCAGTTTCTTCCACCAGGTTAAACACTAATACATCAGCTTGTTGTTACTCTTATAAACCACCTCTGAGAGGAATATGAAAGTTACCAATGCCATCAAAAAGCAAATACAAGAAGCAGTAAGATGCTTTTTCATATGCATTTTGTCTCCTACGTTGCCCTTGAGAAAAGCGCCTAAATCTCAAGATGGCAAAAAAAACATTGGCACATCTCAAAACTCCTTATACATATGATCTGTAGGATTCAGATACAGTGATGTGTTTGCCAAGCATGCCACTTGCATTATGGTACAGATGAACATGCAGTGCCTTTCCACGAAGATGGCAAGACCGTTTCTGACCTTCACTGTTTATGAGGGGTTATCTGATCTAGACATATTCATTCCAGTATGAAATGTAATTCTCCCAAGAAACAAATCAAGAAAGGGCGCTACACCCTACACAAGTTCATGTGATCCCATGGACAGAATGAATTTCGCATCTGCTGGACAACAGACGGAGTGAGAACGGCACTGACAAAACTAAACACGCTGTATAAGATTTCCCACTCTTTGCAACAATAGCCCACAACATGCAAGCCAATCTAATCAACATGGAACCGAGGTGTATTTTTAGTTGCATTTCACCTTCCCAGTGATGGCTAACTGTCTATGTTCCCAATCAAAAATTGGTCTCTTCTGCAGTTTGAGCTTAAAAGCATTAGCCCAAATATGTTTTTCTCCCTCTTGCCAGTAAAGAAAGCGATCGTTGGCCACCTGTTCCAGCTAAGTGCTAATTCTGGGAACAAAAGCGTAGTGCTTGCCTGGATGTGAGTAATGTGAAAACACCTCATTCACGGCAGTTGGCGGCTAGCCACCCTGGGTCACCGGCTTGCACTGAGCTGATCAAATCCATCTCCACGGTGACTGTGCATGTCCCTGCTAAACCATTATCCCTCTGCAGTTCAGGGTAAATGAGGGCTAGCGCATTACATGCTGCGAGTGAACCTGCTGCAGGCAATTAGGTCTCTCCCAATCCTCTGTTTTTCTTTGTCTGTAATTCACATCTGTTCTTTGACAGCTACACTCACTGTTGCATAAGTGACGACATATGATTAATGCTGCTGGACAACAGCCAATTTTGGCTCGGTTTGTGAATGTTTCAGCTACAGCTGAGCAGTATCAATAAAACAATTATACCACTGTATTTTTCAGCAACAAAATATTAATTGCCACAAGTCGATGCACAAATTTTTGCATTTTAAATCAGACTGTATCATACGGTGGCTGAGAGAGCTCAACTTAAGAAAACACATGCAAATAGAAAATTACAAAAGCAGATTATGAAAACATCATCTGTTTGACAACACATGAGCTGCAAATACTCACAGCACAACCAAATACAGAAATGTGCTGCAAGTAGCACAGACCACAACGGAGCCCTTACAGAAATGAACAATGGTTTTACTACAAATAAGACCAAAAAACTGTGGTTACTTGTAGTTAAACCATGATAACCAACAAATTAACCATGGGTTTGCTACACTTACCATTGTTAAACCATGATATTTGTAGTAAAACTGGTCATACAAATTGTAGTTAATAGGCCAAAAAAAAAAAAAAAAAAACATGGTTAAACTATGGTTAGTGTAGCAAAACCATGGTTAATTTTGTTATGAAAATTAACCATGTTTTATTGTAGTAAAAGTGTAGTAACCGTATTTTTGGCATATTGATTACCATTTGTATAACCACAGTTTTACTACAAATACCTTGGTTACACTATGGTTAATATAGCAAAACCATGGTTAATTTGTGGTAACCATGTTTTTTTGTTTTTATTTGTAGTAAAGCCATAGTTAATTTATAAGTTGTAAAAGTAAGTTAGCCAGCTTACATAATATTTCACAGTTACAGTAATTGTGTTTTTTGTCAGCTTATTTAAGCTAATAATATCCAAAAAAAGAGCTAACGAATCATATGATCAGGGTGTTAAAATGAACAAAATCTCACCTTTCAGAGTAGACATTGATGAGCATGTCCAAGCCTGGTTCATCACTTGTTGCACTTAAATATCTCTGATGGGTATGTGCGTATTTGCAGAGGGTTTCTGTATTTGGCTGTGTTGCCGAGTAATTGCAGCACGTGTTGTCAAACAGATGTTGTTCTCTTAATTTGCTGGTGTTTTTTTCTATTTGCATGTGTTTTTTTTCATTTGCAGCACGTTGATCTCTTTCGGCCACTGTAGTAGTAAAACATTTTTTGTCTACAGCTCTCATACAGTACTTGCACGTTATTGTCATGGTGTATTACATTCACATTACATTACATTTATGCATTTAGCAGATGCTTTTATCCAAAGCGACGTACAATGCCATTCATGCTATACATTTATTTTTTTTACCAGTATGTGTGTTCCCTGGGAATCGAACCCACGACCTTTTGCCCTGCTAACGCAATGCTCTACCACTGAGTCACAACCAATGCTTTGCAATTTTTTCTAAGTACAGGGACTGCTTTTCCCATTTGGTCTCACTTCCTAAGATCGTAAGTAGCTACAAAAACAATGCAGCCACCAGTGTATCAGTAATCGGAACAGCCCCTCACCAACACCTGTAATGAGATCACAAGGGATTGCTGTTTCTTTTTGTACATACTATAGTCAGTGAGTCCCTTGGGTTTTCCAATGTTGCAGTGCATAAAAACTAAGTGTTTCAATCAAATTGACTCTTTAAAATTAAGTTTTATCTTGATACATCCATTTTGTACATGAACCCAATCTTTTTGCAGTTGTTTAGAATATTAGAGTGAATCTTCTTTCATAATTGTGCACATTTCTCTTAAAAGGAACAAAATTCAGAGCTCAGAGAAGCTGTTGCAGCCCTGTCCTCAGTTTTAGCCTTCACTTCAAGAGGACTTGGACATCATTTGCGTGATTAGAGCTTGAAAACCCTGATTGCCGCCAAGTACTTAGCCACCACTGATGGCTTTATCCTACCACTCCTGCCTTTTACACTCAATCTGTGCACCATTAGTCAACCACATAGACAAAAAGGGTAGATTTACTGGATTATCACTTTCTATCATATTTTCCTTTTTTGTTTTTTTTAAAGCACATGCATATATCCATTCACCTGCAGTTTTCAGTGTACCGTTTGGGAAAGAGACTGGGCCTGATCATCTTTGATCGACTGGGATTAGATTGAAGTTGGACGGGGTCTTGAATCGTTTGTAATGCTTGGCGCTTTCATCCTGGAAGATTAAATTAAAGGCAGCATCAGAGATCAGGACCGTCTGCTAGAAGCTGTTTTGAATGAAGCATTGGAGAGCTTCCTAGTTTGCATTTTAAACTCCAATGTCCTGTAGTCACTGCTAAGCTGAGACAGTTGAATTTAAAGAATTTGAATTTGACCTACTTTCCTAACATGTGCTCTGGTGTTGAGCGCAGTGACGTCAATCGGTGGCTCTCGCAGCAAGTGCTGCACACAGTCTGTGATCCCCTCATGCAGAGAAGACTAGTCTCAGGTGTCAGGTTCCTACAGGGAAGAGGTACAGCACCTGGCCACATGGTGCGCTGACAATAACCTGCTCCTTAACACCAGTAAAACAAAGGAGCTCATTGTGGACTTCAGGAAGAAGAAAGGAAGCACGCATGACCCCATCCACATTAACGGGATGGTTGTTGAACGTGTCTCCAGCTTCAAGTTCCTGGGAACCACCATCACGGAGGAGGACCTGTCCTGGACCACAAACACCTCCAGCCTGGTCAAGAAGGCTCACCAACGCCTCTTCTTCCTCAGAACACTGAAGAAGAACCAGCTGTCTTCAGCCATAGTGGTGAACTTTTACCGGTGTGCGATCGAGAGCATCCTGACCAGCTGCATCACAGTCTGGTATGGGAACTGCACGGTGGCTGACCGCAAAGCACTGCAGAGGGTGGTGAAAACTGCCCAACGCATCACAGGGACACCACTTCCTGCTATTGAGGACATCCAGAGGAAACGCTGTGTACGTTGAGCTCGCAGCATTCTTAAGGACTCCTCTCACCCTGACCATGGACTGTTTAACCTCCTGCCCTCCGGGAGGCGCTTCAGGAGCCTCCGGACAAGGACCAGCAGATCCAGGAACAGCTCTTTTTCCCTACAGCTGTCTCCTTGCTGAACTCTGCCCTCTGACACCCCCCACACCATACACACAGACTCCTCCTCCCCCACTTCATCACTACATCTGACTGATATTATTATTTATTTATTTACAACAAGCAAAAACAACAAACTTGCTATTACTTGCACTACTGTCTGTTCATCCAGGAACACTGAATAATCCATTGCACACTGAATATTTTCTATGCACTTTACTTTCCATTGCAATAGTTTAAATTGTTCATATGTTCATAGTTCTGCCTATAGTGTACATACACTTCACATATTCATCTGTATAATATGTTCATAGTACACCTATCTGTATATCATGCTGATAGTATTTAAAATCTGTAAATTTTGTCCATAATACTTATCTGTATAGTTATTGTACATATTGTAGACCTTGTATATTCTGTACTTACTGCTTATTGCACTTCTGGTTAGATGCTAACTGCATTTCGCTGCCTTGTACCTTACATGTGCAGTGACAATAAAGTTGAATCTAATCTAATCTAATCTAAATGTGATTTGGAACTGAAGATGCGAATGTAAAGAGTTTGGCGGGTCAGGCATATTTTAATGCATTTAGATTTCTGTGTCAGTGGCTTATTCCCCATGTCTATATTCTATTCAAATATTCAAAACCACTGAACACACAATACTGGTGAAACAAAACATTACCTGGGAGATAATGTATTAAAGAACTTTATGTAAAGTGGGAATTTATCATATAAAGTGGGATTTCGTTAACAAAATGGAGGAGAATGTTATACTATTAAACACATTTTCTATGCAACTATGACAAACTTATTAAACTTATAACCTTGCTTCTGATTAAGCCACAGTATTGCATGTGCTTATACCATTCATATCAAATTTGTAGCACATTGTAGCTAATACAGTGTAATTTTTTTATGTTTTTGATTTGTTTATCCCACAGAATCCATCTCAGGTGGGAACGGCCCTACAGGTGTTTTACAACCTCGGCAATCTGAGAGAGACCATAAGAAGTGTGGTGGATGGATACAGGACATCTGTGCAGGAGAATGTTGTTAATGCCCTGGACATTAAAGTCCTTACTCAACCTGCTAACACTAGAGGTTTGTAGTTTGGTGCGTTTGTGGCTGTTTTAGAGTGCTTGCTGATTCTGCATTGTATATAAGTGTGTGCCTCTCATGTCTGCTGTGTAGGTGCCCCTGGCAGAGCTGTCATGCCCACTCCAGGGAATACAGCTGCATTTCGAGCTGCCCTTTGGACAAATTTAGAGAAACTAATGGACCAGATCTGTGCTGCGTGTGGTCAGGTATGCATAAGTCATCAAACTCACACAGATGTTACTATTAAGAAACACTGTTAGTGTCATCAGGCCAAACACCAGCATTCACAGATGGCTGTGGTATTACCATGTCCCACTCCACTTTGTCGGGTGTTCACTTGTAAAGCCATTAAATATTAAGCTTGATTAAGCTCCGAAATGAACTTTTTTGCACTTGTGTTAATGGTAGAGAGAGGATGCTTAAGTGGGTGGGAAGATTGCTATCACTCTTCTCCACTCATTCATGCTGTTCAAGTCCATCCATTACTTGGCAACTTGCAAAGCTTGATGCATAAGTTGCTTCTGTTGGTAAAATAAAATATATAAATCAACTCATCTGATTTTGTATTAAATGCATGAGCATGATGCATTAATTAAGTGCATGGTATTAAAATTTGTTAATAGATCTACTGTATGAATGCAGTAAAAATTGTACCTATTTTTTGTTAAATTTAGATCATGCTCGAAATGGGTGTTTGAAAATATAGGTTTAATTTTCTGCTATGTTCCTGAACAGGTGCAGCACCTGCAGAAGGTTCTAACCAAAAAGAGGGACCCAGTGTCTCATGTGTGCTTTATTGATGAGATTATCAAGGTGAGATGGAACATATGATTTAATATCTATAATTGTTTTAAATTTTACATGTTTTTGTTGTGTATGACGGAAGAGTTAAACAGTTCAATTTTGTTTGTAAAGTCGCACTGGGAAGTTATGTGTGTCGATAATGTACGTATCCCATGAGTGAAGAGTTTGTCCTTGATATGTAGTGATTTATTACAAAGGATTTTTGTGTGTTGCCCTTGCCTTCGGCTGGCCTGCCGGCATAAGCCCCTGCTGGTTCACTTGCTGCTGGCACATTAGCAGTAAATGACATCCTAATTGGTGTCTGCAGGTGGCTGGCCCCTCTGTGACAAGGTTATCTACCCCACACGCATACACACATGCACACACACATATATCCACCACACATTTTCAGCCAGACAGTGATGGGACAATTTTATCTACATTCTCCATTTGGCTCTGGGTGACTTTGTGAACTAGCAGGAGTGTGTTGGTGCACGCTGTGTGACAAGAACAGCGTTCGCAAAGGCATATGCAATGCGCTTCCCCTTCGGTATCCCAGACATCCATGGCTCTCCATTCCTTCAGTGGCGAATTTGGCTAATTACAACCAGTAATTAAGGTGCTATTTTCTGCTAAATGAAGGGCTAAACTGTGAGATCAGAAGAGTTTAGGAAGGGGTGGTAAGATTTCACAGATGGTTTTCAAAGAAAGCATAGAGAGCTGGCCTTTAACGACGCATTTCCTTAAACAATAACTAGCAAATCTGTTGTGGGGGATGGTGATGCAAATTTTACGCATGCATTTTTACATTTCAATGAGAATTTGTGTCCGTAATCATTTTGTAATTTAGATATAATTTAAGATGTATAAAACCATTAATGGCATGCAAGGCCATGCTTTTTTGTTTATATAGTCATGGCATTCATTCCTCTAGCCTTTATATTTACAGTGTAGCACAAGTCTACAAAGTAGAGCACACTACATAAAATACTACATTGCTCAACCAATGAACCAAAAACAATATCAACAAAAATTTTAAACAAGGCTTTCTTGACTTATTGTTTGTAATGCAATTTCATGATAGCTGCACGCCACTTGCTTTAAACGTAATGGGGTCATGCAACAACAACATGGCATACTACTGCATGGTAATGTTTTCTGTTGCATAAAGTGTACCGCACAGTTTGTTAGTATTCCATTCCGAACACAGCCATAGTTGTGTCTTGCATTTGTGAAAAAGAGAAAAGGTCTGTCTCCAAACCTGCAGTCGTTTTCTCTCTCTCTGTCGGTATTCCTCCCATTTTCACTCAGTAAACAGTTTCAGGGGAGATGAGTTGAGCGGCTTCTAATCACCTCTTGGAAATCGAGATTTTCTGTCAGAAGATTGAGGTCTGCAGGAATGGGGGGGGGGGCAGGTGGGGGCATTTCCATGGCAACTCCTCCTCCCACTCTCCCATAAACCTTTTTCTTTCCTTGTTGGAAAACAAAGGAAAAGCAAAAAGGTCGATTTGAGAGTGATTTTATTCAAAATTTGGCTCTTTTGAATATGTAAGAAAAAATTACGCATGATAAACATAGATTAAAGTTCAAATAATGCTACATCATATGTGTGCTGATTTAAATATAATGCTTCATAGACTGAAATGTGTTTATCTTAAGTTGACAGGCTCACATTTTGTATAAAGTAAAGAAATTCAGACCACCCAGAATGACTGACAGAGTGTCATTGGGTGCTCAGACAGCCATCAACTGTAGATGAAAGAGGTGCCCGACATTTAAAGGGGTCATATGATGCGATTTCAATTTTTCCTTTCTCTTTGGAGTGTTACAAGCTCTTGGTGCATAAAGAAGATCTGTAAAGTTGCAAAGACTAAAGTCTCAAATCCAAAGAGATATTCTTTATAATATCAAAGACTCTGCCACGCCCCCCTAAAATGTCTCGTTTAAACACGCCCCCACATATCTACGTCAGTATGTGGGAAGATTTGCATAATGACGCCCAGATGTTCACGTAAAGACAGAAAGCGTACATTTTATTCTCGCAGTTGCCGCCGGTGCCATTTCATTGAGAAGGTGTGTGTTTCTTTGTGAAAGTGAAACTACTTTGTTGGGCCTTCCAAAAGAGCATGATATCCACTTCGTCATGCCTAGAGCTGATCCGTGCTGGTCGCTGAGGAAATACATCAACTTCACGCTCACGGTGGA
This sequence comes from Cyprinus carpio, assembly GCF_018340385.1. Taxonomy (NCBI): domain Eukaryota; kingdom Metazoa; phylum Chordata; class Actinopteri; order Cypriniformes; family Cyprinidae; genus Cyprinus; species Cyprinus carpio. The sequence goes on along the minus strand of NC_056600.1, from coordinate 3,045,686 downwards.
CGAAGCTGAGTCCAGCCTGGGGTCGTCACATGTGGTTGCCGCGAGCGCTCCTTCGTCGAATCCGCCAGCCGTTCCTCATTATAGCCGCTGGCCACCACTCACTCAAGCCACTGGCCATTCCTTACTCTTTGCAAGGACAGTCTGGCACTTCTGACTCATGGTATGTTGTCGCGAGCGCTCCTTATGTTAAAGGATTTGTCACTGATGATTCAAATGCAAATTTTGAGCAGTGTAGAGTAGCACTTGTTGTTTGTTGTTTCTTCGACCACAAATGCAGACATGGTATTATGTTTACATGGCACGATATGCAACGCAACGCGTAAAAAGACAGTAAAAGTCTTTATAATCAGTAATTATGTCCCCACTGGATGCAACAACTGCCTCGTTTGTAATGGGTTTTATTGTTTTTGTCCTGTCATGCCGGTGTTCTGACTGGGATACGACATAACAGTACAGTATATTTTGAGGGGCATAACATTTCCGTCAGACGCTTGAAACATTTGACTAATCACAATGCACTGGACAGCTGGCCAATCAGAGCACACCTCGCTTTTCAGACCGATGAGCTTTGTAAAAATTGACGTGTTTCAGAAGGCGGGGCATAGAGGAGAAACAATAATGTACAGTATGTGGAAAATAATGTGTTTTTTAACCTTAAACTGCATAAATACATTTCATTACACCAAATACACAAAATAATGTTCTTTTTAGCAGCATCATATGACCCTTTTAAAAGGCCCCATGAAAGGTGTTTCAGGGCAGGCACCTCTTTTGGAGCCTCACAAGCCTGTAACAGCACTTCTGAACCTTCAGGTTAACAAGATGCATGCAGAAGACGGGACACGTATGCAATGTAGGAAAACACATACAGGAAATTTGTACAGGAGTCAATTTACAGCACAACAAAGCTGCTGTCGGATTCCCTGGAGACTGGAAAAGTGGGTGAATATCATGTTTTTTGTTTTCTTTCTCTGCCTCCACTTTGAAAGCTGTTTTCATACTCCCACAATCTCACACCTTTATTTGTGGCAAAAACACCCCCCACACAGGCACCCATCGGAAAGCAAAACCTGCAAACCGCTACATTTAACAGTTACACAAGTAAAACAGACCTTCCCGTTGGATTCCCAGCTGCTTTTATGCAGCAAACAAGCCTCATGCCAGAGAGCAAAGAAGCTCTCTTTCTCTGTTTGGTGCTGTTGTTCTTTTCGGGTGTCATTATTGTTAAATTCAGGTGTCATAAATGTGAAATACGACTCTACATTAGAAAGAAGAAATTGCCTGAAGTACTGGAACATATATGAAACTCACTTGTATTTTTTAAAAAAAGAAAGAGATTCCAAGACTGGTTTCATTTCATTGAGGATGGCACTGAAACCATGCCTTTTGTACAATGGAGTTTTCATGCTCAATGTCACAAATTTTCCTTAATTTCCTCTACACTACCCATTTTTTTATGTTCAATTAAAAAAATAAATAAAAAATAAAAACTTGCTGTGTATTTCCAGATTTTAAGATTGCCAATGTGGTCTTATATTTTTTGGACCCACTGTATATATACTTCATATTTTTAACTTTCAAGTCTCCATACTTCATCTTGTCACATCTTTTTCTTTGGAGAATTCTCAAATTTGTAGCAGCAGAAATTGTGTGAGGTATAAGAAAGAGACATTTATATCACTGTAAAGTCACTCTGCAAACTACTTCAGCCTGATGTACGGCGAGTCAGCAGGGACATTCAGAGCAGGTTGATTTGCTCAGGTGATGTGTGGATGCAATGTCACTGAAACAGTACTGCTGCTTGCTCTCTGTCTCCAGCAAAGCACAGAACCAGAGGAATTGATTGAGATAGTGGATAAACTCCTCTTTAATGGCCTTAAGCTCTGTACTAAAATATATCTGGCTCACCCCATTCCCCCTGCGTACATAAAATTAAACTTTGGAAAATCATTGTGCATCCTGTCTGTAAATTGACAGTCTATCCAAGTTATACACACTGTGTCAGGCACACAAATACTATTTTGGTCAGTAAATAAATCCGACTGAATTCATATGACTTAAATAGTCTATAAAGTAAATGTGATCTCCCTTTGTACGTAAATTAGATTTGAAAACAAAGTTTGTACTAATTTCTCAATAGCTCAACAGTGGGATTAATAGGATAAGGATCAGACAAACTAACTGCTTCTTTATTTGGCTGATCCTGAGACACTCCAGCCTCTTAACACACACATCGTGAGAAGTGGTTCGATTGGCACATGGCAACATCCATCAGCATTAGACCATATTTGTTTTGTCATGATTCCCAAATGATCATTTGCCATAGACTTCCCCGTTTACCCACAAATACACAAATGGATCAGACATAAATAGTGTGGGGGGGGGGTGTCATATTATTTTTACCAATTAAAAGTACACTTATTGCCAATCAAAATGTCTTGCACCAAAAAGATTGTAATTTTGTTTAAAATGTGCTTTATTGCTGTGATTCTAGTTTTTATTTAGGGTGAAATGTGACCTGGACATTAGTTTTTTATGACGTGTTATGGGTGGGAGCCATTAAAGGCTTTGTTTGCATAGTATGTTAATGCATATATGTATGTTATTATGTGTGTCGGAGGCCATTATGGTAAAGTTCATGTGTTTTCTCTCTTATCAGGATGGGCAGCCTGACATCTTGCACACCTTCTGGAGTTCAGTCACTCAGACGCTCTCCGAGGAGCTGCAGAAAGCCACAGCTGGTGAGTCTCAGTCTGGGGTTTTTGTTTAAGACGATGCCCCGCCATGCATCTCAAAAGCTCATTCTGTATGTGAGTGTTACACAAGCTCCCTCCTGCGCCTAGCCTCTCTCTTCTCCTCCGCTCTTGCTTTCTTTTCATCACATTGCAGTCGGATTCAAACTCTATTACCCACGTACACTCTTCTGGAGCTGCTTTTAAGAACAGTGACTCTGTTAACCCTTTTCTCTACGAACTGAGCCTGTATGCTTTCTCAGATATTGTTCGTTCTGCGCTTCCACTTCACACTATAATACCTTGGAGAAGTGTTTACACTTCCATAATCTCTGATGAATTTTAGAGCTCAGATGCTGCCAGCGATAGAGGCCATTATCAATACAGGCACAAAACGATGATCTCTACACTGATCTCAGGGTGTTATCATCACTAAGAAGCAGGATAAATCAAGGTGTTTGGTCACAAGGGAATATGGAGGAAGCAGACCTTCAAATGTGAGATTCAGGTGACTCCACAGGTGTACAACCAAAACATACTCCCCTCTTTATTTCTTTTTAAATTAACCTGTAACTTGGGAAGTTACAGTACCATTGAAGAATAGCCTTTTCCTCCCAGTCTTGGGATAGATTTTAGATCCTAGGTCTTTAAAGCCCAAAGTATACTTTGGCAAAATTTGGCACCAGAATAGCAAGTGCACCACCCGATTTTTGTAACCGTGCATACTTTTTACGAGCGCGTGTCACATGCGCATTGACTTGGTTTTGAACTAATCAGTTATTCCACGAGGTGGCAACACTGGCCCACCCTGCCGTTTCATAGTAGAAAATGAAACAACAACAAAATAGTGGAGACTGCAACAACAACAGACAGACACATTGACAGACAGACAGTTATATTTCATAATCTGCGAAATTTCGGTAATGAACTTTTTTCATGTGTCCTTGGGGAGTGTTTCAAAAACAGTGTGAAGTTTATATTTTATTAAATTTGCTATTTGTGTTATTTTTAGTTGGTTTTTTGATTTGGTTGTTTCTGAATTTGGTAGTTTTGTGAATGAGATTGTGACTAAACCAAAGTGCCGTGACACACAGTTTGAAGACCGATGTCTACTTCGCAATGCAAGTGTAAATAAAGAACTGATGTTTGAATAATTATAGTGGTTACTTTACTCAAGAAACACTGCCAACAAAGGCTGATGTTTTTGTGTGTTTGAGAAGTGGAAAAGAGTCATTTGCCGTCTAGTTGTGGCCAATATACTTTGGTACGTTTTAAATATCCTGTGCATAGCGGTTCATCTTTTATATCATGAGATTTTGGCTAAATGTATTAGACAACAAGAAAAACGGAGTGCCCATATAGCTACAACGCTACGAGTATAGCATACACTTTATAACCTGTAAATTGATGAAAATGGATGCGATTAATTTACTTAATTAAATCAGGCCTTTTTAATGACGGACAAAATACAGAATCTCCATCATTTACTTGTCAAAAACCTTGTTACAGTAACTCCATTGAATGTGTTTTTCAGAAAATGCTAAGTGCACGTGTCTGAATTACAGAATCTCCATTTAATAATAAATACCAACCCAGACCAGCACACACTGTTAGCAAAGTAATTATACGGCTGTGCTAAACAAAAAGCAAAATACCCCTTTCGCATTGTTAAAAACGTCCCCCTTTCTATCGTGATGTGCCATGGGATTTTTTACTTATCAAAACTGTGCCGTAGCAGAAAAAAGGTTGGGAAGCACTATGCTTGAGTATGTTTTAAAAAAAAAACAGAAGTATACTTTGAGCTTAAACCTGCTCCTGGGGATCCACTGTCCTGCAAAGTGTATTTCCAACTTGCTTTTGCTCACCTGGCCTGTGATTTTTCCAAGTTATCCTGAAGAGCTTGATTAGCTGGTTCAGGTTTGTTTGATTAGGGTTGTGGCTGAACTATGCAAGACAGTGGATACCTAGGAGCAGGGTTGAAGACCTAGCTTTAAGACACTTGTATTGTATATCAACTGATGGTTTTATAGGCTGGTGACAATTACATTTGTGTGTTTAACAAATAGTTTTATCTAAAGTAGTTTGTTTGTCCATGTATTCTCAAAACCATGACCTTGCCATTGGGTTGTGTTTTTAAACCACAGAAGGGATGTTTCATAAGCTATGGCCATTGTGCTAGAGATCTAGGCACTTAAATCTAGGTTCCTCGAGAGGAAATGTTCTCTGGATGAACAAGTCTGGCAAATTAAGAAATTTAAATATGATTACTCACTTTATTGATGCATCATTTCGGTAGCTGTATTACAACAAAAAACACTCAATATCTCACAGAATTGCCACATCACACTGACTCATGATTGCAACTGGTGCCCATCTTAATTAGTGAGCTAAAGATCTCGGGCAGCCCGTCCTCCCTGCAGAGACACTGTAATTTAGACCTTGGCCTTGATTGTGTGGCTCTATTGATCCCTTTCTGTGTTATCACGACCTAATGATGCTTTGCGCTTCACTCCCTCTGATCAATAGAAGGTAAATAGGAGCCTTTGCATCACTTTCATTATCCAAATGCTTGTGCATTACTCCCTCTTCTAAGCCTTTATCAAGCTTGATTTGAAACCTCTCAATCAAACTTGCTTTTATATTCTCCAGACCCAAGGGGGCTCACCTCACCAACATCTATTATGGAAACTATGCCAAAATACTCTCACAAAATGAGAAAGTTTGAGGTGAAGACGCTCTCACAAACTTTGTGGCTCCAAGAGGACATCAGAAAACATTTTAGTTCTCGGGTCGATTGTTATGGACTCTGTCTTGAGACATCAGTGCTCCACAAGCCTTCAAAGAAGATCGGTTTATAAATGATTTATCGCTTCCTCTTTGTCCTAAAATACGTTTTGTGACTACTGACAGCTCCCTGCCTCTTCCCAGAATTCTCTCCTGAACTGTTTGCCTTTTAAAGAGCAGGTCAAAGGATAAAGCCAATATTCTTCTCAATGTTCAGTGTAGGCTTCCTGACTTGGCCTTCAGCATTGTTTGAACTTTGGGGAGCCGTATTAATTACTTTGCTAACAGTAAGAGTGCTGGTCTAGGGTCATTCCTGCTCTGTTTTTATTATTAATGTTTTCATTTCATTATTGTATCACAGCATGAAAGGCAAAACCTGGCTCCTGACTAACACTTGTTCAATGAAGATGGCATTTTTCAACCACTGACGTTTATTTGTTGGTTTTTGTATGCACCTCGTCACCTTCCCCGAGGAAAGATTTTCTTGACAGTTATGGGTTGTGTTTGAACACTGCTGCATGGCAGTTTTATGAAGTGAGAAATTTTAAGCTTCACTACCGGCAATAATTCAGAAACATAACATCAGCTGAACATACAGCTTATATTCAGCACTCCATCAATAGAGTAGAACTACCAGGACTCGTCTTTGTTCAAGTGATAGCAAAACAAAGATGGAAACTGTTTAAGATTCTTGCTCCTCTGAACTACTCAATTATGCATTCATCAAATCAATCTGCATAGGAAACAATCTGCATAATATTCATAATGAGCATTTAATCACCTGTAAAGTTGGGTTATTACCATATTAATGAAGAGGCATTGTTATGCAATTCCATCCATTTGACTCATTTTGCCAAGTGTATTCTCTTTATTAGACATTGTTCTTGTTAGATTGGTTTGAGATAAGGGATTTGGTTTTTCAGCTCACTGAGGCACAAAGAAAGAATTTGAAGCTTTAAGTCACTGCTTGCCATTGTCATAGGCATTGTTCACAACAATGTAGGCTTTATAACCCTGATTTCTAAACTATAGTGAAACTGACCATAAAAGGCAACATGAAATTAAAATGGACTATTAAAATACATTTCTTTTGTAGATTCATTATTGCACATCATTCAAAAGAAATACGTGTCTGTTGTAGCATTCTTTGTAATCACAAGTCTATGCATTTGCATCCTTTTTAGCTGTTTTAAACTACTGCAGTAATGCAGTATTTCTAAAATGTCAATATTGGGACAAAGACACATCACATCACATCTATAGTGGTTTTCGCACTGTGTAGTTCTAGGATCTCAGTTCTAGGAACTAGCTAGCATGGTGGTTCCTAGAGAACCAATTTCCCCATTGGGACGTTTTACTGGTTGCATTTGCACCGGCAGCAGGAACTCTGAGCCAACCAACAGCGACGTCTTTATTCACTGAATTTACTCTGGTGCGAAAGCCCCTTATGTGGCCATCTTCTCTCTAAATGCATCCTGTTCTCAATTTATTTTTTCTTTTGTTCTCAGCATCAACCTTCCTGAAGCAGGCCCTGGAGGGAGAGTATCCCAAACTCTTGAGGCTTTATAATGAGCTATGGAAGAGGCTGCAGCAGTACAGCGCAAGCATACAGGGGGCGCTTGTGAGCAGTGGTGCAGGTCTAGATGTGGAACTGCCGGTGTCAGAGCATGATGCTGAAGATCTGTTCACCCGGACCAAACCAGACTATGAGTGAGTAATACTACAATAAACACACATACACAGTTAAATTTACACTAACTCTCCAACATTTGTTTTCATAAATCTGTTGTAATTATTTAACAAATTGATGAAGTGTAGTCCATACAGAAATGTTTCATGATATATAATCGTTTCTGCCAAAATACAGTAGCTGCTACAGAAATTATTAATGTTTTGTTCTAAGAACTAAATTGCTGAAATGATTGCTGACTGACTTAAATTTTAAGATGCTAAGTGCAAGCAGTCAACCAGAAATGCCACGATTTCTCATAATAAATGCCATCTACACAGCTATCATCTTCCTAATCATTTTGGTGGCACAACAAAGATTTTGTTTACTCGCAAAGTGCTCTCAAAACTGCTCTCATCAATCAGACAGTTTCTGCCTTTCACCTGAATATGATGCTTTAGGAAGCAAAGAAGCCCTTCTACTCTCAGACACATTTTCAGACAGTCTTTCAGAATGCAGTCAACGTTTCTGCCACTATTCTGATCAAACACCAAGATCCCATAATCACAATTCTCCCCTAAACGGCCCACATTTTACGTGCAGTTTTCTTGTATCACATAATACAGCTCAAAAAAGCATGTCAAGATGCATGACAACCAGCAATTAACCAGCAATATGCTTTAATTAATAAGCCAAGATTATTAAAGCATCTTGTCAAAAACTGGCAAATGTGTTTTATATGGCAGGGTGATGTGGGGGGTAAACTGTTTTCTTTGTATTTAATTTCGGAGAGATTCAGCAGATCTATATTTGGCTCTAATAAAACAATTTGCATTGAACAGCATCCGCTGAGTTAAGTTTAGAGATCTATTATTATAGAGAAATCTATTATGTGTTAATTCACTGCACTCTTTTCATCTTTAAGAAAAGTAAGATTCATTTGGTTTTTAGTTTCTGACATTTAATGATGCGGTTTCTCTTAGCCCGTTTAACACTATTGTTAAGATTTACACAAACTATTATATTTTTTTGCAAAAAGTGTGCATAATTTATGATAATGAATGACTTTTTGCCCTCTAATTCGCATTACCATTATTGTATAGTTTTTTTGCAATTCATTACTGTATTACAGTAAAAAAAATAACTCTGAGATGGTTTTATCCTAAATCAGCATAAAGTATTATACAGCTAATACTACCATGATGTATGAATACAATTTTAAAAATGAGTCATTTTCACATTATAGTGATGAGAATGAGGTTCTATGCATTACTATAATAAGAACTGTCAAATTATATTTTAAAATATACCTCATTTTCAGACTTTACAATATAATGAAATGTCTGAAACTTTTAATGAAAATAGTAACCGTTGGGGAAACGATCATAAATCAGTTACACTTTTATCAACAATTGGTATACACAGGTCAAACATTATAATAATTATTGGAAATTAAGCAGCTGTCAGCCAGGAAAACTAATTTATTAAAGAAAAAAAAAATGCTGGGGGCTTTGATCCCTACTGAGATGTGGAGTGTAAGTAGGCTATGGTTTCATTGAGTGTCATTCAGTTTGCTCTGCTGCACTTTTGATTTAGTGTCAATTCGTTGTTGATTATCTCTACGGGCATGCCTCTGATTAAATTCCTTTGGTTTTATTTAGTTTCATTAATTTCACTACATACACACAGAGATACGTGAACGTGGAAATGAATGGTCTGTCATGTGTACAAAAAAAAACACTTCAACGTGTGCAATTTACTTGTTTTACATTTACAGTTAAGCAAAGGAATAACTTGTTTGACTTTTTATTTGTTCCAGTCCAGAGAAGGACCTGAAGGACTCCCTTCAGCCATATGAAGCAGCTTACCTGTCCAAGTCTCTGTCCCGCCTCTTTGACCCCATTAATCTTGTGTTCCCTCAAGGGGGCCGAAACCCACCCTCTAATGATGAACTTGACAGCATCATAAAAACAATTGCCAGGTACACCTCCAATATGCATAGTAATATCATAACTCTGTTCCAGCATCATTTCCCTATACTGTGCCACTATGCTGCCTACTAATGCTGCTTTTCCACTGCATGGTACGGATCATTTTTGGGGGGGTTTGCACTGTGTACTTTACTTTGTTGTTGTTTTGTTATGCCTACTAATGCTGCTTTTCCGCTGCATCAAATACTAAAATGTGACGTGTAACGAGTCTAACTTAAATTTTGAAACTGCAGGTTATCTTTCTTTTCTGCTCAGGATGAGAACGTTTTGATTATTCTAGACATTTTTAGTAGATCATGCTTTTAAGTAAAATATTAAAATAGTATAGATTTCAGAAGGAAAAGCTTGAACAGAAACAGTATTTTTTTTTGTCACATGGCCTCACATTCATCTAAATATAAAAATACAGTGATGATACATTTTTGTACAAAAATACAATGTAAAAATGTTTTTTTTTTTTTAATTGTCTGGACCTCTGCTTGGAAGAAAACATAGAGGCCGTGCCTCTTGGAACTTTAACTGAATACCCCTGACTTATATAAAAAAAGAAATAATTTATTTGTATGGTTTTGAAATATCTGTCACATATTTTTTTGTGTGTCATGGTAGATAGGACCCTTATTATAGAATTCGATTACAAAAAAACATGGTAATGGATTAAAACATATAAGTAACAGGCTGGATGTACATTAACCTTACATCTTAACACCTCTTTAAAAAAAACAAAAATCTAGATCATATATTTTGTCAATTATATATATTTCAATACATGAGGATTCTGAAAGGGAGCCATTAAATTAAATGACTTGAGACTCGACTCGGACTCACGACCAAAGAATCGAGACTTGACTCAGACTCCAGGTTAAAGACTTCAGACTCGACTCGGACTCCAACTTAAAGACTTGTGAACATCTCTGGTCAGCAACAGCCACTGCAGTATCATTTGTTCGCACATAGTCATCTTTTTTTAAACGACTTGCTTTAAAAGACCGTCACACTGTAACAATCAGTCTATAATCCCACCAATTTTGAAGTGGTACTAAACTGCAGTGGAAAAGCAAACCGAGCCAAAGTAAAGCAAGCTGAGCCGAGCTGTGCTGTGCCATGCTGAGTCATACCACACAGTGGAAAAGCGCCATGAGAAAGCTCATCTTTGGCCAAGTGTTAAGGAAGTATTGCATGTTTCCTTCATGAAGAAAACAATCCAATAATGCACTGCAAGAGAAATGCCAATTATAAATATAGTTACATTTCATATAATACAAAAATTTACTAAAGGACTAATAATGGACTGGAAAGTATATAGTGATTAGACTACTGATTGATTTATTGACTGTAATTTGCTGACAGTTGACTCTATATGTTGTTTTTGCACGTTAGTGAGCTGAATGTTGCATCAGTGGATTCCGGCCTGACGATCGCAGTCGCCAAGAATGCCGCCAAGACTGTGCAGCTTTTCTGCGTCAAGTCAGAGCAGTTGGTAAGACACACACAGAGATAATGAGCTAGGCTGAGTGGGAGGCTGTCTGCTCTCATGCCCCTCAACACTGCCAGGGAGGTGACACACACGGTCGGCGACTGAGCTCATTATGAGAGCCGAGTTAGCGTGGCGTTCATCTCAACAAGCGTCAGAATCAGAGCACCTGCTGAGAGCCGTGACCTGGACAAGAGGCAGGGCGGATTTCAGCCTACCTAGTTAGAGGTGCTACTTGATTTGGTCTATAAATAGAAGCCACACAAATCAGGCAAATGTGAGTTTGAGAATGCAATGCTTGGTCGGAAAAAAAATAAATACCAGTAGTTGGAGGACAAATCAGTTTGCAACACAATATTCATGCTCTTAGTTTACTAAATGTACTTCTCTGCTGTTATATAATGGTTGATAGATGTGTGCTGCTTGTGTTTTAAGCTACAGAAGTGGTCAGAGTGGTATGAGTCTCAATCTCATTGTCAGTAGTGATCCACATTAAATTACATGAAGATAACAGCCAGCACAAGCTTTACAGTGAGATCCTTAATCAATAAATGGTAACATTTTACTTGCAGCTTTTATGTATAACGCATTATAAAAGTAGTTTTAGTGCATTAATTATGCCTTGTAATGCACATTATATGCATTGTACAATCTCGTGAACATATACATTATAACACTTTTTATGCATGCATTTTAAATTCCTTTGTAATTATTTACGACAAGATACAATGTATTACAATGCACATTATGAATAATTATAATGCATTATAACCTTTAATAACCCTTTATAATTCATTGTACATAAAGGCTTTAAGTAAAGTGTTACCCAATAAATCAGTAGATCTATAGAGTTTGAGTTAACTACAAAGCCGAACTGGCTTTACAAGTAATCAGTCTCATTTCAGTTAATCCGTTTCAGTTAATTGTTACCTGCTCTCCAAAGATTATGCAGCTGACTTCTGAGATAGAATAAAAAAATCATTTAAAGACAACATGAAGTCTACATTTACCCTGTTTGTCTCTATTGACCTCTCATATCCTTCCTGCTGTGATAATGGAATGGGACTTAAACCAACTCCGATCTACAGATTTACACAGAGTGCACTTGCAGGGAGAATGATTTCCGAAACGTGGATAAAATTGCTGCCCAATGTGCCATATAACCCCAGGCTTTCATTTATTTATTCACCCTCAGGTTGTTCCAAACCCATAAGACTTCAGTTAATCTTTGAAACACAAATAAAAAAAGATATTGTTTAATAAGACCTGACAGGTTTTTGTGACTCCATTGAATGTCCAGGCAACCAAAACTTAAAAGAGCCAAAAAGGTCATAAATGCGTCATAAAAAAAAAATCAATATGAATAGAGTGGTTTAAAACAAACCTTGTGAGGAGATACGATCACATTAAATGATGAATATTTAATTTAGTCTTTTTTGGTTACCTGGACTTTCAGTGGAGGAACAGAAACCTCTCAGGTTTCATTAAAAATATCTTGATTTATACCTTTAAGATTAACCAGACTTACAACATAAGGGTAAGAAAATGATTACAGATTTATTTTGTGGGTGGATTGTCCCTTTAAACTATAGATACAATAACTAATGGACATTCTCCCTAATGGAAGATTTTTTTATTTTTATTTTTTTCAAAAATAGGTCAGTGTTTGAGTTTTAAAGTAGCTTCCTGTAATCTGGTTTAGCTGCAGGGGAAACATTTGACAACAGCGGCCTTCCTTGAGGATTACAGAGGTATAAGAATGTTTCTGGTCTTCAGGCAGGTTTACCACAGACCTAGTTAATCTCAGAACGGTTCGTTACTGTATTGGACTGCAGATATGCACCGGAGGCTACGCTTTATTTAACATCAGGTGTGAAGGAGCAACCCACCTAGAATCGTCACTAGCGTTACTGCACCTTACTTGGCATCTCCACACCTGCCACGGGAAACGTTAATTAACCGTTGCCTTGCCATTTTTAGACTGTTGCCATGGTACCCCTGCTGCCACTATCCTATGTGGTTTTTCCTCGCAGACAATGTGTGATATCTTTTTTCTCCCCGATTTTATTTCCCCAGTCCCCCACCTTTGATGAGAGGTGTGATGTCTTGGAGGTTGTGCTGCTTTTTTTACGATTTCGGCTTTGAGTTGTTTTGTCTGTAGCAGCTGTTTGTTTATGTCAGGAGGCAGCAGTGCGGCACGAATACGTGTTTGTGTGCTGTGGTTCGCTCGTGACTGTGACAACCTTTTGCTTGTTAGTTCCTGTGGTGTGGCACTGAGCCGGGCGAATCCTTCTTCTTTTTCGTCTCCCTGTTGCTCGCCCTCCAACCCACAATGTTAGCTGCTTCTGCTGTCTGAGCTCCATGGTGACGCCCGTGTCTCAGCACGCTGACCGCTGTGCCACCACTGAGCAAGGCACTTCTCACCTCTGGGACATCTGGGGAAATTAGTGGGAGCCTGCGGTCGCCTCGCTTTTGATGTTGACTCCTTGATTATTTACTGAGGTCTTTGGCTGTGATGCTCAATATTGTTTAATCTCTCATTTTTTTCTCCCTTCTTTCTTTCTTCTGTATTTCTCTCAGCTCTGTACACAAGGGGATGCCAGTCAGGTGATCGGACCCCTGACGGAGGGTCAGAGGAGAAACATCGCCGTGGTGAACTCTCTTTTCCGCTTGCAGCAAGCTGTGGCTAAAGTAAGAACACCAGCTCTCAAGACACCATAGTAACTACAGGTTTATTTCACTCCACAAAGTCATTTATTCATCCTTGTGTTGTGACAAGCCCATATAACTTACTGCCTTCTAAGAAACATTGTTTCTTTTGTGTCTCATTTTAACAGTATTCTCGAGCTCCAAAAAATAAAAAATCACTAAAAGTACTACAAAAATGTGCCCCTGGACCACAAAACCAGTCATAAGGTTAAATTTTTTTAAAATTGAAATGTATACATCATCTAAAAGCTGGATGAATAAGCTTTCCATTGATGTATGGTTTGTTAGAATCGGACAATATTTGGTACAACTATTTGAAAATCTGGAATCCGAGGATGCAAAAAAATCTAAATATTGAGAAAATCACCTTTAAAGTTCTTAGCAATGCATATTACTAATCAAAGTTTTGATATATTTACGGTAAGAAATTTACTTAATATCTTCATGGAACATGATCTTAATGATCTTAATGAATTTTGGCATAAAAGAAAAATCTATTTTTGACCCATACAGTTTATTTTTGGCTATTGCTACAAATATACCCTTGCTACTTATGACTGGTTTTGTGCTCCAGGATCACAAATAGTCCAAACGACTTCCAAATATTTGAATATACACTGCTCCAAAAGACATTTTAGAGGTGTGGTAAATGGAAAGATAAAAAAGTTTGGTCTGTTCCTTGCACAAAGCTTTGAAATATGCTGATATAGCTTTCATAGCACTCGAAATATAGTCCAGAAGACCTAATAACTACTTGAATGGTCCCTATTCATTTTCATTGTGTGGTAAATAGCTCTCCGTACATTCTGCTAATCATCTATTTACTAATTGTATGGTATTTATTAATTTAAACAAGGTATGGTGAGTAAAGGGTAACTACCACTTTAAAAAGAGTTATTCAGTTAGTTTGATTGGCATGTGCCAATTTTACAGAATGCAAAATGGGTCAGTCTATCCAAATTTCTATTCTAAGTATTTGTCTGGATAATGAGAAATCAAACCAAAGTTATGGTTTGGTATCCTGTAGATGTTTTGCCATGATGTGCTTCCTAAAGCTGTGTTTTATTAACAGATGATTGTAAAAATGCACTCGGCAGGATGTATAAAATCACTGTTCCACACCAAGGAAAGTCAGCGTGAAATTATTGTAGAGTCCTGCTGTATTATAAAACTCCTAAAAAACAGTCCACCTGTCTATAAACATCATACGGCTGCAGTGACTCTCTCTTTTCTCAGGAGAGAGTCTTGAAACTGCAGACTCACCACCAGTCATATCTGTACAATATGAGTGGTGATATTTCAGAAGTGGCTTTTTTAGCACCAGCTGATGTAGTTCCCAGTCTGGCCCATTAAAAAAACATGTCAGCAGCAGCCAAAGCTTTTTCCTTGCTGGTGTGATTAATAAGGTAATAAAAAGAGATTTCTCTATGATTAAATATTTAAACTGGAGGTGATCAAAGTTTTACTGGTGAAAAGTGAAGGTGCTTGTTTCAGTAAGATTATTTTTTTAGGGCCTGAACTTTGAGTGAAGACAGGAATTAATGTTCAAGGGCTCTAAACATTAAATGATGGCTGACTTTGAGTTGTTTTCAGGTTATATCTGGACTGGGTACCTTCCCTCCTGAGGCAGAGCAATCGCACACAGCATCTTTAGAGGTAAAACACAAACAACAAATTTCTGTTTACACCAGAATCACTACAAAGATCATACAAGGGACATCCATAATTCAGTTAATAGAGCTTTTTGACTTAAATAACAATATGCTAAAAACATCACAACTGGTCGCTGGCAATACACGTTAATAACTTAACGGGGCATAACTACACCCGGTCACATTAGTAACATTATATACATCTTTTTTGGTTTGAATATCAGCTCTCAGCAGGTAATGTCCTCTATATTCACAACATTCATTTCATGATGCTTTTCAGCAACAAGTGCACTGCACTATTTATGCAGATAGTGGTGCATGATACACCATCAAGCTGTGAGCATTTGTGCATCCGTGATAAAGATTACCAGGTGAGCACACGGGAAAATGAACTAAAAGGGTCAGAATTTGGATAGAGATGCTGCAGCTGTACACAAGCACACACAGACTCTAGAGGTGGTTTTGGAAAGTAATTGTGTAAACATTGAGCTTCTCTGAATTCAGCGCTCTGTCCCCTGAGGTAAATTGGCTATCAGATGAGTAAACTGGTCTTTCTCTTCCCCTTCGTCTATTTTAACGAAACCTGCCAGCTGTACGGATACGCATACACGCTTTAACCCTTGATCTTTAAGTGTAAACAACATCTAAGGTGA
This sequence comes from Cyprinus carpio, assembly GCF_018340385.1. NCBI lineage: Eukaryota > Metazoa > Chordata > Actinopteri > Cypriniformes > Cyprinidae > Cyprinus > Cyprinus carpio. Next base: position 3,030,022 of record NC_056600.1, on the reverse strand, counting down.
AAACACATTACCACACTTTACCACCCGCTGTCCTCGGAGTTGAGGCAGTGCTTTCCTCCCATGTAGGGCATGTTATCTCGATATCCCTGTCCCAAATGTTTCACATGATGTGGAAATACAGGGTTCGGGCTTAATTTTTGACTCATAATTAAATCATGGTTAATTTACACTTCAAAGCACTGCCTATGCCCCCTTTGGAAAGTATGCTACTCGTCATAGACTTATCTCAGATGCACCTCCATCACCAGCTACAAAATGCTAGTTCTGCTTCTCCCCAATCCTCATCAAATCGAACTAGGAACTATTCTTTTTTTATATATACAGTACAGGTCAAAAGTTTGGAAACATTACTATTTTTAATGTTTTTGAAAGAAGTTTCTTCTGCTCATCAAGCCTGCATTTATTTGATCAAAAATACAGCAAAAAAAAAATGTAATATTGTGATATATTATTACAATTTAAAATATTGTTTTTAAATTTATTATACTTTAAATTAGCCTATTTATTTCTGTGATGCAAAGCTGAATTTTTAGGATCATTATCACTTTAGAAATCATTCTAATATGAGGATTCATTATCAAAGTTGGAAACAGTTCTTTAATATTTTTCAGAACATGTGATACTTTTTAGGATACTTTGATGAATAAAATGTAAAAAAAAAAAAGCTATGTTTTTGATAAATATCGTTTTTTTGTAATAACAATATACACTACTGGTAAGTATTTGGGGTCAGTAATTTTTTTTTCTTGGTTTTTTTTTTAAATAAAATCAATAATTTTATTCAGCAAGGAGCCTATGTTAAATTGAAAAAAAGTGCTGATAGTAAAGAAAATATATTATTAGAATACTTATTATTAGAATTTTTTTTTTTTGAAATGCAGTTCTTTTTAACCTTTTATTCATCAAATATATTAGACAGCAGAACTGTTTCCAACACTCATAATAAATCAGAATTAGAATGATTTCAAAAGGCATGTGATAGACTGGATGTTACATGTTGACACTGAAGGCTGGAGTAATGATCGGGCTGTAAAAATTCGGGCTTTTAAAATCACAGGAATAAATTATTTTTTTTTTAAAGTATATTCAAATAGAAAACTATTATTTTAAGTTGTAATAATCCTTTCACATATTATTTCTGTTTTTTCTGTATTTTTGATCAAATAAATGCAGGCTTGATGAGCAGAAGAGACTTCTTTCAAAAACATAAAAAATAGTAATGTTTCCAAACTTTTGGTCTGTACTGTATATATGTATTTTTGGGATTTTTATGCCTTTATTGTTTGTAGGACAGTGGAGATATGACAGGAAAGCATAGAGCAGAGAGAGGGAAGCATGGTCGGCAAAGGACCACGAGTCAGGAATTGAACTCGGGTTGGCAGAGGCACAGTTGCACTACATGTCTGCGCACCAACCACAAGGCTATCTGCACCAACAGGAACAGTTCTAAACCAGAACAAAACTAAATGCAACAGAACGAAACGGGGCACCAGCACCACCCAAGATCCACTTGCCGCTCTGAACAAAGAATGCCGGGAAAGCTGAATATGTGACTACCTACTTTGTTGTGAAGGAGTTTAGGAAGAAGAGATGTGCAGCGGAGATTAGCTCTTTATCTCCTGCTTGCAGGGGATTTTGCCGATGACCGGTTTGGTCAGAGAGACCTATTGGGTTTGCATTGATGTCGCTCAGAGATGGAGAGCCGGATAAGAGCCTAGGATGAGGGGGGCCAGCTGCCGTGACACACACGATGGTCAAACTGATGTCCCATCAGCAAATGTCAGGCAGTCACATGGTAGGAGGGAGAGCAGGTGTTAGCGCAAGTCGCCATGCGACCATGTGAGGAAATACTACAAGAACCAATGACCTTCAGAAGAACTACTCTTTCACACACGTTCAATAACGTCTGGCTGACTGATATCATGGATAATTCTGTCTCTCTTTGTTTAATTCACAATGTTTAGTTAACTTATAGTTTTTGTGTGTCTCTTGCAGTCGGTTCAGGCTCTGATGGGTAGCGCCGTTCAGCCACTGCTAAATTCTGTTACCGACTCTGTCGAAGCAATACTCATTACTATGCACCAGGAGGATTTCTCTGGGTAAGCAAGCAACACATGCACTGTATTACTATAATATGTACTGCATACAGCTCAGTATATACTGTATATATTGCGCACCATTCCATGTAAGGCTACTCAGTCTGCATAAACAGTAGTATGTTATACTGTTAAACATCCTCAGTTGTATCCACCTTTCCTCTTGGAAATTTAATATAGTTCTTTTTCAGCTAAAATGTATAGTTGACCGAAAAATGAAAATGACTCCATGATTTCCTCACCCTCAAGCCATCCTATGTCTATATGACTTTCTTCTTACAATCGGAGTTATGTTAAAAAAAATCTCCTGGCTTTATAATGGCAGTGAATGGTGGTTGAGATTTTAAATTCATCATAAACAATTCAATTCAAGTTTATTTGTATAGCGCTTTTTACGATACAAATCATTGCAAAGCAACTTTACATAAAATGAAGTTTCTACAATATTTAGTAGTAGCTTATCAGTAGCTGATGACTGTCAGTTTATGTGCATACGGCAGAAATGTTCAGAAAAGTCAATAAAAGACGTAAACAAACAGACGATTAACACTATTAACAGCAATTATGCAATCAAACTTAGAGCAAAATGTGGTAGTTCTGTATGTTGTCTCAGGGTTAGCATCATCTGAGGTCCTCTGAGGGGTTGGCATCATCTCTTCTCAGGTGTTCTGGATCCAGACTGGAGCTTGTGTACATTGGCAAAACAGAGAAACAAATAGAGACATAATTAGTGTAGCTGCTGTTCCAGCCAAGTAAAATTAATTAGTTTAACCCAAGCTAAAGAATAATAATGCGCATTTGATCAGATATAACTTCAGTCCAAAATTATGAGATGCATTATTTGAATGTTTGGCCAAAGAGGTGTGTTTTTAATCTAGATTTAACCAGAGGAAGTGTGTCTGAACCCTGAACATTATCAGGAAGGCTATTCCAGAGTTTGGGAGCCAAATGCAAAAAAGCTCTACCTCCTTTAGTGGACTTTGCTATCCTAGGTACTACCAAAAGTCCAGCGTTTTGTGACCTTAGGGAGCATGATGGGTTGTAGCGTGGTAGAAGACTAGTTAGGTACGCAGGAGCTAAACCATTAAGGGCCTTATAAGTAAGTAATAATATTTTGTAACTGATACGGAAATTAATAGGTAGCCAGTGCAGAGACTGTACCATAAACAGTGCTCAACATGGCTCTGGGTGTTAATAAAGGCCTTCTGAGTGGAATCAATGCATTTGTGTGAGAATAATATACATATTTAAAACTTTACAAACTATAAGCTTACACTAACTGTCCTATGTGCGTTCGTGAAAGTCATATGCACCCAGGATGGCTTGAGGGTGAGTAAATCATGGGGTAATTTTCATTTCTGGGTGAACTATCCAGAATATTGACCATTTCAAAATACCACACAAAACAACTGAGAGATGTCAAAATTGGGATTTATGGTTGTACAAAGACTGTGTTCTCTCCTCATGGGCCCCCCAAACACTAAACATGACATTTCGGATTATGTCCCCTACTTAGTCTCGTTGAGGGCAATTATGAGAACAGGTCTCTTTTAGCTCACTATATTTCAACATAAGTTGTTTCTTAAAGCAGAGACAGAGTGTAATGGGTATGCTGTTGTCATAATTCTTTACAAAAGTTATGATGGCACTACCAGTATTTCTAAGTTTGGAAATCACAATGCTACGATCAGAGGGTGATGCAATTTAATACTAGCTGCTAAATTAGTTTAGCTCCTCTTTGACTTTTATTATGATTTCCTTATATGCAGTCTTACAAATCTCCATTCAGTTATTCATGTCCTCATGCTGAAAGACTGAACCTGTGATGCCATGAGACTGCGAGTGCAACAGACTGCAGACACATGAATGTGGGGATGTACCTGTGTGGTTTTGGCTGTTATAATAGACACATTGCCTGAAGATTGTCTTCTGCATTCATCTCTTGTTTTCTCTTGTACTTCCTCTCGTTGGTTGGTCTGGGTGGTCCAGAGAATACAATAGAGAGTGATGTGCCAGAGTTTGATAACATTTAAAGCGTCACCCCTATGATTCAGCGTGGCTTCTTTTGTCCACATCTCTCGTCCCCGCAGGGCCACTGGAGTCAGGCTTGGTGGGCTTGTTTTATTTCTGTCCCCGCTGACGGGCATTCCTGAGGGAAGACAGCATGGAAATAAACATGCCATAGAGACGATTTTGTCCAGAAACACCCCCAGTTTCACCCTGTCGGCAAAAGAGTTTTCCTCCTTTGAGGAGATGAGCTAAAAGGGTGAATCTCACAAAATCAATGTCTGAGTCATATGTTAGTCCGAAACGAAAAGAAATAAATATAAAAAATATATATTGCATTTAAATGAAGTACCATTTGTGGTACATTTTTGTAAAAACATGTTACTTAAACTATAGTTTTTTATGAAACTATTCATATATCATGGTTGTGTTTATAATAGTGCCACTGATGTATGTTGATTTTTCTTATTAAAGATTATCAATCTATTATAGTATTTGTACTCCAATATAGTAAATACATGCTGCATTACAGTAGTTAGATAACTAACCCTAACCCTAATCATAAAAAATAAGAATTATAAAAGTAAATCTCACAAGATGCACAAACACATTACAATAATGAATATTAACACATTCATTTTTTTTTTTTTTTTTTTTAAGAAAATAATTTTTAGTATTTTGGTTTTTGTAAAATATTAAAAATATAGTTATTGTGAGATTCACCCAAAAATGACCTCCTATGCGTGTAAGGAAAAACTGTTACTTGCTAAAAGGCATTAATACGACCTTCCTTTTCTGACATTGTGTGTGTGTGTGTGTGTGTGTTGTGTGTGTGTGTGTGTGTGTATTTCAGCAGTTCCAGTAGCTACACATTTATGATATTGATTATGTGACAAAGGAAATCAATGTGTTGCTTGTAGCTGTAGTCTACGCTCACATTACAAGATCACAGTACACTACTCTTGTATGTGTGTGTGTTTGTGTGTGTGTGTGTGTGTGTGTGTGTGTGTGTGCACGCCCAGTCCTTTACCAGCAGGTGGCCGTCCGGACGTGCCATGCTCTCTGTACATGCGTGAGCTGCAGGGCTTCATTGCACGAGTGATGAATGACTACTTCCGCCCGCTGCAGTGTCTGGACTTCCTTTACGATAGTACGGAGATCATCGCCCAGCGCGCCATCACCCTCTTCATCCGCCACGCCAGCCTCTTGCGCCCACTCGGAGAGGGAGGGAAGATGAGGTTGGCGGCCGACTTTGCTCAGGTGAGGAAAATGAGGGTCAGCCTTCCTCATTATTCTCTTTTACTTAATCTGTGGCTCTCTTCTGTCCATGAATCACAAAGTAATTGGGAACTGGGGCTGTTAAGCTCCAAAATCTTCCAAAGTCTTCTGATTTCATTCATTAGCTTTCTGTGATTAAAAACAAAAAAAATAGCTTAATTTAAGCATTTATCCATTAAAAAAATCACTGTAGCTCTCAAAACAAATAAATTTTACCTTTACACCAAATAATTAATTCAAAAGAAATTGAAAATTGTGTCGTCATTAACTCACCCTCATGCTGTTTAAAATCCGTATTCAGATTTCTTTACTCAATTGAACAATGTTAATGGGAACTGTGGCTATCAAACTCCAAAATGATTTTAAAAAAAACATAAATATTGATGAATGTTCTGAATTCTTCTGTTGTTCATTAGCTTTCTGTGAGAAACAAGCAAAATATAAGCATTCATTCACTGAAAATTCAATGTAGATCTCAAATCAAATATGGTCCCTTTAGACCAAATAATTCATTCAAAAGTAAAAATTCTGTCTTCATTTACTCACCTTCATATTGTTTCAAATCCTTTCAAAGACTTCTTTTCGACCACGAAACACAAAGTAAATTGGAAATAGGGATGTCGAGCTCCAAAATAACATCAAAAACACCATAATCATTTTTTTTCTTTTGCATTCAGATGTCATACATTTAACTTTCTGTGAGAACAGCAAAATTCAAGCATTTAACACTCGCTGTAGCTCTTAAATACATGCCGTCTTTAGACTTGTTACATTATGTCTGACGTCACAAGATGCAATGACATTTGAGGTAATGGACATCCAGCGTCATGCAAAGTGTCTACATGCATCATGTTTAAGTTTTACAGTCAAGCTCTTATGTGTCAAGAAAACAATGACTCTTTGCATCTGAGAGTGAACATCTCATGTGCATGTTACAGATGGAGTTGGCCGTGGCTCCTCTCTGCAGACGGGTTTCAGACCTGGGGAAAGCATACCGTCTCTTGCGATCTTTTAGGTGAGTCTTTATTTACGGTCTGGATGATGTCAGGTGACTTTATCTTCCTGTCCTCAAGTGACTGCACGTAGCTCCTGATGTCACACACTCAGTAATTTTGTGTCTATTTTTCACACAAATGCTCTCAATCTGTGTTATCCTTTGTCCCCGTCCTTCCTCCGCTGAGACAAAGAGGTCGCTGGAGTCTTCCCTCTGAAAATTGCTGTTAATTAACAGTGAGAGAGAGAGAGAAAGGAAGGGTATTAATGGAGATGCTCGTCTGATTAGCTGAGGAGAAGTCAGTGTCAAATTATTTGTCTGGATAATGCTCACCTCCTGTTGCTTCTTTGTTGTTTTTTATTCACGATAGCTCCACGTTCTTGGTCTTGATGCATCGGTGCACGTTATTCCAAATAAAAACGTTTTCTGCTGTAGTCTTACATCAGAAATTGTTCCACCATTTGTGCATTATGTATAAATGTATACAGGGATGTGTTAATGTTTCGTCCAAAAATGTTTTTTTGGACCTGAGAGGAAGTTGGCATTTAAGTTTTTATAGTACAATGAACTAGTGACTCATGAACAACTTAACATTCAGGTTTGATTAAGGCAGTCCCCATACTTCCTCCAGGCAATCTAATAAACACCAGTGAGGTCTCGCAGGATAGCTAATCAAATTAAAACGCTGCCATCTATGCCAGCTCTGGGAGCGACTGCCATGCCTGGAGGCCCGATTCCCCACTAGCAACTTTATTTTACTCAATGAGCGTGTGTGTCAGCATGCAAAACGATGTCTGGCAACCACAGGGGAAAGATGTCATTACAAGAGAGCCCTAAGATAGAGATATAATTATTAATATGGAGATATTTGTCTTGTTTGATCACTGTTGAGGGACCACTGATGGCAAGTGATGAAACTGAACTGAGGTGCAACTTGTAAATGACATTCGTCTCTCTTCCATACTCTTAAGCTTGTTTGATTAAATATAGCCTCTCAGCTAACAGAGTACAGGGACATAGTTACCCTCTAGATATGTGTGTTTAAATTTGGAGTCGATTCATGCAGTATCTTGTGATTCTTGTGACCTTTCCTCTTTTGACTTGGGGTTGCATATGAAAAGGATGCTTGCTATGGAAATATCAGTACTACTATTACTATTGTAGAGGCTTCTGTCTTCTGCATTCTTGTTAGTGTATTGCTTTCATTGCTGGCTGAGCAAAACTGGTTTCGCTATTACTTACAGCGCCTTTACTTATCCAAGCAATCAGATGTATGTTTTTTTGGCTGGTGAATGATAAAATGTATAAAATGCATAGACTTGCATTGTTTTCCATTCATGAAAACAGTGATGCAATTGAAATGATTTAAAGTAAGCTTCATAATACAATAAGATTCACTCTGCGATCTCATATTACATCTGTACTTACCGAAGCTTTTACTTACCTGCAGCAAGTGATTAGATGTGTGATTTCCAACTGGTGAACGATAACATGTATTAAAAAATGCATGGATTTGCATTGTTTTCCACTTTTTAAAATAAAACTCATAATATAATTAGATTCACTTTACAGTCTCACTATACAGTATTCAAGAACTGCATAAGTTGTACTTACCGCAGCTTGTTGAGAAGAGATGATTGGTCGGTTAAGAGTATGATTTTTGGTTGGCCAGGAGAAAATACGTACAAAAAAAACATAAACTTGCATTGTTTTCCATTTATGAAAATAGTGGTGCACTTAAAATGATTTAAAATGAGATTCACTCTACAATCGTATATCGTATTCAAGCACTGCACTGGCACAAAAATAAATCTACGATTAGTCTGAAACTGGGACTTTTTTTGTTACTGAAATGGCATTCGCATCTTGTCAGTAATGAGTGGATATCTGCTGTGAACCCACTGGAGGACGTCATATGAGCTCCACTTTAACATGTCACGGACATTTGGTGAATTTTATTTGACGTTTTTCTCATATGCTCCTACCTTTCAAATCTTCAGTTCAGTGTTCATTTTAATATGTGCTCCACTTTTGTTTTTCTCTGTTTGATGTTTATATATTTGTCTGTCTCTGTTTCAGACCGCTGCTGTTTCAAACGAGTGAGCACATCGCTAGCAGTCAAGCGCTGGGAGATTTGATTCCATACAGCACCATATTGCATTTCCTGTTCAATCGTGCCCCGGCTGAACTCAAATCACCACATCAGGTACACACACACACACACACAGTCGCACTAATGCAGAGAGATGGAAACCTCTTGGTTATAGATCCTCAAGGATTGAGGTTTTAGGTTTGGGTGTTAGTGAGCAAAAGGTTTTTGAGGTCAGATCCTGTTTATTATGCCCTTGAGCGGGGCAATTCACCTCAAGTTGCCCCATTGCGACTGTCCCTGTGATTGACCTACTGTAAGCCGCTTTAGATAAAAGCTTCTACTAAATGACACATTTCATTTTGAGTGCCCGGACTGGAAAAGATGTAGATATTTTTAGCCATTTTATAAAATGAGGGTTCTCTGAAATAGCTTTAGCATTTGAAGAGCTCTTGTGTACCACTAATACAGCTTCCTTTCCCTTATAAACAGAGAGCGGAGTGGTCAATCTCTCGCTATTCTCAGTGGCTGGATGACCATCCATCAGAAAAGGACCGTCTCACTCTTATTAGGTGAGATCTGAGGCTCAAAACTGCAACTCCAATTCACCATTGCCACCGCTTTTACAATAAACCTTTTCCTGGTGTAATGCCAGTTTGCTCTAATTTAGTTAGTAGTTTCGTTTTCAACTCTTTAACCGATCCAAATAGAAATGTCATGCCTCCCAAAATCACAGAAATCCTTCCAAGGGAATTTTTTAACCAAAAATAAATATTAAAATAAATGCATTTCTGTGAAAAAAATTGCTGCATATATAAACTAGTGCTGTCAAACGATTAATCGCATCTAAAATAAAAGCTTTTGTTTACATAATATATGTGTGTATTGTGTATATTTATTATGTATATATAAATACAAACACATACATGTATGTTTAAGAAAAATGTTACTTATATATTAAATATATTTACATATGATCAAATTTATATGCGTAAATGCATGTAAATATTTTCAAAATATATGCTGTATGTGTGTGTCTTTAATAAATATACACAAACATATATTATGTAAACAAAAACTTTTATTTTGTAAGCGATTAATTGTTTGACAGCACTAATATAAACCAATATATATAATTACATATACATACACCATATACATAATTTAAATATTTATATATATGACTTTTCCAGGCTTGGAAATCAACTTTAAAATTCTATGATAATTCCAGGTTTTCCATTATTGTTGGATCTTGACTGTGTTTTCCATATATATAGAAAAATCACCGACATTTCTTAAGTTAATATACTATTTATTTATTTATTTTTTATGCTCAGCTCTAAAATTTTTCATTGGCAAGAAATTGCATTTTACGAGTGCAAAGTTCCTAGAAATATTTTTTTTTAAATCCCTATTCATAGAAAACTCATGGTAATTTTGTATTTTAGACCAAAACTGAACTTTGTGCAACATCAGCATCCTCTAGTGGTGCTTTGGAGAGAATACAGCAACCTTTCTTTGATCAGCCAAAGTAGGTAATTAAAATGTGACTTTCCTTTGTTGCAGGGGGGCTCTGGAGGCATATGTGCAGTCTATCCGAGCCAGGCAGGGGAAGGAGTTTGCCCCGGTGTATCCCATCATGCTCCAGCTGCTGCAGAAGGCCACGAGCGTCTCATAGGATCTGCAAACAGAGCCATGTCTCATCAGAATAATGTAGACAATTCATAACAATACACTTGTCTTCACCAAAAGAAGTCTTAATTATGTTTCATTACACTATGATGATTATTTGGTTGAAGTCAGAAATTAATTTGTATAGGTTTACGATGTATTTTTTATGGGTTGTTTGATTACTAATGGCTTTAATAAGAATCCCTACCTTTTTAAAAAAAAAAAAAAAATCTACACATATTTAAAAATAATCTGTTTTGCTGAGTGCAAAATTATTACTAAACACATCATGTAAATGCTGATTAAAGAATGTCTTATTCCTTCATCACAGATGTCTCATTCATCACATGTTTTGATTTATAACTCTAACGGTTATATATCTGACGAGTTAGCTTTTCGCGTATTTTCAGATACAGAAAAATAGTTTGGATCGTTTTTATTGGATTTTTTGCAAGGAAATGCAATGACACCTAGGCATTTTAATTGTGATTTAACTGTCCAAATACTAACCTTTGTTGGTGCTAGTAGATATTCAAAACAGTAAAAGGAAAATGACCGTGTTGCTTTGAAAAAGGACATGCATTTATCACTATCCTACAATTTTAAATAACAATAGATGGTGTTTTTGAGATCCTTTAAGTCTGAAGCATGTTAAGTAATAGTTGAGAGTCGTAGCATTGGTTTATATTAGTACATAACAGGCTGTTAGCTGTGTAACTGTAGGCCTGGTGAATATTAAGCTGCCTCTTAATATTCGGCTCCGGTTCTGGTTCAGTTCTTCTTCCTGTCTGTGAATCCTCAAAGTCTTTCCTTTGCCACCAGGGGCCACGTCAGCCAATCTTCAGAGACGAGAGATCCTCTTTTCATGTCTATCCCCACCTTACACTCTTTTATTTGACCTACATGGCACAATCCCAGATTTTAATGTTTAATATGTGCCGACTGTGGGCTTGCCAGTAATATGCTGCTCTAAAACATTCATTCAACTACTCTTTCTCTACAGTTTTGCATAATCATGCAAATGTGATTCATCCACTTGACTAACCGCTCCTTGAAAAATTAAATGAATTTTGTGTGCGTGTCTCAGACAGACAGTTTTTCTGAAATATTTCACATTGCCATAGTGCACCAGTGCATATTTGATCTCATATAAATAACTGATCATGACACATAAATTACATTAAAGATGATGTAATGTAACGTGCACCCAAACAAACCCAATATATTTTACATACAGCTATTTTAAGTTTATTAAAGTTGGTGTGGTGGTGGTTAATTGGATTTTGTTTAGCATCTTATGGTATTTCAGCTCTCACAGAAGCAGAGGATGAAGACCTTGAATACAGATAAAAAAGGCTTGAAAAATGAAATAATTAAAAAAGCAATAATCTGATAGCTTTTAAAACATACAACACAATAGAAATTAAACAGAATGCATTAAGAGGGAAATACAACAAACTTAAGTGAAAAAAACACTATATGATTGAATGAAAGCTATATAATTTTGACCTGATTTTACAGTTATTTTAATTAATTACTCCTATTTAGTTGTCTAGTTTCGTTTTAGGCAATAATGTGTGTGCTTACATGCATATATATGTATGTTTTATGACATTTGAACTGTGATTATTGATACATATCGGTTTTATTTGGTTTATACGGGTTCATTAGTTAGATACATTCTATTATTAGACATTTTATTCTATTTCTGTGGTTATGACGTTGAAAGTTCGCTTACGTGGGGGTAGTTTGTGGGTGTGGGGTATGTTCTCGTATTACATTTTTTCCCGCGACAAAACCCTCAGTCGCGCCAAAACCCCACCTGTGTCACTCACCTTTGTTCCTGCCTGAGCTTGTCATTTTAATCTGTCAGGAGACACTCGGAAATTATTTAACGTCAATTAATCAGCTGTGATGATTAATTATGTCCCTGCTGAGTTACAACGGCGGCTTTAAAACGTCAGGCGCGCTTGTGATAACCGCAGAAGCGGATCAATAAAGAGCGCGCCTACTGCCCCGCCAACAAACCCCCACAGGCTTGGTCAGAACGCGTCTCTGATTGGCTACGACGGTCGTTCTGAGGCATTTCCTCCTCTCTCGGCCAATCACCGTCGATATATTTCCATAGCGGCGACGTGATTGGCTGAGCGAGAGTGTAACTCTTCAGAGCGCCAGAAAACAATCTTTAGCGGGTGATTCCTTCTCGCCTGTCCATCTGTGCGACTGAAATAAGAAGATTACCAGCTCAGATCTTCTTATTTAAAGAGAAAATTATGTTCATTTAAGGAGGAAAAGGAAGCATCACCTCTGCCAAGGAGTTATTTACGTCTTTAGGATTTTTCTATTCCAAGGACGGGACTTTAAGGTAACGTTAAGGATTTAAGTTTAAATCTTCTGTTTATCTGATCTGACTTGCATAATCTAATATATATATATTTATATATATAAATTAAATTAATCTCCTTAAACTCAAGTTTGACTTTCACTGGCAGACATTTGACCAGTATTCAAATAATCAGAAGGAGAAAAGATTTTTATTAAATGGTTTTTAATATCATAAGCTCCTACAATATAATGTAAAATAAAGTATTGTGACAGTCATATCAATATAAATGACTTAAAAAGTTGAATCATATTTTTTGATTCTGAGAATCTGATTGGTTTGGTTTCCAGGCAACTGGTAAAGATATTTGCGCCAAAATCTTGCCACCATTGTCAGATCTTAGATCACTTTTTATTAAGAACGTGATTATTAGTCATTAAGTCATGTGATAATTACTTAATACTGTATGATATTATGTAATATAACACCCAAGATTTGTTTTTTACTAGAAGTATTTGAATAACCTTTGGCAACATGTTATAATAACTTAATTAGTTGGTAAAAAACATCACATTAATATTTTACACATCAGTTTATTTATATTCAGATATGTAACTTATGCAGATATATACAATATATCATAAAATGTTTGATATTATATGTTAACAATGCAGAAGTTAGTATTAATCTCACAGTGTCATTCAAATGTAATAACAAGGTAATAAACTAATTTACTGATAGCTTAAAGGTACTGGTTATGATTGATTCGTTTTTCTTTTTTTTTTTTTTTATGTTTTTGTTTTTTTTAGATTTTGATGGATTTTTTTAGTTTGAGGGATCTAGTGAATAAGACAGGCTCAGGTGATACTGGCAACACGAATGACCAAAAAGTAAGAGATCTAAATGTAATAAAGCATGATTGTATGCCTCATTTGGTGTCTAACAAATACGCCGATTTCAGGAGAACATCTGCATGGACAGAAGAAAAATGACCCCACTGAAGTGTGAGTCTGTGAACGGATTTAAGAGAGTTTCCAGCCCAGATATCACCCATATGACCCCCATCAAACTCACGGAGAGGGTCCATCCGGACCCATGGACCCCAACAGCCAACCTGAAAATGCTGATCAGTGCCGCCAGCCCAGACATCCGCGACAGGGAGATGAAGAAAACCCTCTTCAGACCCATTGAAAATGAAGAGAAGGCTATAGAAGAGGATGAAGAGGAAGAACTTGACGACTCGTGTCAGGTATCAAAAAAAAGTCTAAATCAGTGTAATGTTTGGAAACTTTAAAGGGTTAGTTCAGCCAAAAATGGAAATTCTGTCATTGATGACTCACCCTCATGTCGTTCCAAACCCGTGAGACCTCCGTTCATCTTCAGAACACAGTTTAAGATATTTTAGATTAAGTCCGAGAGCTTTCTGACCCTCCATTGAGAATGTATGTACGGTATACTGTCCACGTCCAGAAAGGTAATAAAAACATCTTCAAAGTAGTCCATGTGACATCATCGGAAAAACATTTTGGTCCAAAAATCAAAAAAATTACGACAAACAAAAAAATTACGGCAGCGTATTGAACGCACTCACAACAGACCCGGAAGAGAAGACAATCCTGAATAAAGTCATCATTTTTGTTATTTTTGGACCGAAATGTATTTCCGATGCTTCAATAAATTCTAACGGACCCTCTGATGTCACATGGACTACTTTGAATATGTTTTTATTACCTTTCTGGACGTGGACAGTATACCGTACATACATTCTCAATGGAGGGTCAGAAAGCTCTCGGACTAAATCTAAAATATCTTATACTGTGTTCCGAAGATGAACGGAGGTCTCACGGGTTTGGAACGACATGAGGGTGAGTCATCAATGACAGAATTTTAATATTTGGGTGAACTATCCCTTTAAGGTACTTTTATCAGCAGTAGCTTACAACATGCATTTCATCTTAAATATGTTCAGTATTTTAATATGTTCAATAGCTGGTTTTATCTCTCTTTATTGCAGTATGAAGCGTTAGATGACTCTGAGAGGAGACCCAGCCGTAAACAGAAGAGTTTGGGGCTTTTGTGTCAGAAATTTCTGGCCTTGTACCCTGATTACCCAGAAACCTCTGAAGGCATCAATATTTCTCTGGATGAGGTGGCCGCACGCTTGGGTAAGAGAAGATAACTCCTAATCATAATCAAATCCCTTATTTCTGTATAAAATACAATGTAATGACTAGTGGTTCGATATGGCAGAAATATATATATATATATATATATATAATATCACACTATTTGGTTTAAAGATAGTAAAAACATGCATAAAAATTATATATATTTACATAGAATTTGAGAAATAATTTATTTGAAAGTGAATTGCATGATAAAATAATTCGAATAAACAGATTTATACTTCAAATGACAACTTGATTCTGTAATCCTGTTATAGTATTTTTTTACAAATAAATGCGTGCTTGCTAAATGCTGACGGTAGATGAGAAAGTATTATAGCGTTAACCAATCTATTACTAAAAATAGAAAAGCAAACACTTTTTATATATATATATATATATATATATATATATATATATATATATATATATATATATATACAGTTTGGTTTCTTTCTATAAAAGTTCTGTATAATAATTATTAGACGGAACTGTTAAACACATTAAACTAATTAAAAACAGCTTATTAATGATATGGAAAAATAACCTGAACTTGATTAAATAAATCTGGAAAAATAAAGAGATTTATGCTTTAGATGGCAACTTTTTGATTCTGTGATTTATTAAATTATTAAAACAAAAAATTATAATAATAATTCATTATTAAAATTAGAAATACATTATTTGGAAAAAAAAAACTGCATCAAAAAATAAGTAGAACTTGATCAAAAAAGATTTATGTATTTATTTTTTAATACTATTTACAAAATTAGTCAAATTATCTGAAAGTGAATTATTAGAAAAATTTGAATTTGATAAAAAAAATCTGAAAAATAAACAGATTCATACTTTAGATGGCAACTTCAATAATAGAAAAGCAAACACAATTTTTTGTAACAGTTTACTTTATAAATGTTTAACTGTTCTGTGTAATAATTTATCAGACAGCACTGTTAAACAGACATCAAACTAATAAAGATGGAAAATGAATTATATGGGAAAATAATCTGAACTTGATCAAATAAATCTGTAAAAATAAACAAATTTATACTTCAGATGGCAACTTCTTGATTCTGCAATCAATTATAGTATTTTTACAAATGAATGTGTTTGCTGAATGCTGACGGTAGAGGAGTGTAATGATAGTTCACAGTAGGAGAGCGTAGTGAGGAATCCAAGTGCAGAATTATTTAAACAAAATGATCCAAACATAATACAAACAAATGTAGACTTAACTTGAACAGACTAGACTCAGCGACAGCAGGATAAATACATTCAATACACGACAAAGCAACATGATGGCTACTTATAGCAAACAATCACGGTCACATGACAAGAACTAACCAATAAGGAAACAAGACACATGACTAGGACATCCAATCAGAACATAACACACAGACAAGGGATCACATGACAGAGCAAGGACCATGACTAAACTCCAAAATAAAAGACATGAAACAAAACCCAAAGCCTACATTACAATGAGAATGTGTTATAGTGTATACCAGTCTATTACTAATAATAGAAAAGCAATCGCTATAATATTTTTTGTATACCGTTTACTCTCTTGAACAGTTCTCATGCACAAAATAAAAGTCCTATAAGCCATTCAAAATAAAAGTGCGTTCCACATCAGCCAAACTAAAAAATGCTGTTAATGAAAGATTGCAAGTGACTGTCTCTGTGACGCAGGCGTTGAGCGGCGACGTATCTACGACATTGTGAACGTGCTGGAGTCTCTGATGCTGGTGAGCAGAATGGCTAAGAACCTGTACGTGTGGCACGGACGCTCAGCTCTGCCACAGACCCTGCAGGATCTCCATCAGGCGGGTCGCGAGCAGGGCTACCATCTGCAGATGGACCAGAGAGAAGGAAGCTGCCCGTATGCCACCCACCACACACAAAACACACACGGTACGTCACACAAAAATTCCTGTTCAAACTTCTTTGAAGTATTCAAGTTATTAGTGATCGATATTGGTTTTTGGAAAGCAGGGTGTCCGATATAAAAAAAAAATAAAAAATTATGAATATTCAAGAAATTTGAAATAATTTGAAAATGGATTTAAAAAAATAAATGTTTAAAATAAACATACTTTAGATGACAAAGTATTTTTCACAAATAAATAAATATTTAATAAAAATATAATTAAAAACACTGTAACCAGTGTTAATTTTGGCAGGCATTTTTGATTTAGTCTTAGTCTTTATCTTGAGACAAAAATGCTTAATGAGTCTTTCATAGTTTTAGTCTAGTTTTAGTCAACGAAAAGTCATTGCATTTTTGTCAACTTTTAGTCATTTTAGTAAAAATTTATTTTGGTAGCTATTTTTATATGTAGTCTTTAAACTAAAATAATCATTAATTCTCTCTTTAGACCAAATCAATTAAGCTTATGAGAAATTTGTATAAAGGACTGAATTTGGAAAATCTTGAATAAATTATGACAATTTTCATTTTTGGGCGAACTATCCCTTTAACAGAAGTGAAAAAAAGGAGCAACTTTGAATGAATAATATATATATATATATATATATATATATAGATATATATATATATATATATATATATATATATATATATATATATATATATATATATATATTTTTTTTTTTTAAGAAGCACAATAAGACAAATACAATAGAGATACAAATTAAACTCATTTTTTAGATACAGTAGGTTTTACTTAACATGTATACATTTATTTAACATCTTTTGTTGGTTAACATTAATGACAGATAGGTATTTAATTTGGAATGCTGTCCTTTTAAGACGGAAGGCATGCATGAAATACTGACACACGTTCAGTTTTCACACACCTGTTCACGTTCACTTATTCCATAACCTACTGTATTTACATGAGATACTCTGCACGATAAACATTTGGACTGCTGTGTGTGTATTTGAGCGCTGTATATGAGAACTGAGGAAGGGACACACATTTTGAAGGACAGTAGCCTATAGGATGCATTTTGAATGTCCGGTAGTCCTCAAACAACATTATAGTCCAGTCTCATCTAGTTAACGAAGACGTGGCATAAATTTCGTCATTATTTCGTCATCAGATATTATTTTTAGCTCGTCAACGTCTCATCTTAGTCACAGAAAAAATGTTCGTTATTTTTGTTAGTTAAAGAATTTTAGTTTGAGTGTATTTTTCGGTGGTCTTATTATTTTGGGAAATTAACACTGACTGTAACCATCATATTTTTTCAAATAAAGCCAAGGTAACACTCATTTCACATACAGCACACAGTGGAAATGAATATGGGAGCTAAGTTTGCAAGGTTTGTGAAATCAAATGTTCATTGGTCTTTCAAATATTTGATTAAATTAAGCGATATATCGGTCGACTGCTATTCGTTATGCATTGCAAAAACAGATTTAAAAACCCATCTGCTTTGGTTGCATGATTCATATAATATAATTTGAATAATTCACTATATTGCACAAACAGTTTACATTACAACCATTGTGACGGTCGCCCCATTAACCCCATTATTAGTGTCTCACCCTTGTGCTCCATTAACCGGTCACCCCTTAACAGATAAGTGTTCATTTAAATGAATAAATTCAGGTTATTATACTTAATAGAGTTATTTTATTTAACTTAAAACTGAAACCATAACCAAAAAATCTTTACTTGAAAAAAATGGAATAATACATAAAAAATACTTGTTTTATTTCAGATAGTTGCCAAAGCAGCAACTTAACATACTAAAATAACAAAAAAATACAACCTATATAGATTTGTACATTAAAAAAAAAAAAAAAAAAAAACGGAAATTATTAAACTGACAAAAACACAACAAAATTACTTAAACTAAAAAGAAACGAATCTTAAAATTTATTCAAATTTTAATAAAATAATATCATAATAGTAGTAACAATCTTGTGCCTTTTTCTTTTGAGCAAATCTAGAAATTATGGTGAATATGATAAGTAGTTTTGTTAATTCTGACATTTTAAATCTACTGTATTTTTGTGTTTAACAAAACCGTTTTTACCAAAAAAAAGCTCTAGTATATAATTTTCCATCCAATTTTCCAAACTTATTTTTAAAAAGCACATTAGAAAATATGGATGCTATTTGAAATCTCTGGTGTTTTCTGCTTCCAGAATGATCTGATGATGAAATAAAAGCCCCTGATGGCTTTAGCACCAGTCATTCTGTTAAATCATTTAGTATAATGCAGATAAACTTTATAATTGTCAGAGGCAATTGATTTTAATACACTCAGATGTCTCAAATCTATATCTTTTTGTATGTTTGTTTGCTCAGTAGCTTTGAGCATTTAGATTAATCTCTTTGTGTTTCCTGAGTTTGATGTCTTGATAAAGAAATGAAGCATCCTGCTGGCCTCGTCCGGATCCTCTGATGTGGTTGTTGTGTTTGCTGGCTTCTTAACTCATGTGGCCGCCGTCGCCAAGCAACAGCTTTCCTTTCTAACAAAAGCTTATTACCATCCCATCATGAGGGCAGGAATCACTCGACCAGCCAATTCACAGAGCAATCATGCCATTCCTCATATCCACCGACTCTGATTTTCTGCTGCCAGTCACCTCGGATTTATTCACTCATCCTTTATTCATGTCTTCCATCGTCTTTTTTATGCCACATAGGTCTGGGCGATATGGCGAAAAATGTAAATCTTGAACTTTGACCAATTCTCGATTTAAAAAAATATATATATACAGTACAGACCAAAAGTTTGGAAACATTACTATTTTTAATGTTTTTGAAAGAAGTCTCTTCTGCTGATCAAGCCTGCATTTATTTGATCAAAAATACAGAAAAAAACAGTAATATTGTGAAATATTATTACAACTTAAAATAATAGTTTTCTATTTGAATATACTTTAAAAAAAATAATTAATAATAATTTATTCCTGTGATGCAAAGCTGAATTTCAGCATCATTACTCCAGTCTTCAGTGTCACATGTAACATCCAGTCTATCACATGATCATTTAGAAATCATTCTAATATTCTGATTTATTATGAGTGTTGGAAACAGTTTCTGCTGTCTAATATATTTGATCAATAAAAGGTTAAAAAGAACTGCATTTATTCAAAATAAAAAAATCTCTAATAATATATATTCTAATAATATATTTTCTTTACTATCACTTTTTATCAATTTAACACATCCTTGCTGAATAAAAGTATTGATTTTATTTAAAAAAAATAAAGAAAAAAAATTACTGGCCCCAAATTACTGACCAGTAGTGTATATTGTTATTACAAAATATTTATATTTTAAAAACATAGCTTCTTTTTTTTTTTTTTTTTTTTTTTTTTTTTTTTATTCATCAAAGTATCCTAAAGAAAAGTATCACATGTTCTGAAAAAATATTAAGCAGCAGAACTGTTTCCAACTTTGATAATGAATCATCATATTAGAATGATTTCTAAAGGATCATGTGATAATGATCCTAAAAATTCAGCTTTGCATCACAGAAATAAATGATAATTTAAAGTATAATAAATTTAAAAACAATTATTTTAAATTGTAATAATATATCACAATATTACTTTTTTTTCTGTATTTTTGATCAAATAAATGCAGGCTTGATGAGCAGAAGAGACTTCTTTCAAAAACATTAAAAATAGTAATGTTTCCAAACTTTTGACCTGTACTGTAGGTCTAGGCGATATTGCAAAAAATGTAAATCTTGAACGTTTGACCGATTCTCGATTAAAAAAAAAAAAAAAAAAAAAATATATATATATATATATATATATATATTATATATATATATATATATATATATATATATGATTTTTAACTAGTCAACTTGAAATTGTATTGTTACTACAACATGATTCAAGTAGCATAACTTTTTCTTTGTTAACAATCTAGTTAGAGACTATTTTATTCCAAGTGCACCACACATGAAGTTTTCAACATGATGTAAAATCACTTGTTATATATCTTTGCAGAAAAGATGCATGAACTACATCGTATTTTATACATATTATATGTTCAGAAATAATAGTCAAAGTCAATGTAATTCATATTCAAAATGGTATAACACCATTATTATTAACTATAAATGTTCCGTAAAAACAATGAACAGCAGCTTTCAGCCTGCCACGATGCAAACATTAAAAAATATCAGACATACAGTAATTTTTCTATGTAAACATGGACGCGTTTGACTGTTGCGCCCGCGTCTCATGCACGAAACTGCATTGTAAAAATGCAGCGCTCTAGTTAAAAGAAGTTCTTAGCGATGTGATAATCTCAAAACATTAAATTTGAACAGTTGTTAAAACTGAAAAAGCATAATTCCTCAACTTATTCAAATTATATTTTTTTATTTTTTTTTGTTTGTTGTATTGTTGTATGATTATCTTTATTTTAAAGACTAATACATTAATGCCTGGAATGCCAACTTTGACATGTTCTACAGTGTTGTAAGCATGGTTTATCTCTCTTGTACAGCGGCCTCCAGCAGACGAAAGGATAAATCGCTCCGTATCATGAGCCAGAAGTTTGTCATGCTGTTTCTGGTGTCCAAAACACGGACCGTTACCCTCGATACAGCTGCTAAGATTCTGATCGAAGAGGGCCAGGATGAGTCCAGCCACAGCAAGTATAAAAGTAAGACCATTTTAATGTTAAAAATAATATGCATTCCGTTATTGATTAAGAGTAGCTCACAATCTTTTTTGTGTTTGTTTAGCTAAAGTGCGTCGTTTGTATGATATCGCTAATGTCCTGACCAGCCTGAATCTGATCAAGAAACTTCAAGTGCGAGAGGAAAAGAGTCGTAAACCTGTCTTCAAATGGATCGGACCCGCCGATTTCCACAGCAGCTGCGGTACGTCTTGTTTAACCCTTAAAGACCTGTGGGTAAAATAGGTCATTTTCACATATTTTATTTATTTGACTGTAAAATATCTAACAGAATGTGTTATTTTCAAGTGCAAGTCATTTTTTTAGAAAACAGATGGCTTTCAAAAAAATGTAAGTTATTGATCATTAATGTTGTTTGGGTAGTTTGTAAACAGAATTTAAAAAAAAACAACAAAAAAAACATGAATACATTTTGGGATTTTTATTTAGCAAAATCATGATCGAAAGAATCCAACACTTCATACTTGAAAATTCAACTATATTACATATATACAAGTCTTTTTGTGGCACTGGATTACACAGTTTTTATTCAGGAGGCTTTTTTGTTCATACATGCATGCATATGCATACGCACTCATACACACAATCATTTTTGTGCTGTTTACTCCTCACTTTGTTTTTGTTTGTTTCTTTGATTATTTTATGCAATTCAAAACTCCTTCCCACTCTCCTGGAAATCCTGGAGTGCAAGAAATTACCGTAATAAGCCATACATTGCCAAAAAGCACATGCTGTCTACTGTCAGGAGCCATTTTTGTGCAAACGGTTGAAGAGTTACGGTTAACATGAATACAGCTTGGTTTTATGTGTTTAAAGGTTTAAAGGCACAATATGTAAGATTTTCGTAATAAAATATCCAAAAACTACATGCACAGTGTGATTTATATCATGCATTTGTGTATTTGGTATTCCAAAAAGTTCCCAAGGATTTGTAAATCCAAAGAAATTCCAATTTTAAACAATGGCTCGTCCCTGGTCATTGTCGCCTATCAATGATGTAATATCCGCACTATCCTCAGTTTCAGCTTTTACTGCTGCTGTACAGTTAAACTAAATCCATTACGGCTGTCACGAATAAAATTAAAAGTGTTGACAGCAGCATTAAATTTAGATCTGCTCAATGTTGCGGCATGATTTTTTACGTGTTTTTAGAGTGTTTCGCATTATAACCAATCACACGCGAATCTGTTGAGTTTCTGAATGCAGTGGCCAATCAGAGGCGTTCAGATGAGTTGCTGTTTGAATAACTGGAAAGTACAGGTAATAAAAAGATGAATTAATTACCTCATCCATGAACATCTTCCTTCATAGCGTCCTCAAGCTTCACCTTTGTTATTTTAAAAATGCGACCTCTAGAGGCAAAAACGTACATATTGTGCCTTTAAAGGGTTAAACACTTGAAAATTGCTTTTAGTCTCTTCGGTGTGATTATTTGTTGCATGTCTTTTAGATTCAGACGATCTGAGAGTCTCAGCAGCTCAGGTCAGCACCACCGGGGAACGACGGGAGAAGATGACGCGTCACTCCTCCTTTCAGGTCATTCCCGCACCTCCTGTCAATCAGAGGCGGATAAGCTCCGCCCCCAGCACACCTCACAGACCTTCTACAGGTGAGAGCTGAGCTGAACACTTTTCATAATGTTGCATCTGTTGGAACTGTAGTTTAGGCAATGTTTTCTGTGTTTGTATTTTCAGATGAGCCGGTGGATTATTCTAGGAAGAGTGTGAACACCAGCGCAGTGTGTCGACTGCAGTTTGGAGACAGGTGAGTGCACCTGTATAGAATTTGTATTTGAAGAAATTTACACATTTTAAACTTCAGTCGTTTACAAACGCTGGGTAAAGATCTAGGCTGAAAGGTTGTAGGCTGAAACGCATAAAATTTTGCCCTTGATTACTATCAATATTAATTCAGTGTTATATATATATATATATATACACTACACTGAAAGAATTGTAGGAAAAAAATTATTCAAAAAATGCTAGTAAATTTCACAAAAAAATATAAAGAAATGGTGAGGTAGAACTGATTAAACAAAGTTTTCAAGTAGAAAAACTAGTATTTTCTTATAAAATGTCCTCCAATAATGGTTTTATCTACAACTTTGGAAATTCATTTTTACAATGCATTATGGTGTTTATAATAATATTTAAAATTAGGTTTTATTTTTAGATTTCCGGTTTTCATTTCAATTCTGTTGTGCTTTTGTCATTTTTATTTAATTAATTTATTTTTTGTACCTCTATTTTTCGTTAATTTATTATGTCAGTTTTATTAATTTTAGTACTTTAACTTAAAAAACAAATTAATTAACTTAAACTAATTAATTTGAAAAATCTTTTTAACATTTTATTGTAGTATTTACATATAATAACGTTTTGAATTGGCTTTTATTTTTAGATTTTCAGTTTTAATTTTAGTTTGATTTTTCTTATTAGAACATGAATATTTTGGATTAGCCTTTTTGGGAGGGATTTTCATATTTCATTTCGATTTTAATTAGATCTTCAGTAATTTGGTCATTTTTATTTAGAATATATTAATATTTTGAATCAGCTTTAATTCATAGATTTTCTATTTTAATTTTACTTAGATTTTTAGCAATTTTGTCATTCTTATTAGAATATATTCATATTTTTAGTGTTTGAGTTTTTATTTTTAGATTTTCAGTTTTAATTTCCCTTTTGTTGTGCTTTTTTTCATGTATTTCTCTTTAGCTTTATTTGAGTGTGTGTGTGTTATTTTTAGAAAATTAGAGTACCTTAAACTTATGTTTTTCATTTAGTTGTCATTTCAACAATCTACTTAGTTAAATTTTTTAATATAGTGTTTATATATTATTTTATTTCAGCTTTACTTCAATTAACTGAAGCTATTTTAGTTTCAAATGAACAACAACAGCACTGATCACTAACTACTGTGTTCTGTATATTTGTAGTGTTCAGCCCAGTGGAAGTCCTGTAGTGTTGTCTACTGGACAGGCGTCACTAGCGGTCCCTCTTCAGACTGACGTGCCGTATGCATCGCTGCCCGTTTCTGCCCAGTTCACCTCTCACCCGTTAGCGTACCTGCCCGGTCTGCCACAAACACCCCTGCTCATGGTGTACAGCGGACACGTGCCAGACGCCGTCGCCCAGAGGTCACCGGTCTCAGGCCACAGGGAGGGACATCTGAAGAAGAGAGAGAGACTAGAGGAAGAGGATGATGATCAGGCAGCTAAACGAAACAAACGCTCTGCTTCCATAGAAAGTGAAATGGTGGGTGTTATGAGTCAGATTAAAACTATATGCATATACACATTTCAGCATATTACTGTGGGTTATTTCTGTCAAATATTTCTTTAATATTTATTTAATAACATTTTATTTGTATAGCACCTTTCATACACAAAATGCAGCTCAGAATATAAAAAATAAACATCAATAAATAAAATAAGAAAAAAAAATTAAGGAAAGAATAATACAAAAAAATACTCTTAAAGGTGCTATACAAATAAAATATGTTTTAAACTGAAGTATCTGAAATGAAACAACACGGAGCATTTTAACTTTATGTATAATTACAAATGTTATACATATTTACATTAATATACATTTGTAATTATAACAACATAGCTTAACAAAAATAAACAATACATATAAGACAAAAAAATAATAATAGTAAAATATATATATATATATATACTATTGAGTATGATATGAATTGTTGAGTATATATGAAGACTTTTACCATGGTGAAATCACTGTAATGCACAGCTTTGATGGGCTTGTTGGTTTTATACTGGCAGCTCAGCAATATTATAAGCTGTCATTATGAAAGTTGTATTTTGATCTCTGACTTTTGTGAATGTCTCACAGTGTGAGACTGAGAGTCTGAGCTCCAGCGCCAGAAGGTCTCCGGTCTGCTCTCGAGAAGGTTCCCCGTGGGACGAGGCCTCGTTTGGGCCGATGAATGAGGAAGATGCGGGAGTGCTGTCCTCTCATTACCTCTATGTTCCCAACACAGCAGGTACACAAACCCTGAGCAGTGAATGTCATTGAGTACGTTTACATGCGCATCAATAATGCGATTATTTCCAATAATCAGAGTGAGGACTTAATTGCATTATGATGTGGAATTTTGGTTATTTTTCACCGCCATTATTCACATTCGTCACTGCACAGAACAAATGAAGGACTCAGAAAGAGTATAGGTGTGTTACATAGCCACTGTTTTATTTATTTACGTCAACAACTTGAACTCTGTTTCCTTGGTTCCCCAGAAATGCGATGCTTTCTTCCCCGCCATCGTTTCTATTCTGTGTATTAGTAATGTCCGGTTCCAGTTCACCAAATCGGACTGAATCTTTTGAAACATTGACAAGCACTCATCCACGAATTACATCCCCATGCGACGCCATCCGACGTTCCCTCCAGAATTTCACATATAAGCATATACTTCATCCTCGTTATGATGCAGTTTTGGGTGTTTTATTTTTAATTTACTGAATGCTTCAAGTGCAGTTAATTATTTGTCATGCTATACATGCAAAACCATCAAACGGTTGACCGCTGCCGTGAGTGAATCCTGTCGCAAAATGCATCGAAAAAAGACAGCAATAGTGTGATTAAGGTGTGTACTGCACTTTAATAATGCAACTAAAATAGGGATACTCCACGTTTTAATTTGATTTGTGTTTTCTTCAAGTATGACTTTAGTCAAGTTAAGGTCATCAGAAATCTCTGTTTGCATGGCAGATTCTTAGTTAGAGTTTTTATCGTGTTAAATATTGTTGTGCATGTAAACATACTCAGTCTTTCTGATTGCACACTCATTCTAATGATTCTAAACTCTGTAGGTCTGAACGGTTTGAACTTCCTCATGCCAGCGGGACACACACAGGGTGGCGTGCCAGCTGTAGCTATGCCGTATTTTTTGGTGCATTCGCCACTCATAGCGGGTGCAGCGCCCACCTCTGGTGCTGAGGGGGCTGCCAGCAGCGGTCTGGGTTTCAGCGTGCCCACCGTGTTGTCACCGGCTCATTTTGTGATGGCAGGAGGGGCGTTTGGTGTGGTGGAAACACTGAACAGCCCTGAGCATCATGGGCACAGATTACCAGCAGCCACACTTTCACCACAGGGGCCACGAGCACAAGAAAGCCCTCAGCCAGCGCAAACACAGGTCAGTTTACTGCATACTGCTCTTCAGTGATGCACTGAATTTCTGGTTTCAGCCTGCAACAGGAAAAAATGTTAATTTCTCTCTTTTAATGGCTGGATGAGCTCTTTTAGTCTACGTCGATTCCCAGTAAACGTTCTCAGAATGTTCTGACTTTATCAGAACCTTCAAAGTTATCTGGTCTTTAATCATATTCTCAAAATATTAGTACAAAATGTTTTTTTACATCATTAATGGAATGTTTTTTTTAGTTGGATGTTTATCTAAAATTTTTAAATGTAACTACTTGTTTTAGAATGTTCAGAGAACATACAAAAGTAACATTCTTGTAATGTTTGCAAAATAATACAATGGAATGTTCCCTTAACATTCTCATTCGCAACCAAGATAAAAAAAAAAAACATTTTAACATTTAAAAAAAGCACACATTCAGAAATAACATTTTTTAAAGTTCGTAGAAAATGTTTTTGCACGTTTGTTTTCAGTTGATGCAAGAACAAAACTTGTTGAGCAAACACCTGGCAACTAATAATCGCAATTATTTTATATGAAATAAAAACTCAGCATTTAAATTTTGCAAGTTATTTATCGACATTCAAACAATAAATGTGGTTTTGATGCTCTTTAATGTGAAGTGACCAATCACTGCAGTAACTGAGTTTGAGCGTCAGTTTGAGAGGTAAGTTGTTAGTTTTTATGTTCCTCTTTAACTACTAGTTAAGCACAAAATAAACATGGAAGAGCATCAGGTGTTCAAAGAAACAAAACACCTTACTGAAATGATTATTATCTTACATAATTGCTCGATCAGATGCTGGTAAAACAGCATCTGATCGATATTTTTACTAAACCTATATTTTTATCAATATATTTTTACTAAACCTGTCGTCTTCATTATTTGATGTAAGTCTGAATAAATCTATCTTAAAAAAAAGTTTTATTACAGCCACAGTTGAAATGTTTATATTTGAACAATGAATTGGAGTGGAAACATAATTATATCATAAAAAATTTTATCTAAAACGGCCTTGTGTGCAATTTAAATATATGCAAATTTAGTGTTGATTCTTAAATAAATATAATCAAATAATTTTATTGAATCATTATTATCGTTTTTGGCTAAATGAAAATTGTAATCATCTTGGTGCATCATTACTGTTTAAAAAAGATAATAATAATATGCAATGACAAACGTGATTGTCAGTTTCTGACCTTCTCACTTCTGCTATTTCAGACTCCTGTGACACCAAAGGAAGCGGCAGTGGGGTCCAAATCTTTCTTCGAGACGCCTGGAGCTTTTGGGTCTCTCAGCACACCGCCGGCGGCACGCAAAAGAGGCTCCGCCCAGAGGAGGCTGGACATCGGACACGCCTCAGCCAATTAGATTAGCCGCTGCATTTGTGTCATGTTTCCATGCTTCTGTGGTGCTAGAGTGCCAAAGACAGAAACAGCATTACACCACAAAATAATTCTCATGAAATGAACATTTCCTGTTTAGCAACTAGTGAACATCAGAATAAGAGGGCAGATACTAGTGTGTCATTGGAAAGAGTCTGTTACACACACTCTTGTGGCTATGTTTATGTTTTCCCGCCATCACTTTTAATAGTGTTTTGGAGTTCTTTTGACATCCTACAAAAATATTGCCTGATTTCGTTTACCGTTATTATTTATTAAAGTATTCCAGAGGCTAAAATCAACAATCCAGCTTCAGCACTACGTATTTAAAAATGAAAATGAAGTCTGGATTGGCTTCTGAGAAAGAACTACACCGATCTGCTCTATAGTATGTTCACTATCTCACAGGCTTCTCACAGTGTGAAGCAGTCATGCCTTAGAAATGTATTTGGTACATGACGCCTTCACCACAGAGAATGAATGAATTCTGAGTGTATTTGTGATTAAGAACAAAATAATGGTTGTAATTTCTGACACTGTTGAAGTTTGAGGTGCTACATCTGTGAAACCAACAGAAAACAAAGACATACTTGAATGACCAGAGAATATGATCTGCAGAAATATCACAGTACTGTACTGTTTTGAAACAAAGTATGTTTATGTGTGAACTGTTTCTAGACTAGTAATAAATTATTTTTGGAAACATCTGGATTGAATTTTGCACCACGATCCATAGAGCTGTACAGTATTTACAGGTATTTCACTGTACTGTAACCCGTAGCATCTAATATTTTGTATGCATGTTATTTTTTGTATCTGTCAGTGTTGGATGTTTCAAGCTGCACTGCTGAATCTGTATGGTGCTTTTGTGTTTGTCAGATGTATTTTCAATCATTGTATGTATGGACACAGGTGTCATACATGTCATACAAAATAAATATATGTAAAATGTAATATTTTTTGTTTTTCCATTTCATATGGGTATGAGCACAGTGCAAAAGGGCTTAATTTTGTGCAAACACAAGATGGCAGCATATACAAAACAAATGATGTCCAAGACATTTCCATGATTCTTCTCAGAAACAGAAAAATCTTTCATAATTTGTCCTCTGAGAGTGTGATGTTAAAACATTTATCAGTGCATCTGTATTTAAACACATGGAAACATGACATCCCATTAACTTGCTAATAATTGTCTTTAAATAGATTAAAACAACTGTCTTTGTTGTTGTTTTACCTTGAAATATCAGTTTCAGCATGTTAGCTTCTTAGAGAGTTTCTGTTTTTTTCCAGCCGTCTGTTCTGGGACGTTGGTGTTTGGTGAACAGGTACGAAATTACGTGAAAAGGGCGGATTGCTTTATGGCAGGGGTTCCAAAGTCACAAAAGTGCCTACAGTTGCTTTAAAATAAACACTGCTGTAGTAAATGTTGCGCCTAATTTTTAAGGCTGACGAAACGTTTCGAGGAAAATTGTAAAGATTAAATTTCTCCCTCAGCCACAGTTTCATCCACAGTCAATTAAATATGGCATCTAACCTAATGTGTGCCATTTTTTTTTTTTTGTTTTGGGGGTTTTTGGCATTTAAGACCTATGTTTAACCAGAATTATACTGAAATTCCTATGGTTAAAAAGTTTATTCAAATTACTGAGTGTGAGCATTAATAACAGTGAGCAGGCCTCAGCGAAGCCACCTAATTAGAAGTGTGTGTGTGGTCTGTATTATAGTTTTGTATAATTATCTAATCTAGATCAACACAGTATAACGCTTGGCGGCATGTCAATGTTCATTAATGCTGTTTACACACAAATACACCTGGCAACCCATTTTATAATCACAATAAACCCTTCATGAATGGCAATAACCTGCATTTTGCCATTTAACAGACCAGTAAACCTCAGAAAAGACTATTGAGTTCTCAAAAATAATCATGTCTGAAACAAAAATATGACATGAAATCAACAAAACACTGATAGATAAATACTGTAGACTGTGTAAATGTGGCACAAGACAGACTGAATGAGCTGTCAAAACAGCTGATGACATTCCAGAAGCTCTGTCATGGGTGAAAGAGCGCACATCAGAAACAGACACATGCACGGAAACCTAAATAAGCAAATCTTATGTTTTAATTTCTCAACACGCGTGCCATTCCTGACCCTGAGTCCAGTTTTACCATAAAAGGAGGACGGACAGAAGGCTACATCTGTTTTTCATTCCCTCTTTCTTTCCAATCTTGTGCCGTTCACTATAAAATCCTTCTTTTGGTGTTATGTGCATTCCAGATGAAGGCCTGGATACTGGAAGAAATGACAGCGTACTTCTGCGCTGCTGTATTATTCACATAAAACAGCAAAATGTGTTTTTAAAATATGAAATTATGCAATGTGCACAGTACTTTTTTAACCTAACAAAGTTCTTTTTCAGAAATGTTCTGCTTGAAAAGCGTGCAGATTAACATTTGACTTAGTGTTCTACGTGTACACAGTGACATTCAATGTCCAAATACTTTCTGGGGTCAATGTTGGTCAGTTTTATTGATGTCAAAGTGTATCAGCTCCCAAGTGATGCATGCTGGGTAATTACAGGAGCTGATTTCTGAATGGCTTTTAATGAGTCATTCATCATCTCTCCCACACACATTCTTTTACCACCACACCTCACACACCGCAGAATCAACTTGTCCTCGATGCTCAGTTAATTATTATAATTAATGAGGCCTGTGTGTGTGTTATGGCGGAACCGTCAACATTATTCATATCAATTGTGCACTGGGTGCAATATATTCTATGAACGTTTTAATTACATTTCTAGTGAGTTATGAAAACATTATTTCTGAATGTTTTCTGAACTTCCATAACCTCCAGTTTTTAAAATGTGTTAAAAAATGTGTTATTCTTGCGTCGCATATACAAACATTAAGGGAACATTCCATTTTATCAGTTTGCAAACATTGTGGGAATGTTACATTTGAAAGTTCTCCGAACATTCTAAACGTTGTAACATTTGAAAAAAATTGGAACGCCCAGTTAAAATGTTGCAGAAAACGTTCCATGGATGATGTATAAATAACATGTTTGTGTTAACGTTTTAAAAGCATTATTAAGAACCAGATAACTTTGAAAGAACGTTTGACAGACGTGTTCTTGGCCAAAGAACCTCTTGATGAAATGATTCTTAGCACATCTATTTAAAATGGCAAGCGTTTTGGCTAATTAATCTTTTTATGAAATGATTACAGCTCATAATTATTCTTTAGGTGTGTGTGATATCAAGTTTTAATTTATAAAATATTAAAAGAGGGTCGTTTTAAAAGGGTTTAATATAAGAAGTATCTTAGTGTTTTGCACTGCTCAAAGAAATTATATGACTGATCACTTACATACATATCAATAAATCATTTAAGACTTTAAAAGTTCAAGTGAAGCATAAATTTATGAATCAGCCCATGAAGTCGTGTGTGTGTGTGTGTGTGTGTGTGTGTGTGTGTGTGTGTGTGTTTTAAAACACTCCTCCTCTGTAATCTGGTGATGATATTGCAGCCTGCTCTCTGAAGCTCGCACACACCGGAGCACTTTGGGAATCTTCTGGAAAACACGTGAAAACTCAGGTAAGGAGCGTTTTAAACAACATCGTGTGTTAAAGAGAGAAACTGATTTTGATTATTGAGACCAAAATACGTTTTATATTGAATCGAGTTCATTCTGCTTTTGATCTCATTCTCAACAGTTGGATTAAAAGGCAGAAAACTCCGCTAAATATTAATAAGAAGATACGTTTGGAGTGTGTAAAAGTGTTTTCAGATTCGATGCCAATTCTACAAATACTTAAAATTAATAAATTCATTCTTTGTAATAGGCTACTTAAAATGGACAATATGATATAACCTCTGAAAGGAAGCACCTTATTTTAGTCTATATATTTTCTGCTTATTTAATAGTTTAATATGTATCTGTTTAGTACTTATCTATTTGATATTTACGGGTTCGATACATAATATTTACATGTGAGTTAAAATGTGCATGAATAAACATGCAGATGCAACAAATGTTCCTCATCGATAAATATGCAATTTGCATGATTGAAACAATTAATTTTCTCAAACTATTTGATGCACTTATAGAGATTGCTGGTGTTTGTTTATCATGTCGTTTTCTTTGTTGTAAGCATTAATTATATCAAACTATTTGAGCACAAACATAACGCGCCATACTTCTATGCATGGGGGAAGAACGCTATAAACTGGAATAGAAGTGGCGTAAAGCATAAGAACGGAATATCCTTTTATCGTTTTCCAGCGTGGAAAAATAATAGTACAAGCCATGTTTCAGAGGTGACAAATAGTTGACGAAATGGCATGGATAGCAGCAGTAAGGAGCCCAAGATTACCTTCGATAACACTCCACCAAACACACATGGTGTGTTCAAAGCATTTTCACAAAGGTAAGTTACAATTAACTCTCTGTAAATGTTATGTTTGTGGCAAAAACCAGCGTGTTTTGTTTGACTTAACCAGACCATTAGCTTAAGTTACCAACGTACTAAAGCGTAACGTTAATCAGTTTTAAATGTTGTACATCTGCGCTACATAGCAATTTATTTGGTGACTCTGTTTGCAGGCAAACCTGCCTATGAAATGTTGGAGTGTGATCCTGACTGGACCCCTTCTCTGTACCTCGGCCATACTGAGGTCAAAGCTACGAACACAGACCGGTTCAAGCCTTTTTGGAGAATTATATTCCCATGCTCACATCTAATATGTTAATGTTTATTGTTTTCCAAAAGATTTTGTAATGTCTCTTCTCACATGTAATGATTTTTGCACATGTCTGTAAATAAAATACACAAAGACCGCGATGAAATTCTGCCTCCTTTATCTGTATTAAGGAAGAATTGTGCAAAATCAGTGTTCTTTGGTTGCCAACCAATTACATGAACTTAAATAGTAGTAACAAATCCAACTTTAATTTCAGTTTCTTACATATTTAAACATGTTAACACATTTAGATGAATACATTTACATTATTAAAAAGTCCATAGGAAAACTTCGTGTGTGTGTATGCACTAACACTTAGTATCATGTAGTTGTAAATATATGGGTGCTGGAAGTTGGGCAACAGTTTGACGTCCCTTGACCAGGTCGCTCTGCTCGTAAGGATCACAGTCTTTTGATTCCCTTTTTTTCTCGTCATATCTCGTCTTTGCATTAGGATTTAGTTTTAGGCGGTATGGTACGACAATGTTTTCTTTAGTGCTGCATTTTGTACATTATATTCTGTTTTTTTCCGC
This sequence comes from Cyprinus carpio, assembly GCF_018340385.1. Lineage (NCBI taxonomy): Eukaryota > Metazoa > Chordata > Actinopteri > Cypriniformes > Cyprinidae > Cyprinus > Cyprinus carpio. The sequence goes on along the minus strand of NC_056600.1, from coordinate 2,996,911 downwards.
GCTAAGTTTTTCATTATTTTCATGCCAGAACACTAGCCTGTTACGCCAACCCATGTAAACTGGCCAAACATACCCATAATTCTTTGCGTTCTGATGACGTTGCCGCCCAGTTGGTCACATGTCTTAGCAATCTCTATACACACGTACACAAAAAAGTCAGATTCAGGTTCATATTATTTAGTGTGTTACTGATCTATAGATCGTGATATTTGTTCTCCATTATGTTAGTGTTCAAAATATTAGTATTATCACGCATCTATTGTACTTTTCTCATGTCCTCAGATGTAGCTACTGCTCTTTAACAGTGGAGGTATTATTAATATTAGACGCATATGCATGCATTCACACATGGATTCTGATGCTGGTTTGAAGAAACCCTGAGGCTTTGAGATGCTTGATTGTCCTGCCTCATGTCTGGACGTGTTCAGCCTGTGATCACTCTTTTCATGCTTCATTCATTTATATTCTGAGTTATGATCTCATTTTACAGAGAACAGCTCATGTTTTCCTGGAGAGAAGTTTATGAGCACTTAGCCATTTTATTTGAATATTGTTGAATATTGCTGGAGAGGTCTGATATCATTTTATTTGACTAGAACAACTGAGCAAATTGAAATGACCCTTTGAAAGTCTGACTGCTGTTTTATTCCTATGCTTGTTTTGCCTTTTACTTCCAGGCATTGTCCTTTTAACAAAAGGCTCATTGGCTCTGTTTGACTCTCCATTGTGCTGTAGCTCCTGGTGGTCCCGGTGTGGGTCTCCAGACGTCTACAGGGTGTTTACCGTATGTAGTTAGTCTTTTATTAGTCCAGACAGATGAAGTGGGTTTTTATGGAAATTTCTAGTGAAACCGTTCACAACACGCCTGCAGACGTCCAGCACACCTGGACCATTTCCTGAGGTTGATCTCTGAACTTTGCAGGATGGATTTATTTCATTTTAAAGGTGTGCTAATCTCGAGTTAATTGCATTTTCTCTCTTCACAGTTTCTCATCATGCCAAACTGGGGTGGAGGAAACAAATGTGGCGCCTGCCGCGGGACGGTGTACCACGCTGAAGAGGTCCAGTGTGACGGGGGCAGTTTTCACAAGTGCTGCTTCCTCTGCAGTAAGTCAAAGAGAAAAAACACTTAACTGTTCAGATAAATCTCATGATAATGGGTCCAGGCCACATTTCACCCCAAAATCAAAGGAAAAAATAAAGCAATTGTGTTTTGCATTGCATAAACAGAGCCTTTATTTTTATGACAATTAAGCATGTTTTTCCTCAAAAATGTTTTCCAATATTACTGCAATAAATAAATAAACTAGTTAAATAAATTTTAAGATCAGCAAATGTATAATTAAGGGTTTTAAAAAAAAATACAAAGATTTATATAAATTATTATATAAGGCTGTTGCAAAAGTGCAATGCTTAAAATCCTTAAAATGCGCTTCGTTTTATTAAGACAAAATATTTATTTTGGGGAATTTTTAGTTACATTTGAACTGGACAGATTTTGTGATGGCAATTTTTTTTATTAAAATTAAAATAAACTAAAATTAAAATATAAAAATTTTTTTTTATTCATTATTATTCAGTAATTTTTTTGTGTTTATTTTTTATTGAGTTGAGGTTCAAACACCAGTGCTGTGTTCATGAACGTTGTTTAGTGAGATCTCACTATGGCTGAGTGCACATGCTTCAGATTGGCACTTTGCTACCAAAACGACAAAAACAATGCGGCCCACATGAGTGGTGTTTATTTTCCATGGGCCACAAAAGCCATTGTGTTCAGAACGAGATGATGATGAGTTAATGAGTGCTGAAACCATCTCCTCTATGCCTGAAGTTTGTAATCGACTGGCTGTTTGCAGGAGTTTGCTGGTCAAATATGAACAGGATTTATAATGAGAATGATGGAGTTCAGGGATGTTTCGTTCAGCTGAATGAATAGTAAAGGGTGTCACTAAGCACTAAGCCAAAGTCTGCTGACAAAACAGAGTCTAAGTCACATGAGGTTGCATTATAGCCTCTAATCCTGGGGTTAAAATGATAGATTATTAGTGGTGGCATGACTATTATTATTATTATTATTATTACTCGTACTTTGAGTTAAAGGTTTGTTGAAGTCTCTAACTCCTAGAGATACGTGTAATTTCTTTTTGTAAGCTGCATAACAACATACTAAACTCCATTTGAAACCTGTTGCATTGCAGCAATGAGTTTTTTTTGGTGGGGAAGCAGAAAATGATTGGTTTTTTCTCTTCTAGTGTTGTGTGTAGAAGGGTTAGACAGCACCACACTGGCCATCCATGACCAGGAAATCTACTGCAAGTCCTGCTACGGTAAAAAGTACGGCCCGAAAGGATACGGCTACGGTCAGGGAGCAGGAACGCTCAACATGGACCGCGGTGAGAGACTGGGCATCAAACCAGAAGAGTGAGCGTTTGTGGTTTTCATTGTTTTTCAACAAGAAGTTCATATGGTGAATATACTAGATAGTTATAGTGTACAGTATTTTAATGTAGTCAGTGTTAAATAATGAATGGTATGCACATAACTTATTGCATATGTGTCATAGTGGTTTGGTACATGCATATGCTACTTAGAAAATGTTTGGATTATTATTATTATTATTATTAATTCTCTTATTTTTATCAAAGCAGCATTTATTTGGTCAAAAAAACAGAAATTTTCGAAATATTTTTATTTGAAATAAATTTTCTAATTGAATGTCTGTTAAAATGTCATTTATTTCTGTGATGCGCAGCTGAATTTTCAGCATCATTACTCTTCAGTGTTCAGTGTCACCTGATCTTCAGAAATCTGATTTGCTTATCAAGAAACATTTCTCATTATTATCAATGTTGAAAACAGCTTCATTTTTTTTTGGGTGGAATGATTGATTTTTTTTTTTTTTTTTTTTGTTGAATGTTAAGTTAAAAAGATTTTATTTTCTTTTCTTTTTTTAAAATATAAATCTTTTGTAACCTTAAATATATTTTCTGTCACTTTTGATCAGTATAATGTGTCTTAAAAGTATTATTTTCTTCTTTATTTCCTTAGTCTTACTGACCCCAAACTTTTGAATGGTAGTGTATCACAGGATCAGTATAATGTTTGATGATAATCAGAAATGTTTCAAAAGAATCAGATTAGAATAATTCCTGAAGGATCATGAGACACTTGGAGTAATGATGCTTTTTTCATCACAAATATGAAAGAGACACTGAAGACTGGAGTAATGTTGCTGAAAAGTCAGCTTTTCATCACAGGAATAAATTACATTTTAACAATTTTATGTTGGTTTGCTGTTCTTTTGAATTTTCTTTCAAAAACATTTTTAAAAATCACAATCATTCCTTTTGGCCAGTAGTGTATTATTGTAAGATTTCTAGAGGATTTTGTAAAGTCATTTTGTTCTGGAATCAAATCCGTCCTCTGGTCAGGTGACTGTTATGAAAGAATCTATTATGTAAGCAGAGCTCCTGTACAGACCCAGAAGCCCTCTTCATACTCGCCCGACACAAAGCAGCTCATTCAGGGCCCCTCGTTAGGCTGCGCTCCAGAAAACACCATCTGACCTCTCTGTCTCCTTCAGAACCCAGACTCACCGGCCCAGCACCAACACAAACCCGTCCAAGTTTGCGCAGAAGTTCGGCGGCTCGGAGAAGTGTGCACGCTGTGGAGAGTCTGTGTACGCTGCTGAGAAAGTGATGAGCGCTGGGAAGGCAAGAATCAGACCCAGACATTATACACATTTATATCCACATCAGTGTTTACTTCATGCACACACAAGTAACATCAGTGCATGTTAATGTAGTACAATAAAAACAAACCGTTTCCAATCACACAGACACTCGAAGAAATGATTTCAAAGATTTAGAGAATTAAGAAACATGTTTATTAAGGTTTCTTGATATTTGTTGATCTTGATCAGTGGTTTCAACCACAGGCCCAGGGATTTAATATAATTGATCTAATATAATAATAATAATAATAATAATAATAATAATAATAATAATAAAAACTTAATTAAAATGCTTAAAAGCCTTCTGGAATCACATGAACTGTAGTTAATGTATCTATATCATCACTCCCAGATTTTGTTAATAATATATTAAAGTATATATAATACAATTATCTTATTCTATTAACATTTACCTATATATATAAATACATTATATATTATTAATAAAAATAGAAAGAAAAAAAATCAGCTTGTGGCCAAGGAAATGTTTCCCATTTTTGTTTAGATTAACTATTAAAATAACTAAATAAAACAATATAAAATATAAAAAATAAACTCTCTCTCTCTCTCTCTCTGTGTGTGTGTGTGTATATATGGTAAAATACATAACATTTTGATTTGGGGTAAATTTAAATATAACAAATTATATAATGCAATTATGTATAAGTTAACATCAATGGTTATGTCGTGTTTATATTTTCAAGTTTTATAAACATTTTAATATTGTTAATTTCAATTTGTGTATTTTGTATCAAATAATGGATTTTGTCAAATGTTAATAGTTAATAATAATAATAATAATAATAATAATAATATTGATATTCAACAAATAAATATTATTACGTGTGCATAACTGATCAGATGGGAATCATAAAAAAAAAAAAACTATTTTTTTTTTAAATTTAATTTCAGTTTGTTGCCACGGAAATTATCAATTTTGTTTGGTTTAAGGTATTGATAATTTTTGTTTATAAAAAAAAAAAATAGATATAAACGATCTCTCTATATAAAAAATTCTCTCTCTCTCTCTCTCTATATATATATCTATATATATATATAATATATATATATGATATAGATATATATACTTTATTCCATTTTTATAAATATTTTTAGATTTTTAAATTTCTTTTTCTTTTTTTTTGCATTTTGTTTAAAAAAAATAAAATAAAAATGGTTTTAGTAGATGATGATAACCCTAACACACATTTAACTAATAAATATAATATTAAATGTGTTCTGCATAGCTGATCAGATTGGGATCATGATTTCTCACACAGTGACATCACCTGTGTTCTTCAGTCTGAAGTCATTGGGTCAGAAGTTTAACACATTTATACAGAGGGTTTGCAGATGCTTGTACAGATCTACTGCCATAAAATCTCTTCAGCAGATCCGAGCACGAAGCGTTTCGTCCAGTTTCTGTGTTTCTCAGTTTAATCACCAGGAAGTAACTGATGATGTCAGCGTGGTTTACTCTTCTCTTCTTGATCTGAGCTTCATGACAGCATGGTTTTCTTCTCGTGTCTGTCTTCCAGCCGTGGCATAAGAACTGCTTTCGCTGTGCCAAATGTGGAAAGAGTTTGGAGTCCACCACTCAGACGGAGAAAGATGGAGAAATCTACTGCAAAGGTCAGATTTCTGTACTTTAACTGGGTTTGACAATCCTGATCTAAATGGTCAGTGCTAATATACAACAATGAAGTGATAGTCCACCCAAAAATTAAAATTTGCTGTTAACTTACCCTCAGGCTATCCAAGATGTAGATTACTTTTTTTTTTCTTTAGTAGAACAGTAAAGAAGATTTTTAGGTGAAACCGATTGCTAATTCATACATTGCAAGTTAATGGCTACCGGCACTTTGAGAGTCAAAAAACACATACAGGCAACACAAGATTAAACCCTGTGGCTCCTGATGATATATACTGAAGTCTTATGAAGCGAGATTGCTATTTTTAAGAAATTTAAAGTTTTTTTAAGTGTTATTAAGTGTCTCGGTTTAGGGAGACTGTTTGGGGTGATGTACGGTTCATGAATGAATGATTCTTTTGATCCGGTTCTTTTTGGTGAACTAGTTAAACCAGTTCACCAGATCTGACTGAAGCTGAACTGATTTATTAAGTTTATTCACTTTAGACATGTAAAACATCATTATTGGGTGCTTTAATAACACAACTGCATATACATTACATCATTGCGTAATTACATAAACAAGCCACTGAATTGAAACCAACTGTTCAAAAGAACCAGTTCACAGAGAAGAATCGGATTTCCTTGTTGCCTGATTCTCTGGATTACAGGTAGTAATGTTGTAAAAAATGTTCAGTTTCTTGCAGAGAGCGATTGATTCGCTTCATAAGACCTCAAAATATCATCAAGAGCCACAGGGATTAATTTTATGCTGTATTGTATGTGCTTTTTTGACTCTCAAAGTGCCGGTAGCCATTGACTCGCATTATATAAATCACCAAAGACCACCACAGTTTCAGCTTAAATCTTCTTTATTGTTCTACTGAAGGAAAAAAAAAAAAAAAGTCACCAGCTTCTTGGATGACCTGAGGGTGATAAATTAAAAACAAATGTTAATTTTTGGGAGGAAAAATGTCCCTATAAATTAAAAAATAAACTGGAATATTCCATAAAGCTCTCAAGCTGGTGGTTTTGAGGCTACAGCGTTCGTTTGTTTACAGGTCGCTTCTCTGATAACAGGGAGCAACATCAAAACCACCAGCTGAATAACTAGATTAACCAGAAACTCTGGAATGATTACGATCAAGAGTTAACGTTTAATCTGCGGCGATGACGCAACATCTGAACTTTCTCAACTCTTTGAACAACGATCGTGAAAGCATCATCTCATCTGTGCTTAATGACGTCTTTCTTTCTGGTTTTCAGCATGCTATGCAAAGAACTTCGGACCCAAAGGATTTGGATACGGTCAGGGAGCAGGAGCTCTGGTTCACGCTCAATGATAGACAGGACTTTGTACATTTCTTTACTATTGTAACACTACTTTCAAAAGAAGAAAAAGACAATTGAGTGTTATTTTCATGACAATTAAACAATTAATCTCCAATTCTCATTTCTCAAGTACTGGAGATGTCTCAATCCAATTTTCCAAAAAAAAAAAAAAAAAAGGTAATTGTATACATATATAAACAATGGCTCTGAGAAATAAGGTTAATTATCTTTATGCAAAATATTGTTAATTATTCATAGAGGACCAGTCATATTTTCATTGCAATTAGGAACATACCCTCCCAAATTCTCACTACCATATGTAAATAATAGATTTTTAAATTGTTTATAATAAATAATGTGATATTTAATATAATTTAATTTTATATATTGCTACAGTTTTTATGAAACAACACAGCTACTGCATTACAGTAATGAGAATTTAGGAAAATGTCCCAATCCTTTATTTCCAAAAAAAAAAAAATTGGGTAAATTATTCTTTTTTTTTTTTTAATTTTTTTTTTAAATTTTTAGAGTGTTTTTTTTTTTTATAGAGAACATTTAATTTTTTTTTTTTTTTAATTTTGAGCATTTTTCATTTTTATTTTTAATAATGTAAAAAAACATTTTACAGTAAATTTAGATTAAATAATAAAATTAAGTATTTGATAAATTATATAAATTTCATAAAGTAGTTTTTTTAAATGTAAAATACTGTATTACAGTAATGAGAATTTGGGAAAATGTCACTATCATAATCAAATAATGGTCCTAAAAATCAAGATTAATTTTCTTTATGCAAAATGTTAGTTTTTGAACCCTCTGCTGGCGTTAATAGTTCATAGAGTAGTCTTTGTATGAACATCTACATTTAGGAAACAAAAATGTTCAATATAAAATAAACCTTTGTTTCAGTGCACTTTGCTTCTGCAGTGCGGTGATATTGAAAACTAACGCACAGGCCTTTCACCTTCAAATGTTTTATTAATAAAGCCATTAAAACTGATCCATGCCCAATAAGTTACATCTGAAGCAGAGTAGGGTGACGTCCTGATCTCAGCTGAGGCACTGGAGATGAGCATGTGCTTTTCACATGGTGGGAAAACAGCCGGCAGAGGAACAACAGAGTGAATATATTCTCTAAAAACAGTGTCACATGAATGAATGAATGAATGAATGACCGTCACTGTGCCTGATCAGAATATTACAGCGTCTGCTCACGTCTACTTCTCTGGCATTTACAGTTTGTACATCCAGTGGTACAACGAACCCAGCAATGAAACATACAAAAGAATCCCTTTAGGCTGAATATTAATCAACGAGAATGGGACGTTCAGATATAATACATCTGCAGAGCTCCGATTGGCTGCAGAGCATGAGGGACACGCGAGAACGATACACACATCGGGTTTAAAATGTAAAAAAAAAAAAAAAAAAACTGGTTGTAAATACTGAACATTCATTATTTACAGATGGGGCGTCTTTCGGGTGATAAGGTGAGCACTATGTCCAGGCTTTACACATGCAGTGGAGACTTGCAAGGTCAAAGGTCTATACACAGCAGTGCCAGACGCCACTAAAAGCTACAGTCATACACTTTGAGAAGTCGATTTTTTTGTTTTTTCACTTTTTGGTAAGATAAAAAAAAAAAATAGGAGCAGCTTCAACTAACAGACAAAAATAAAAAACCAACGAAAGTCACTCACAGAATAATGAATCTAGTTTGTTTATGTACAGATGCACATTCTTTACATCAGTTCAGATCAGCTGCTGCCGCTGCCACAACAACGCCACACCAACAGGAAGAGGAAATGGAGGAGAGCAAAAGAAGGGGGAGGAGCTTCCTCTTTTTACGTAAACATGAAGATCCCTCGGCGACGCTGGGGAGAGGAGCTCGCTTCTTCAGTAACGACGAACAAAACGAAAAAATAAAATAAAAAATCAGTGCATTGTTGTCGGCAGACAAATAATGTCGCTGCCACAAAAAAAAAAAAAAAAAAAAAAAAAAAAAAGACCGAAGGAGCCCTTGTGTGTTGTTATGCTTCTTGTTTTTTTTTCTTACAGCTATCAGGTCCACTCAGTGGCTTTTCAACAGCATTTCAACTTCAAATCTATACACTTCCTAAAACTACTCCCAGATAATAAATATAGAGGTTCACATACGAGCGTCTTATTCCTTGTAAATGCAGAGGAACCTGGATTAATCTCATAATCACATCAAGAGCTTGTCCGTCTTATTTTTTATATATGGAGATTTACGTACTTGTATATTTGTCGTGCGAGCGTCTTATTCCTTGTAAATGCAGAGGAACCTGGATTAATCTCATAATCACATCAAGAGCTTGTAAATGGGCTGGTTTTATGTCAGAATGTTTTAAATAAACCTGGCTTATTTGGTAAACTTGTTTTATGAAACAGGTCCCAGGTCACATTTCAACCTAAAATGTAAAAAAAAAAGTGTGTGCATACATGTGTATGTGTGTGTATGTGTATATATATATATATATATATATATTTTTTTTTTTTTGAAAGTGAAGACTGTTCTGCATTATTGTACTGTTATAATGATGTAAATTCAGCACATTTCTCTCTCCCAGTGCTCATTACTATAATGCGTTCAGCCGCTTTTTTTGTAATTCTCATTGCAATACAGTATTTTTTCTGTTTTGCATTAAACAATGGCTATAATACAATGATTTAAAAAATAGCATAATTTAAAGGCAGTATCAAATAAAGTAATGAGGAGGTTTTTGTGCATGATGGTAATGAGAATTATGGAGAAAATGTATTTAATTTTCATGAAAACAATAATAAAATGCAAAAACAGGCTTCATTTTCTCTAAACAAAATATAATCTGATCATTTTTTCTTTTTGATTTTTGGGTGAAATGTGACCCGGCTTCATCTTCTTGACACGTTTTGTCGGATTCACCGCACCTAAACTATTAAACATGCTGCAAATCTCGAAATGGAGACATGTAAAATGACCTCATGATACCATAATTACTCTTCGAAAAATACTACATAAATAGGTTAAAATAAAGGTTAAGTCACATTATTTAAACTGGGCATCTCTCTAGTCATATTGATGGGTGTCAATAGGATGCCTGTTTAGATCTGATTCATAACCAGACGAATCAAGGCAGCTTAGAGGAATCGTTCACCTACCGCTATTTACTAATCATCATGTCGATCCAAACATATGCGTATTACTTTCTACTTATATGGAAAAGAGCAGCCTGAGCATTCTGCTAAATATCTCTTTTTACGTTCCACGTAAGAAAGTCAGTCACATAGGTTTGATGGGACACGAGGATGAATAAATAATAATAAAAGTCTAATTTTGGCCAGAACAGTTACTTAAAACCACAATCGCTATAGCGGCTGATGCTTTTGCTATGCTCATTCTGATTCCTACACAAAGTTCCAGGCTGAACCAGGACGACGAAGATCCGATATCACTTTAAAACCAACAATAAAGGGGTCACAGGAAGAAAACCAAGGTAAAACGAAAACAAGTCGATGTGCGAAACAAAACACAAAGGTCTCAGCTGACCAGCTGAGGAGAGCCGGTTGTACTGCATCCGCCTCTGATGTCATTAAACTCCTCCTCTTCCTGTTCCTCGTGTCCCTGCGTCTCGGGTGGAGTTGGTGACGGTAACCAATGACAGCATGCGTTATCCTGACTGGGTGAGGTTTGCAGTCTCGGTGAAGGAGATGGTCCCGGCTGAGCAGCACTTCAGGAAAACCTCTCCTCTCCTCTCCTCCCTCTCGCTCCGTCTTCTCTCTCGCTCTGTCGCTCCTTCACCGCGCTACACCAGCTGGTATCCTGAGCCGGACGTCTGGTCATACTCTATTGTGTACTGGGAGGTCCAGTCTACCACCACGGGCCGCAGCAGACCGCAGCAGCGCAGCTCGAAGAAATCTATGAGGTTCCTTATACAGCCGTGACTGAAAACAGAGGAGCAACTTAAAAACAACCGATTCCAATTCTCTCATAGTTCTGACTAAACTGAACAATTTAAGTCACATTTTTAGTCATTTTGTTAGATGGTTTTGTCATTTTTATTGTTGTTTTTTTAATTCATTTTATAATTTTTATTACTTATTATTCATATATTTCTAAATAGTTTTATTTTGTTTTAATTTTTAATTTTAGTTAGTAATTTTAGTAGTTCAACTTCTTATCTGAAAGTGTTATTGCCATTTTGAATTAGCTTTTAATTAGTGTTTTAGAATTGTTATTTACAGTATATTTATATTTATGTATAATATATGTGTTTTCTGTGTATGTTTGTTATTGTTTTTTTGTGTTTGTGACATGTGTGTGTGTGTTATGTGTATATTTACATGTATATATATTTATATTCTTATATTTTACATTATATATATGTGTGCACTGTGTATATTTATTATGCATATATAAATATACACTCATATATATATATATAAATATATATATTTTATTTATATATATATATATAATATATATATATATATATATATAATCATAATTAGTGTACACAGTATACACTCATATATTATGTAAACAAATCTTTTATTTTGGATGCAATTAATCGCGATTTATCATTTGACAGCACTATAAATTTTTTGAACAGCATTTATTTATAATATTCTGTTTAAATTAATTTTTTGTGCATTATTCATTTTGAAAATTGTATTAGTCATTGTTCAAATATTTGAGTAATTTTAATTAGTTTTACTCAAGTTTTAGTTTGTTTTATATTAAGTAATCTTAGTATTTACATTTATTATTAATGTAAACTTATTATCTGAAACAATACTTTGAACTAGCTTTTCAATAGATTTGAGCAGCACTTATTTTTATATTTTCAGTTAAATTTTTTTGTTCATTATTAATTTTGTATTTTTTATTATTCATCATTCAAACACTTGAAAATAGTTTGGATTTGTTTTTATTTCAGTTTTAGTTTTAATATAAGTACTTCAACTAAGTTTTTCAGTTAATATTTATATTTCAAGTTTTTTTTTTTATGATAACGTCAACAACATGCCAACATTCTTTTATTTTATTATTATTATTTTTTAAAGTAAATAGCTTATAAGCACTGAAACAACCAAACAACCGAGTGATTTGCCATCACTAAATTATATTATATATCAGTACTACACCAACCATCAGCCGACCTTCTTCTACAGATATTAGTATTATCATAATGGGGGACTTTATGAATTAAAACATTCATTAGAGGTAATTCACTTAATCGAATTGGCTCTTTCTATAAATTGTTGTGTCCAGACAAGCACTAGTAGGTACATTTTCGAACAGTAAGTATATATAGATTATATTCTACAGACTGAACTGATGATTAATATACAAAGCACACCTCTATAAAACTGATTTATGGTCACGGAAACATGACAAACAAACCATCCTCCTCCAGATATAGATAAGCTGTTCCCAGCTCAGCCTGAAACGAGTTTAAAGGACTCACTTGAAAGGGCTTTCGATGGACGTGGCTGTAACTTTAAAGTGCTTATATCTTCTGGCGTTCATGCGTTCGTTTGTAGTGATGCCCAGAACGGCGATCTATGGAGGATACATCAAACCACAAAAACACATCAAATCTGTTCCAAACCCATTTCTACAGGTTAACATGCAGACGGAAACGGATTCTCAAGACCTAAACAAATGTAGCCTAGGTAGGCAGCTTTCTGGACTTGAGTGTGTCTTACCTGATAGAGCTGGCACATGATGAGCACAGCGACCCACATGAAGTGAAACACACTGTTGATGAACATCCAGAACATCCACGGCGAGCAGGTGGCGATCTGGGTGATGTAGATCCAAAAGCCATCTTTAGTGTAGCTGGTGGCACAGTGAATCCTCCAGTCTGCAGAAATACACCACAATCACGTTTTGTTCATCAATATTATACATACGTATGCTACTAATGCAAAAAAACAAAACAAAACAAACAAACAAAAAAAAACTGTAAAAATAAGGTCTCATTTGTTAATACTAATTAAAGGGATAGTTCACCCAAAAATGAAAATTGTCATCATTTACTCACCATCAAGTCATTTCAAACCTATATGAGCTTATTTCTTCTGTTGAACATGAAAGAAGATATTTTGAAGAATGTTAGTAACCAAACAGTTGACGGTACCCATTGACTTCCACAGTATTATTTTTCCATACTATAGAAGTCAATGGCTACCGGTTACACGCATTCTTCAAAATATCTTCTTTTACAGGTTTGGAACATCTTAAGGGTGAGTAAATGATGACAAGACCCTCATATTTGGGTGAACTATCCCTTAAACGCATTCTTTAACAATGAACTATATTTTTACAGCACTTATTAACCCTATTTAATGTTAGTTCCCAGTGCATTAATGTTAACAGATACAACTTTGATTTTAATGATTAGTAAATGCTGAATCTAAATGCTGTCTAAAAAGTATTGTTCATGCTAACGAATGAAACCTGTTTGTAAAGTGTTACAAAAGTTAATACTATTTTCTTCTGAAATTGATCTGTATGTATTTATCTCATTGATCGTATATAACTATGCAAACCCAAGTGTACTTACAGCAAATGCATCCGTATATCATCCAACAGATCATACACAACAGGAAGAACAAGTAGCCCATAAAGTAACGGTGGTTTCCACTTCCTGTCCGCAAACAATGAGGAGAAAAACAGAGACAAATGAGAGGAACTGAGTACTATCTGCCTTTGGCTCAAAGAAGTTAAACTGGGATGCTTAATGGGCTTTCTTCACAATAGTGAATGATATCCTGGCCAATCTTTGTCTTTTCATGTTAATGTCAGGTGGAAAAGATTGTGAGGTGGATGGTTGGTGGGAATTAATGTAGGTATATGACTGGAAAACTCACCTACGCAGTTGCCGACCCACGGGCAGTGGTGATCAAACTTGGCGATGCATCGATTGCAAACAGCGCAGTGTTTCGATCTGATTGGCTTCCGTATCTGTGGAGAACAGGCCGTTAAAGTGAGTGTTTTATGCATGGGCACCTCGATGGAAATTGCAAATGCAAATCAGACTTTTGAGTTATCAGCTTGCCAACACTGAGTTTGCTCAAGCAGCGGTGTGCAGAATAGAAAAGAGCCATCGTAAAGAGAGTCATATGATTAATATGCTGGTGTTCAGAGAGCCTGTTTCTGCCAATTCAACTATAGTCTGAAGAGAGAAGAAGAGAAAACAGCAGAGCATTTTTACAGTTTCTGAAGAAAATAAAAGTAGTGCTTTCCTGTGCATAAAGCATCAGTGTTCTGGATGGTTGCTTACTGGCAAGTTAAAAAGCCCTGAATCATACCACTTGAAGATTTGGAGAAATGTAGCATTCCATCACTTGCTCACCACTGGATGCTCTGCAGTGAATGGGTGCCGTCAGAATGAGAGTCCAAACAGCTGATAAAAACATCACAATAATATACACCACTCCAGAACATCGGTTAACATCTTGTGAAGCCAAAAGCTGAATGTTTGTAAGAAAAACAAATCCATCAAGGCATTTTAAGAAAAAATGGTCACTTCTGGCCAAAATATACATCCATAATAAAGTGAAAAAGTTGATTCTCTTTTGTCCTCTCACATCAAAATCCACCCACATATTTATTTTGGACTGTTTTGGCTTGTAAACAGTGCTTGATCAATGCAAATTTCTCAAATGATTCAGATGAGACAACATTTTTGTTGGAGAAAGAAATATGTATTATGGACTCGTATTTTGGCCAGAAGCAACATCATCATGATTGATTTGTTTCTTACAAACACGCAGCTTTTGGCTTCATAAGAGGTTTACTGATGTTCTGGAGTGGTGTGGATTATTGTGATGTTTTATCAGCTGTTTGGACTCTCATTCTGACGGCACCCATTCACTGCAGAGCATCCACTGGTGAACAAGTGATGGAATGCTACATTTCTCCAAATCTGATGAAGAAACAAACACATCTGCATCTTGGATGACTTGTGGGTGAGTAAATTTTATCTGCAGATTGAGATTTTACCTTTTTCTTATGCTCCTCGGATGCTTTGATGATCCCAGGGTCGGACTTCCATGACTTGCCAAAGTTGTAGAAGAGAGCCAGACTGTTGAGCAGGAAGGGCAGGTGGATGGTGACGAAAGGGAGATGTGTGGAGAGTTAAGGAAGGAAGTTATGTTTAATATGGCACAGCAAAAGAATCAACAGGGTTAATACTTTTTTGGACCAATTAACTGAATGTATCATTTGAGACCCACTGAATTAGTGAAAAGAACCCATTTCAAAGAATGATTTAATCACAAATCTTACGACAAAAAATAATAACTGAACTAGTAGTCAATCAATTTGTGATCCTCTTAAGACATGCAAACTCAAAGTCCTATTAAAAATCTATGAGAATTATTAATTTATTAATCTTTGTACTTAAATTTACTTTATATGTACTTTCTCTCACTCCATTTAAATGGAACATACAGACTGAAAGTTCCGTGGAATTCTGAGCTGAGACATTTTTTAATGAATTATTATTATTTTTTTTTTAAATGTAACATTTCCTGTTTGACTTGTGGCTTTGACGTCTGCATGTAACATGAGCGCCTCCATCAACCAGAGGCAAACTATGTCCAAAAAGACTGATAAATGCAGAAAATCTGTTTCTCCTGTAAGTGGGTCGGTGGTTTTGTTGAGCAGAGCTGCTTACAGGCAACAATTACAGCAGGGAAAAAAACAAGAGCTCAATCCTCAGAGGAGATGCTCTATTGTTGGATGATAAAGGCGAGAGGGAAACAGATCCACCCAGAGCTCTGGATCTGATTTCATTGATTTCAGCTGCAGGGTTTGAGCGCATCGTTTCTATTCCTGAAGCACCTGGACACACAGCGGTTCTGAGCACACTAAACATCACTCCACAACCTCCAATTACAGCCACACGAACCACATTTCAGCAGCTTCATTCGAGATGCAGATCCAGACACGAGTCACGTCTTGACTGTTTTGCTCAGGAGAGAAGAGAATGCTTCAGCTTTGGGAAGAAATCCTATTTTACCACTAATGTTTGACAGCACCTTGACCACAGAAATGCAACATTATTGTCATTACCAGACAAGAACTCACCTTTCTTGTGTTTGTACTTACTTTCTCTCACACCTAATGGTGGGCGTCATGAACAGAATCTTATATCAACGTATGAGTAATTATTTATCACAATCATCATTTATAGCACAATATAGTTAACAAAAAACTGTTTTTATATATTAAATAACTACAGAGGAATGTCAAATGTTGGATAATCCAGAAAAATAAATAGATCACACATGAACAGTGCTCCATCTTATTTGATTATTTGTTCTTGATAAAATTGATGGATCAGATTATTCATAACAAAAGACTGCTTAATAACAAAGACCCCCCACAAGAATAATTCACACGAAAATGTAAATCTACTGACATTTTACTGACCCTCCGGCTATCTGAGTTGTAGATGATATTGTTTGTTTATAGAAACAGATTTGGAAACATTTATTATTCCATCACTTGCTCACTAATGGATCCTCTGGAGCGAATGGGTGCCGTCAGAATGAGAGTCCAAACAGCTGATAAAAACATAAATAATCCAGATGTTAACTGATGTTCTGGAGTGGTGTGGATTATTGTGATGCTTTTATCAGCTGTTTGGACTCTCATTCTGACGGCACCCATTCACTCCAGAGGATCCACTGCTGAGTAAATGATAGAATGCTACATTTCTCCAAATCTGTTCCCAATTGCATTTATTATTTTGCAAAACCTCATTTTGTGTCTATCTCTCCTGTAAATAATGTAAAGCTTCACTCCACACCAATAAGCTTGTGGAAATATCTACCTGTATTTGACACATTTCTACCATTGCACAATACATACTGTCAAGCCGCCCAGCCCTCCTCTCACCCACACGATATCACTTGAGGTGTCAAATTCACTATAAATTCACATTTATTGTGCGGGTCACTCCTGATAAAAATTTCCAGGGAAAATTAGACACATCTATGTCAAGCCTGTCAAAGATGATGCATCTGCCTAGAGTTCTACACTTCAACAACTTGAAACAAATTATCTCCAGAAAAAGCCACTAACTCAAGTTGGCGTCAGTAAACCGTGGGTGAAAGAGGGATATTTTATAAGTTTATATGCTAAACTTCATATTTCTTATATCTTCCCCATAAGAATTTCTTTCCGTCCATCACAACGAGTTAACGTTTAAACAAAAACGCTTCTCTACCAGATCTTCTTCGGATCTTTCAACACTGAAAAATTAGACATTGCCATATAAATTGGGTCACTTCAGCAACCCAGTTTTATGTTTCACATCGAGAAAACAACAAAGACAGAAACAGAAGACATTTTCAAAGGAAGATATTAAATTCTTTAGCTCTTGGATAAAAAAGCTGACCTGGTTTCCTGCTGTCAGCGTTCTTGTGCGCATGTTCATGAGTCACCCAATATATAAATGGAGGCTTATGTGAATCACAAAGGCAAATGCTGGATTTGCTTTTGCTGATAAATGATATCGTGTCATAAGAACTACAGAATATGATATTCTGATTAAGTAGGTTGAATCAGCCTAATTAAGTTGCATCAGTTTCTTATTATGATCATAAAAACGGTTGGAGCAACTAAAAAGGATATCATTCCAGAACCAATAAAACCAAGTGATGTACATCCAGAACTTGGTGGCCAGATAGATGCCCAGAGGAAGAGCACTATGCATGGAGTGATCGAAGAAAGACCTAGAAGCAGAGATCAAATATCAGCGACGATGCTTTGCATTGACATCAGAATGCATTTAAAGGCTGAGTAGCACCGCAGATGACTGCATACTTGGACAGAAACTGCACGACGAGCCACACCGCTGCATACATCCCACCCTTGATGAGCCAGGAGTCAATGTCCAGATCGGCGATAAATCCCACCAGCCAGATCACCAGGAACGGAGTTCCCAGCATCACCTTCTGCCTGAACTCCTGCAGACGGACAGAGAAACGTCTGAGTGCATGCAATACATTTTGATTTCTCCTTAATGGTAACTGATCGGTTGCTCTACCTTGTCCATTTTGAGCCGTTTCAGGTATGAGGGACTGTCGTAACCTTTGGCTTGTCTGGCCTCCTGCAGATGATTTATCATCCACACATTTTTCCTCTGTTTGGCCAAATCCAGTGGCGTCTCCCCCTGTAACCAACAAATATTATTAGATGTCATGTCATCAACTCTTATACATTTATCTGTTCATATGAAATAAAATATAATAAAAAACTAAACAATTTGAAAAAGTTTAAGTTCAACTTTTAAAATTACTAACTGAAATAAAACTAAAGGTAAAACCAAAAAAAATTGAAAAACTGAAAAAAAAATAAAAATAAATGAAAACTATTTAGAATATATTAAAAAAAAATCATAAACACGTCAAAAACATTACAAAACTATTTAAAATGAAAAAAATACAAAAATTAATAAAAACTATAATAGTATATAAATAACACTACAATAACACTAAGCAGAAATTACACAATTTAAAGATATACTTAAATTACTGCAATGGAATTTATTAATTTTAAATAATATTTACTAAAATAATTAGAAATAAATAATTTGAAAATTTATTATTTTCAAAAAAAAAATATTTGAACTTGCTGATAAATAAGTCAAATATACTGATTTATACTTTGGATAGCAACTTCTGATTCTGTAATCTATTATATTATTAGATTACACTATTTACACTATTATACTATTTTTTACAAATCAAGTAGTTTGAAAATACCAAATAAAAGGAAGTAAAAAATATAAGTGAGTGTACGAAATACTATAACTTGGAAGTTCTGCACTGTGATTTGGGAAGCCTTATTGTCTCTAATAAAGACCATATAACACTAATTTTACATACAGCTTACTAATAAATTCCTTATATAAATAATTTTACATACAGCACACATTTCCCTCACTCTGGAATAGTGGAGTTAGCTAGGTTTGTGCCCTTAAATATTTATTAAATATTAAAATACTTATTTAAAATGCGTATTTGCTGAATGAGTTGTTACAGAGTTTGATGAGTAAAGTAAACATTAAAAGGATAGAGATGGAAAATGGGTGTCAAAATAAAAGTTGTGCATTCAACACTTAGTGGCCAAAAATAAATCTTTCTGGTTGATGCGGAAAATAATGATAATTTTAAAATAAATGTACCACCACTCTACACACTTGATTTCAGTATGCTAGTGTAGGCGTCTGGACTTTACCTTGATGTTCTGTGCGTCGACATTAGCATTGGCCTCCAACAGCAGGCTGATGACGGTAGTGTTTCCAGCTAGAACCGCCCAGTGCAGAGCCGTGTTCTTATGATACTTATCACCCAGATTCACTGACACGTTAAACGTCAGCAACAGCCGTGTCGGGTCAACACTGCAGAAATCCCATCTAATTAGCTTTACATCTGGCAATGGCAAATAAATACATGTCCTCTCACAATACACACGCACCTGTGCATACGATAAGCAGCCCACATCAAAGGGGTCATGCCATTCTGATCCATCATATCCACATCCTGGAAAATACCACACAGAGAAGACTTAAAACAAAGATCAGACTGAGATCAAACACAGTCTCATTTTTCCTAGAGGTCAAACTTCCACGGATGGAAACGTCATAAATGCCCCCTGCAGGCTGAAAATGGACTGAGCACAACAAAATGCATGATAAATCCACTCTTTAGCATGTTAATAAAAAGTATTGAGTAACTTGAGTAACACAGTAAAATCTCATTGGCTCAAAATCGCAATCAAAATATTCTGATTGGCTGTGACTTCACCAGCTCTTGTTTTGATTAGATCAGCGCCCCACAGAGTCTTAAACAAATGTACCTGTCCTTTGGCAATGAGATACGCCACAATGGAGGTGTGTCCAAACTGAGTGGCCAGATGCACACAACTGCATCCCTCGCCATCGATGAGAGAAGGATCAGCCCCGTACTTCATTAACTGCACCACCATAGAGAGATGGCCCTGTCTGAATGAGAGAGAGAGCAGACGAGAGGTGTGTGCATTAATAAAACATCATGCGTGCACTAAACCTACATGCAGTGCTGGCATACCTGCACTAATATTGCAGTATGCACGTTTTTGTATGCATTAAATAACTGGATAACTTATCACATCTCACAAACTACACCGGGAACACAATGCATCCCACAATGTAATGCACTACTATTTTACTACAGTCAGGGTTCCTCAAGTCTTGCCCTGAAGAGCCAATGCGCTGCACAGTTTATCTCCAACCCTGATCAAACTGACCTACCTGTAATAATGATTAGCATGCTCAGGTGTGTTTGATCAGGTTTAGAGCCAAACACTGCAGGAAAGTGGATCTCTTGGGCCAGATTTGAGGATTCCTGTTGTAGTATAATATACAGATATGTACTATTATCATATTTATGATTTGTTAAAAGTTCAGTTCTCATTTTAAATTCATCTTATTTTTAGTTGAAATTTTAGTACTTTTTTTTTTTTTAGTAGTTTTTTGTCATTTTTATTTGGTTTTGCTTTCTATGTATATTTCATTAACTTAATACTTTAGTTTTTGCAATTTTAGTAGTATGTCAAATTCAAATTATTTCAGCTAATTTTCTTTTTCCCTCTTCTAATATTTATATTTCATTTCAGCTTTATTTTAATGAACTAAGAATGGATTTAAGTTGCAGTAATATTGTTTTATATTGTCAATTTTATTAGTTTAATTTCTATTTAGCTTTAATTGACTTATTTCAGTTTTAAATTTCAGACCTTTAAACATATTTTATTTCAGATAAGTTTCCCTTTTCACAAATTTCGCCGGTTTTTCCATCTAATATTTACATTTAATTTCAGCTTAACTTCAATTACTCAAAGATGGTTTAATTTTAGTTTGAGCAATTTCTGTTTTGTTTGTTATTTTATCAGTTTTACAGTTATTTAAAATCTACTTAAACTTACTTCAGTTTTAGTTTTTGTAATTCAACTTCTTATTTTAGATAATTTATCTATTATTTATATTTAATTTCAGCTTCATTTCAATTACCCCCCAAAATTTTTAATTATAATTTAAGTTTTACAAATTTTGTGCTCGTTATTTGTTTGTTTGTATTTCTACTTTAACTTGTTTCAGCTTTAAGTATTTTAATTTTAGTTCTTCAACTTAAACTTAAAGCTAATTTTAAGTTTTTCATCATTTATGTTTTTTAGTATTCATTTATTTTCAGCTTTATTTCAATTACCCTTCCATCTCCAGCAAGACGAACAAACCAGAAAATTCAAGTAAGATTTTTCTCTTCTTGACTCAAAAATCAGATCTATTTTTTCACAGATTAACTCTATGAGGTCATGAAACCACATTTCTTCATACTAATTAATTAAATAGCAAGCAGTGTATATACTAGGTGGTCTGCAATAAGCAGTATGCTGGTGTTGCATTTCGAACACACACCTTGTAGCCCAGTGCAGTGGTGTAGAGTTGAGATCTCCTCCCAGCTGGTCGACTACAGAACCTTTAGATATGTAGTACCTAAAAAAAAAAAAAAAGTGAATCGACAGACAGCATTCAGGAAACGAGACGTCTAGGCTTTATCTTACAGTTGCAAAAGAGAGCAGCATAAAATGAATGACTGCACCAGAGCAGGTGCTTATTAAGGAGGAGGATATGCACACACAGCCTCATAATAGGAATTTCAACGCTGACAGAGTAATAACTCTATCCATTCCTCTGTGTGTGTGTGTGTGTGTATGTGTGTGCTGTCTTAATAACGTGAAGAAAAAATCCAGGAGAGAGTGGAGAATGTGTATAAAATGAATACGAGAGAGACGTACTTGACCAGGTCTATGCGGTTGTTGATTGCCGCCCAGTGCAGGAGTGTGACATTTTCTTTATCCGGCTGACGCACGTCATATCCAGCCTCCACCAGCTCACGGCAACGCTCGAATATCCCATACCTGAGCACAAATACACCATAAAACATCCCTGAACAGCAGCTTTTATCCATTTTGCCAACATTGGTGTTTGCGTTGTCAGGTGTTTTTTTAATTGGTCTTAGTCCTGTGTCAAATGTCCTTTTCATTTGTTATCATATTTAGTCAATCTGTCCTGTTTTTGTTTAGTTAGGTTTCAGTTGACTAAAAGTCCTGGAATTTTAGTCTAATTTTAATCAGTAAATAAACAAACACTCTACATTGAATACTGGTCGAACTCAAAAGCATCTCTCAAAAGAAAAAACAGAGACTTTCCTAGAATTAATTCCAATCATTCTGAATTATATTCATGTCTTTCTATCAAAACATAAAAGTCTTTGTATTGTGGCGCATAGGTTGTGTAAGAGCAACCTCAATCATAAACAAGGTTGTGTAGCACTTCGTTTGCCAAAAAAATGAAATAATTTGTTTAATATTCATATGATTAAAAGATTCATTAATTGAATGTTTTATGCCTTTGTTTGATTACCAGTAGAATTAAAATACACAGATTAAAAACATAAAAAAATCATAGGGCCTAATTATTGTAAAATAAATAAATTAATTAATTAACTTTATATAAATACATTTCTATGAATTAACTTGACATGCTCTTTCGATTATTAAAATTTTATTAAACCATTAAAATGGAATCCAGAAAAATTCAAATGCAAAACACACAATTTTGTAAATATAAAACGGAACACATTTCATAGGGTCCTTTTTTTTATATAAATTATTGTTGTTTAATGATTTCCCATTTTTAAACATGACTTCTGTTTACTAACATTAATCCAGTAAAAAAAAAAGTAAAAATTAAAAGAAGAGAAGTCCATAAAAATTAAAATAGCAATTTTTTTTTTATAAATAATTAAATAAAAAAAATATATAGATTTTGGGGAAAAAAATAAGAGATTTCATAGGTCTCTATAATGGGGGATTTATACTCTTGACATCTGGCAACCTCAAACACGAAAACTCTTAGAGATCTAGATTTTATCTACTCTTTTATGTTGAAGGCAATAAAGAGAAATTTTGGATATACTGAGTTTTTATTAGTCATGGAAAAAAAGGAATTTTTTTGTTAAAGTTTCTGTTAAATTTAATACTGGCCAACAAACAAAAAAAAAAAAGCGTAAAAAAAGACTCATGCAGCTCATACAAAGTGGTTTTGATGACATGTTCATGATCATCATCTAGTTGTTTCTGGGTGGGGGATATTTGTGTAGACGGTCGTTCCAGTGCGTGTGTCGGTGTGTGTGTGTGTGTAGACTCACTGGGTGGCTTTGACGATGTCCCAAGTGCTGTAGTCGTCCACGTGGCTCTTGCGGCTGACGCTCTCGCTGTAGTCATGGTTATAGTGACTCTGGGGTTTAATTTCCTGCGGGAGAGAATCACAGTCAGTTCATCTCTATAGAGCCATCAGATAGACAGATGAGTGATGAATGACACTGAGGATCCTGGACACAACGTGCCATACGTACGGTCAGTCTCCATGGTGATGACGAGCTTAAAAACACACACACACACACATACACTGAAAGAGGCGCCATATCATGGAAAAACTGGATTTTCTTGCTCTTTGATGCAACTAAATGTTTATATATATATAAAAAATGCGCGATTAATCATATTTCAACCATGATCACAATTTCTGCTTGTCTCGATTATTTAAGCATAATCATCTGTGATATTTGCGATACTTCCAAACATGAATCTCGACTACATTTTTTTTAGAAGAATTTTTGTAATATATTACGAATTTCACTGTTTTAGCTCCAGAGAGACGCTTCTTAAGGTCTTACCAGTTTTCATTACAGTTTTTTTTTTTAAATATAAATTAGAAATATATTAAATCAGGAAACTAGTCAAATAAATTCTGATTATGAATTGACATTTTCCTTCGCTGTGCTTATATGAAAGTGCAATAATGCTAATTAAATATATAAAAAAAAATATTTCTCAAATCCAAACAATCATGATTAAAATCTGTTATATTTTAGAGGAAAATAATTGTGATTATTAGTGATTACTTTTTCCAGAAAATCAGTATATATTAATTTTATTTAGTTATTTATTTAGGCTATTTTTATTTGATATTTTATAATTTAATTATCATTTGATTTTAGATTTTATTTATAATGTTTCATTTTTATTTTATTTAAATTTATTTTATATATTATATTTTATTTTAACCACCACTCAAAAATCTGCCCCCATCTATGTATATATTTAATATCTTTTGCTATTTTAGAGATTCATTATCATTCAGCCCAAGAAACTTTGTCTGTCATTTTTTATATTATTTTGAGTAATAAAGCTGTTCAAGAAACTTTGTCTAACATTAATTAAACTATTTAGAAAGTGTGTTGACTGCATGTGCTCACTGTGTGTGTGATGACCAGCAGATGTCCAGAAGCTTCAGCTCTATTGATTAGTGGGGAAGGTCTCTGTCCATTGTGTTAAAAAGCCAACCTCCTGAAGCTGTACCTTGTACATCAAACCCTTTCCAGTAACATTTTTATTCCAGAAAACCTGTAATTGTGTTTTTTATTTAATTGTATTTTTATTTTATTTTAGAATTTAATTTAATATAATTTTTATTTTGTTTTATTTGATTTAAATTTGATTATTTTATACAGTTTATTTTATAATAACTACTGAAGGACCACTCAAAACTCCACTGCAAAAATATCTTTATGATTTTTAAATGTATAAAATATTCATTGTAAAAATAAAAAGGGTTAAACTAAATATTATTATATATCTTATATTGTAATATTAGGCTACAAACATTATTACCACCGTAAGTTATTTAAACAACACATATTTAAAATAGATGTTTAAAAAGACTGTAAAATAAGACACCTTCAAGCAAAAGCTTGAAACAGATGCAAAGGGCAAACAGAAAACACCCACAGGACACAAGGGAATCCTGCCAAACACACCGAGCTCCCTTTGTGTGTGTGTGTGTAATGCCAGACCAGCAGAGACGTGAGACACACACACACACACACACACACCAGTCACAGAGATTCACAAATAAAGATGATAAACTGGAAAACACTGTAAACAAGAATGCTGATTTATAATCAGTGGCATTTCAAATAATCCTTAAAAATGTTACGAACTCATTAGTGAAGAGTAAACGGCAGGGACAGAGTAACACGGGTCAGTAATAACCAAGAACCTGCACACTTGCAACCAAAACCACTAAAAACAAAGCCCTGTGACTCTTGTTGTTGTTACCTTCACAAACCCACCGCATACTGATCCGTCTAGACAGATTATACATATTATCAACACAAAGAATGATCCAGCAGCCATACGTCCAGAGAAAAGCCTAGCGAGATCATCCCAATCCACAATTACCCTACAGCAAAGCATCCCTTATGAGAATCTGTGTGAAGAGGATATACAAATGGACAGTGCAGTCAAATCTTTATTTCTTAAAGGCTCTTCTAGAGGTCAGAGGTCAGTCCAACAGCAAGTACATTAATGGGGTCATCCATCAAAAGTTAATGATCCAGCACAATAACACAACATACAGCCAGAACCATGCTGAAAATGATCTAGCTGGCTGAACTATGACCTCTGAAATCAAGACAAAAATCTGTTTGGTCAAAAATATATGAGATGTATAATGGCCTGCGATTTGGATATGGATATGGTAAATATTGTCTTTAACTTTAAACATACTTAACACATGAATGTTCAACAATTTAACAGGAAGCAATATCAATCGTGATTTTTAAAAGTTCTTCAACTCACAATTATAAATAAATCAATAAATCAATATAAAATTTCCATGATGATAACTGGACGATATAAAACATATATACATAATATTACAATTCTTCATTTAAATAAAAGTTGATGCGATGAAATTTAGATTTTTCACGTATTTACTAAATTAAAAAGAAGAAAACAAAAATAACGACTTTATTCAACAATTCCTTTGTCAACAGTCTCCTCTGTGTCTCTCCATATCACCGTATGCTGGTATGCTCTTCTGTGTCATTTGCGCCACAAGGATGCACTGTTTTCTTTCAAATCAAAGCTAAATACACGTAGAAACAGCGCATCCTTGTGGCGCGGATGACACAAAAGAGCATAGAGTGATATGGAGAGACACAGAGGAGACTGTTGACAAAGGAATGGTTGAATAAAGTCAATATTTTTGTTTTCTTCGCTTACAAAAAGTGTTCCCGTCTCTTCATATAACCCAGATTGCACGTCTGATTGCCAGTCTATGGGACAGTCACATGCCTCCCAGTTTTCATCCAAAATATCTTAATACGAACGGAGCTTTTACGGGTTTGGAACGACATGGGGGTAAGTGAATAATGACAAAATTTTCATTTTGGGGTGGAGTATCCCTTTAAGACATAACCGACTGTGTTTACGAGAAGACTTGCCTTCAGAAGCAAGGATACGTGAAAGAGGAATCAATTATATTTATTATACATATTTTATATTTATTATACATATTTAACAAGTAGCCTACAGAATACTAGTATTCCAGAAAACATGAAATACTAGCAAACCGAGAATCATATTTTCTCAAATAAAGACCGGGTAAGGCTAATTTTACATACAGTGCCATGACAAAATACATGAATATGACATTGTCAAACTGGATAAAGCGCATCACTTTCAAAATAAAAGCTGCTTATCAGAAAAACTTGTAAAATATCGGCCGATATACAGTACAGACCAAAAGTTTGGAAACATTACTATTTTTAATGTTTTTGAAAGAAGTTTCTTCTGCTCATCAAGCCTGCATTTATTTGATCAAAAATACAGAAAAAACAGTAATATTGTGAAATATTATTACAACTTAAAATAATAGTTTCTATTTGAATATACTTTAAAAAAATAATTTATTCCTGTGATGCAAAGCTGAATTTTCAGCATCATTACTCCAACCTTCAGTGTCACATGTAACATCCAGTCTATCACATGATCATTTAGAAATCATTCTAATATTCTGATTTATTATGAGTGTTGGAAACAGTTCTGCTGTCTAATATATTTGATGAATAAAAGGTTAAAAAGAACTGCATTTATTCAAAATAAAATAAAAAATTCTAATAATATATATTCTAATAATTATTTTCTTTACTATCACTTTTAATCAATTTAACACATCCTAGCTGAATAAAAGTATTGATTTTATTTAAAAAATAGAAAGAAAAAAATTACTGACCCCAAATTACTGACCAGTAGTGTATATTGTTATTACAAAATATTTATATTTTAAAAACATAGCTTTTTTTTTTTTTTACTTTTTATTCATCAAAGTATACTAAAAAAGTATCACATGTTCTGAAAAAATATTAAGCAGCAGAACTGTTTCCAACTTTGATAATGAATCATCATATTAGAATGATTTCTAAAGGATCATGTGATAATGATCCTAAAAATTCAGCTTTGCATCACAGAAATAAATGATAATTTAAAGTATAATAAATTTAAAAACAATTATTTTAAGTTGTAATAATATTTCACAATATTACATTTTTTCTGTATTTTTGATCAAATAAATGCAGGCTTGATGAGCAGAAGAAACTTCTTTCAAAAACATTAAAAATAGTAATGTTTCCAAACTTTTGGTCTGTACTGTATATCGATCGACAACTGTTCATATTATACATCATAGCTATATTTGGACACTACGCTAGTATTCCATTAGAAAACATGGTAAATGTAGCATAAAAGCAGGGTAGACGAAACCGAGGAGCTCTCTGCTAGAAGATGTGCACTTAATCCAAATGTATAAGTCATACGCATGGCATTAATGCTAATGCAGGTTATTATATACAATTTCAACGATCAGAGAAACATATCAGTCCAGACCGTCAGACAGAACTGATAAAACGAGCAGCAGGGAGATTCAGCATCACCGGCAGGCCTTTATAAATGTTTTTGGGCCTGGTATCAGAGCAGTTGGTCTAATTCAATACGGGCCTAATGTTCCTCCCGCTGTGAGGAAACGAGTGGTTACAGCATCTGTGGGACCATGTGACACACACACTGGCTTCCTATTAAAACAGGAAGGCATTAGCATTCAGAGAGCATGTTAATTATGTCAGCCATTTATATCTTTAGCTCTTGTCAACATCCGTAATGACATGTCTGGACTGACCGTCAACAGCCATCGAGAAATTATATTCACACTGTCAATGCAATGCCACAGATATGCATCACAGTAACTCGAAATTACATTTCTTATCTCAGAACAAACATTATTTTTCCATTACTAAACTCATCATTTGTAGTCAGATTTCTCATTTCTTTGTCTGTTTTTACATATAAAGCCACAAAAGGAGAAGTGCAAAAGTAATCACACCCACAGGCCACTATGTAGAAATACAGCAAAAAAAAGTTCAAAGCCACAAAGCTAAATTTGTTGCACGCAAACAGTGGCTTTTCCTCCAACAGGATGGACATCTCGTCTCATCGACACACTTTTCAAAAGTCACAACCGCAGACAGAGCATCAGCTTTGCAGGAAACCTCAGGTCTGATCTGATGGGTGATGGTAAAGAACAGATGGCTGGCTCTTCACTATATGACTGTGTGACCCCAAAGCCACCCACTCAGGTGACAAATGGCCAAAGCATCTGAAGGGAACGAGTTCCTGTAGACTTTCCTCTAGTTAACAGCATTGGTTAACTAAAGACAAATGCACTTGTGTCTTTCATATTCTGCTCTGGTGGGATTTTTGCAGCAAAATCAATGTTTTTTGGTATTATTGTGTCATATAATAGTTTGTATTTCTATTTTGAATTACTTTTTATTGATCTCTTTTCTATTTTTTTATTTTATTTAAAGTTTTAGTAATTTTGTTATTTTTTAACTAACATATCATTAGTGTTATATTAGTATCATTGCAATACAAATACAATATATTGCATTTTTAATAGTTAAATATTTTTGGGTTTTTCCATTTTTTGTTTTTGTTATTTTTAGTATCAAGTATAATAGTTTTTATTTATTTTTTTCTACTTTTCTATTATCTATTTTTTTTATTTTCACTTTTATTTTAGTTAAAGTTTTAGCAGTTTTGGTGTGTGTCTTTGTCATTTTTATTCCTTTATTTTTACCACCAACAAGACATCAGTGTTATTCTAGTATAATTATGATACTGTATATATGTATACTTAAACTATACTTTAAAATCTATGGCTATATTAAAATTTTTTTTTTTTTTTTCATTTTTATTAGTTACTCTCTTTTTAAATATGTCTTTTTTTAACTAATCTTTATTTAAGTTTATTAACTTTTTACAACATCAAGTTAATTTCTGAATTAAGTTTACAAATGCTGCTTCCAATATGAATGTATCTTCTTTCAGTTTTACTTCGAGACCCACATTTTTTCCACAATCAGCAAAAGAGCAACTGGAACACAAACCAAATGATGAGGACAGCTGAACTATTCATCTCAAACGTCCACATGCAAAACACCATCTCTATCATGATTCAAGGTTTCATAGCCTCTAAACCAACCAGCCCATCCCGCGGAAAACCAGGACACACACAAGTCATTTACAAAACATAACACTGTCTTCAGCAAATTTTAAGCAAATATCGTGCAATATAAGCATTCGCTTCTGTTATTAAATTGTATTAAGCCAGCCTTTGCCACCATGCTCTGCAGATATCAGTATAAGCATTGGTCATTTAAAGAGGTCATATGATGCTGCTAAAAAGAACATTATTTTGTGTATTTGGGGTAATGAAATGTGTTTATGTGGTTTAAGGTAAAAAAAAACATTTTCCACATACTGTACATTATTGTTTTTCCTCTATTCCCCGCCTTCGGAAACTATCGATTTTCACAAGGCTCATCTCTTTGAAAAGCGAGGTGTGCTGTGATTGGCCAGCTATACAGCGCGTTGTGATTGGCCGAATGCCTCAAGCGTGAGACGGAAATGTTACGCCTCTTAACATATTGTGAAGCCTTATCCGGCCGGAGCGATGGTTGGGAGATTAACATAAAACCCATTATAAACGTGATATAAACATGATATCTAGTCGTGTTTTCTTTTGGAAGGCAAAAACAAAGTAGTTTCGCTTTCACAGTGAAACACACAGTGTCTACACGACACGGCAGCGGCGACAACAATACTACAACGAGAATAAAAGGTACGCCTACTTTCTTTGTGTGAACATCTGGGCGTTGTTATGCAAATCTTCCCACATAGTGACGTAGATATGTGGGGGCGTGTTAGAACGAGCCGTTTCAGGGGGTTGTGGACGAGTCTCAACTTTTATAAAGAATTAGGGCTGTGCAAAAAATCGAATGTGACTTTCATGCGCATCTCCTCAGTAAAGGCGCTCCTGTGATTAGTAGTATATCTCCAGCACGTGCGTTCAGATCAGGGTTGCCATGTTTTCAAAACAAAACCTGCCCAATTGCTTCTCAAAACTAGTCCAATCGCGTTTCGTTCCGGGTGATAAAAATACACGGTTTTGGCAGGGTTGCCTTGGTAATATTCACATTTTAGGGGCTAAATATCATGTTATTGGTATTGGGGTCGCTTCAACCCGCGAACGTGAAAACCAGCCACAGACTTGGCAACACTGGTTGGCATTTACTACACAGAGCCGTAATTCACTGACAATCTACACAAAATCGATTTTAAAATCGCAGGCGATTCTTTGTCGATTTTGAAAGCGATTTTGTGTAGCTTGTCGGTGGACTACGGCTCTATGTAGTAAACGCTGCTCCACCTGAACCAGTGTTGCCAAGTCTGCGGTTGTTTTTCATGTCCGCGGGTTGAAGCGACTCCAAAACCAATAACGTGATATTTAGCCCCTAAAATGTGAATTTTACCAAGGCAACCCTGCCAAAAAAACTTATATTTTAACCCCGGGATGCAATTTTTATCGGGGAACCTTGTGGAAACGCGATTGGGCTAGTGTTGGACTAGTTTTGAGAAGCAACTGGGCAGGATTTATTGTGAAAACCTGGCAACCCTGATCTTAACGCACATGCTTGTAACACTCCAAAGAGAAAGGAACATTTGAAATCGCATCATATGACCCCTTTAAAAAAAAATAAACATATTGGTTGAATTGTTTGTAAATATGTTTGATATTTTTTGTAATAGGTGTTCTGAGGTGTTCTTTTTTTTAGTACAGGGTGGGCGTGTGTTAGTCTGACCGCAAGCCAACGCTGACGTTTTCATTCACTCAGACTGCACGTGTGTGAGCATGAATAATTCACAGCAGGAGGTCCCATATGAGCAAGCTGTCTCGGAGCTCGCAATAAAGAAGAGTGAAAATGAATGCAATTAATTTTTAACTGAATGCATTTTTGAGGTGTCATGTTATAAGTTAGTAATAACCTCCGAGGAGATCTCCCGTATATTTATCATCTACTGCACACATTAAACTATAGCTCTGCAAGAAGTAAACGTTTCATGAAAAACGTCCCTACATCAACACATCCTGAAATGAGTCGGGAATATGTAAATCACCCATTGCAGCACTGGTAATAACATTTATCTATTAATATATATTAGTGAAAATATACCAGAAACCGATCTGACATTATATTAATTCCACCTAAATGCAATCAAACGCACTCGGACAGACTTCTATAGTGTACTAAAGCATATTAATAAAACAAAACAGCACAATCACTGTTGAAATCTGAGGGTAAATGAATGCAAATGATGGTGGTGTTTGTGAATGGTGTCTGTCATTAAAACGCAAACGCAGCACAACACACTGGATACTTGCACAAATACGCTAATGTCACGTTTGTCACTGCACAATATGGAATAAAAACACACCTCTGCTTTACAATACGAGATTAGACATGGGATAAAACGACATCTAAACATATAATCTATGAATATGAAAGGCTAGCGTTAGCAGCGATGCTATTACGCAGCAGTGGGGGGGAGGATTTAGCCCCTCTCCTTCATTGTGAGAAGTTCGCGGGAGAAATAACGGTTTTACCGGCCGTTAAGACACTCCGGCTTCGTTTGGGATCGCTGCCGCGATGCAGCTGGATAACGGCGGTAGTTTTTACCTCAGGATGGAGGATCGGGACGCATCCAGTTTCTTTCTTAAATTCATCCAGAGCGTCCGCCATCTTGCTGCTCGAGCACGCGGAGCATCACGGGAAAAAAACATTTATTAGGGGGCGATAAACAGTAGAGAAGCGCGCGTGCACGAGGAAGCAGGGCGCTCGTGCACGCTAGATTTGACCTATACAAATGGACCACAAAACCAGTCATAACGGTCAATTTTTTTTATTTATTTATTTTTTTTGAAATTGAGATTCATAAATAAGCTTTCCATTGATGTATGGTTTATTAGGACAGTATGTAAAAATTTACAAAATATCTTCATGGAACACGATCTTTACTTAAAATCATCGATCTACATTATTACTTTTTTCTTTTCTTTTATTATTATTATTTAGAAATAAATACAGGTGTGAACAAGTGCGCGTTCAACTTTAAGCAGGTCCTTGTCAAATTTTACCTAAACCGTAAAAAGAGTTTACTTTCGTTTTTTCTCCTTCTCTAAATATTTTGCTCATTCGTGGAATGCTATGCGGTTATGTAACGATCATCAAACGCTTTATTTCGCTGTTTTGACGCTCACTAACACGCGGTGGCAGTCTTGGATTGCTTATATTTTTCTTGTCTTTTCCAGTTTATTTAGTATGCTGTTAACCAAAATAAAAGTTACGTGATAGAAAATGTCAAATCAGGTCCAAACAAAGAGTAAACTGGTAATATAAGTGTAAAATATTTTGTGATACTGTACAAACCGTTTTTGTTTTCTTTACTTATTAATATGTTTCAAAAAGAAATAAACACAAACCCCTTCATATACGTGATTATTTTGTGGTTTCACAACCCGTTAGACTTTTAATGTGATTTTTAAAGACCCTCCGCGTATGTGACAGACCCCGCCGTCAACAGCTGTTCTGAGATCTGTCCGAATATTTAAATGAAACCCACGTGATCCGGCATTCCATCTCAGAGAACTGATCCTAGACCCGCTCCTTTCGCGTCACAATCGAACGTCGATCCCTCGAGCGCGGCAGTCAGAACTCAACGATCGCAGATAAACAGTCTCTCAGAGGAAGGAAGATAGACGAGCGAACGATTACGTGCGGCTCTATCGCAATTCAACGCTTGTATATCGCATCAAAACGCGTTTAATGTTATCAGTTAAAACTTTTAAGACCCCCGCTTCCCGATCACCTGTCAATCAGCGCCAAAACACGCCTGAGAAGTTTTAACCCATTTACTGATGCACTGACAGACGGATTCTCCTCAGACGACGCAATCTAAACAAATCACATTTTACCTCGTTCTCTCAAACAAAAGCCTCTGTTTTCCCTCAGGAGGACTTCGAGTGGACAATTAAGGTTAGTGTTTATGTTTTGTAATTCTGTATTTACACACATATGACCTGCTCTCCGTGGGCTGTGTCCCAAAACCTAGTGAGCTCCCTATCTAGACAGCATATTTCAGCATCATAAGCTCTTGAGGGGGTTTTGGGCGGGTGTCATCGATTCACGCAACATATTTGAGCTTTAAAGACTGTTTCAAAACACAGCAAGCTGCTGATCTAGACTGTATTTCAGTCGAATTCACCTTTACTATATAAATAAATCAAGGAAAATCATACTAGTGCAGTGTTTTGGACACGTCCAGTGTTATTGTAGTACAAGGTATTCCTTAAGTACCTAAAATGAAACTGATGTGTGGTCTAGTTAGGCAGCCCACTAGGTTTTAAAACGCAGGCTGCATGTTGCAGATCTTGTTGATACACATATGCTCCTATGGATCATCCTCCTTCATTTAGATCATTTATTAATGAGCATTTTGCACCTAAAAGTCTCGAAATCCTCATGAAGCTGGTTGAGTTCAGAGGTTTAGTGTAGTGAGCATGTGTGTTATGTAAGCTGAGCTGATGTGACACACTCCGGCTGCTTTTGTAGTTAACCTAAACAATGATATTTATGCATGCAGATATCATTCATAAATATTTACAAGGGTTCACAGCAATATACCATTGTTATGAAAGTGCAATCATAATAAATACATGTGGGGTCTTATTCCAGCAGTTCTGTGCCTTTTCAAAAAGTACCATGGTATGACTGCACAGCATCACATTTTTAATAAAATCACATTTTATGAGATCTCTTATAAAAATATGAACATTAAATAATATGGTACTCAGGCTGTGTGTATAGAAGTAGCATGGTGTTATTGTAAACCATACAGTATTTTTTTTTTATTGTACAGGAACAGTTTTATTATACTATTTTAATAGATTTCTTATAGTATCTTTATTATAAACTGTAACAAATAATTTTCTGAAGTTGTAAATAAAACAAAGATTATTAATGTTTTACAAGAAAATAAAATTTTTACATTTCATTCAATGTGTTGCCGTTTCTTTGTAATTTTTTGTGAAATTTACTAGTGATTTATTTTTTGTAACGTTGTATAGTAGAATTTATGATAATTTGGAGGAAATTTCTGTCATTTGTCTTTAATACTCAAATATATCCGGTGCAAAGTGGACCAAAACATGTTAGTTAGTTGTTTTATTTAACCTAGACCTATATTTACCTCGTCCCGTTAATGTTTTCATTGTTGTAAATCTCTAATTACCATGAGAGCATTCTAATAATAATTTGGATAACATGCTGAATTATTATAGTAATAATAACAGTAACTATATATCATTAGTTAATTAGGCTTTAATTACATGAATTTGACCAGAAGACATACTCTGAGTGACACTGTTTAGCCTGTATTGTTGTTTCAGGCTCTGATGTCTCAGATTAGACGAGAACCGATACACACACGCACCAAAATCTTGTGTTTCTGTGTGTGTCTTTGACCTTTGCGTAAAGGTTCATGTTTCCACTTTCCCTTTTAGAGGTGGACTGGTGTTCAGAAACCCGAGAGTGCACTTCCACGCAGCTCTCTGTGTCGCTTTGTTGAAGTGAGGATGTGAAATGTTTTGTGTAGCACCTGTAAGGGTTTTCTTAACAATGCATGTGTGTTATATTTAGCTGTAGCAACTGCTATCTAAACGTGTAATCCTAAACCCGTTGTAAATATTGTTAGTGTGTTGTACAACCCTGATGTCAAACACTGACGTTTGAGTCTGATGTAGAACTGTGTTCAAGGTCGAAGTGCGTGATATTTATGTCCTTGTCGCTGCAGTATTCATCGTAATTTCAAAAGATTGTTTGGTTCGTATGAAAGCGAGCACGTGTACAACTCTAACAAAACATTATAAGAGACAGTGATCGTCATTTGCCTGTCAAATAGAGTTTCCATTCCTGCGTTGTTGTGTGTTACTGGCGCTGCTGGTGAGTTTGGCGTCTTATTTTGCATAGTGTTACCAGCTGAGGACACAATCCAGCTTGTTTCTATTATTTCTATACATGCAACTGCAAAAAAAAATCTTTTTTTTTTTCCTTTTTTTTAATACAATCAATCAGTGTTGGGTTTAATGCATTTCTAAGTAACTGTAATTTAATTAGTTTTTTCTAAAAAGTAAAGTAGGAGATTACTCCTAATTTAAGTACAGTTACTTCTGATGTAATTGCATTATGTACTGTATGATTCTGTGTAAAACAATAATGGATTTGACATCAAATAGTGGATTTAACATCTAACCTTAATATTTATGTTTTCAATTCTAACCGCCCTTAATTGCTTTTAGTTCAGGAATAATTTATGCAGTTTTATAGTGTTTATATGAAAGAATTCATGTCTATCTTTGTAATGTTCAAGACAAGTGGCTGAGACTGGATTATTGTTAATTACACTGTTGAAGATGTAATTAAATACTTTTTAGAGTGACCCACCCAACACTGCAACCGCTTATCCTTTGACTAAAAGATCTTAATTATTGAGAATTATTTTTATAATGTCAGTAATGCTGCAGTTGCATTTTTTTTTATAAATAATATATTTTTAATATATTAAATATTTTTTATAATTAAATAATATTGTTATCAATTAATTTATTAAATAATATAATATGTATTTATTTGAAATTATTTATAAAATAATAATAACTTCATTCTTATATAAATAGAATACTAAATTATATATATTATTTTATTTTATTTTATTTTAAGTTTTTTTTTTTTTTCCAAGCATTAATTATATATATATATATAAATTAATATGTTTTGTTTTTTTTTTTTATTTAATTAGAGTTAATAGTTGGACATCAGTGCACTGCCACTTTTTAATATTCCTTCATGTAGCTCTGCGACACTCTACAATGACATTTTAGACACTGCTCTACCCTAATAATCTTATATTAGTACCTCAGGACTACTTATAACTCTTAACACTGTCTACCCTTATTGTATCTGTTACTGCCATTTATTTGTACTGTATGTAATGCTCTGTCTGTGTCTGTTGTTCTGCCTATGGTCACTGAAGTCACTCAAAATCTCAGTGCCCTCCACGTACGTCTATGTCTGTTTATGTCCTGTTGTTGTCACTGTATGTCTGAGCCTCGTCACAAGCATTTCAGTGCCCAGTTTTCTCCAGTGTTAACTATGCAAATGATAAATAAAAACCTCTTGACTCTTGACTCTTGATCAGTGTATCCTGATTCACAACAAGTGACTCTTGTTGTGAATCATTCAAAGATTCTTTGTTAATATTTAACAATTTAATCTTAATTGTAAAGGCCCAGCGTACAAATTCACAGTTTTTTTCCTCCGCCTGGTCACGAAGCATGTGCTCAGGTGCAAACCCTCTGCACCCCGACAGAGTCGTGACACTTCATTTATATTAATGACCTTCCCGCTGACTTGGACGCCTTTAAGGCTGTGGCTGTAATCTCTCAAAACCGCCTTTATTTTTGCCTGAATACCAGTTCAAATGGAGTTTTAATCTTCATTAAATCCATCACCTTCATTATGGTTTCTCTTGTGTCCTTCACAAGGCTCTGAATGTCAAAGCTGTGAGGGGTGTTTGATATCCAAAGCATGCGCTTCTTGATTTGGGAGGGTGACCGGAGTGTAAAACCAGCCTCTGTACCTTGAGAAATGTATAAATCAATGATCTGCTTTGTGAGAAGGAAGGGCAAATTCATAAACATAATGTGACATGTGACAGATGAAACCGAGGTCAGGTGAGAACAGTAACTGTTTCTCGTGTGATTGTGTGTCATGTTGATATCGAAACTCTTAAAACAGGAAATGCACAACATCTGATTAAAACACTTCTGAGATGAAGGGTTTAATGTTATGGAAACATTCTGATTTATACTGTAAGTAGATTTTTCTGTATAAAATTTGAGTGCCACGTGGCACTAGGATTTGATGTGTACCGGGGTATTTCTGTTTTTCATTAAGCACCATCTAATGTCAGGGAGTGATTTTTTTCACTCGGCTCATCACCAGCGAAAATCGCATGGGTATGAACACAAAAGACACGTCGAAAATCATTGGCGATAAGCGCGCTTGATAATCATCACGGTGTGTACGAGGCTTCATATGCTGGTTTATTATCAGTGCTGGAAACTGTTATGCTGCTTAATATTTTTTTGGAACCTGTGATACTTTTTTTCAGGATTCTTTGATGGATAAAAAGTTAAAAAGAAAAGCATTTATTTAAAATATATTCTTTTCTAACAATATGCACTACAGTTCAAAAGGTTTCTTTTATTCTTTCTTTTTTTGAAAGAAATTAAAACTTTTATTCAGCATGGATGTGTTAAATGGATAAGAAGTGATAGCAAAGATTTATATTGTTAGAAAAGATTTATATTTTTATATTTTATATGTATGTTAAGTTTTCTCTTTATTGTTATCATTGGCATATTGTCAAAGAGTCTAATTTTAACGTTCATTTTAACGCGATTTCTCGATTTCTAAAAAATAAATTCAATTCGAATTAAACGATAAAATCTGAAAAATCGAGTAGCCCTACTCTCTTACCTTGTTATCAATAAATTGCCAATAAATGACCTGCATGATAAATTATTCCAAACAAAACACAAAGAGTTTCCTTTGCCAGTGTCTGTGTGCCAGTGGTCGTGCCCTGACTGGTTCATCTGTGCGTCTGAGAGAGACATGTTGCTGCAATGCATTTTTAATTCTCTTTGTTAAATATATCGTCATTGAGGGCTCGGCTGAGAGGCTTGAAAGAAGAAAAAATACTCCATAAAAAAAAGGTAAAAAAATTTTTTTGGCTGTTAAAAGTAGTCTAAAGTACATGGGATGAATGTCAGTGTTAGCGTGCCTGAGGCTCGCGCTGATGACTTGGTCCTCATGTTAATGAGGTTTGGTTTGGACTGAAGGAATCCTGCACTCCCTTATGACACAGATTCCCAGCTGAGAGCTGTTGTTAGGGGCTCCTGGACGTGTTCTTTGGGCTGAACTAAATATAGCTCTCTCTCAGAGGTGAACGGTAGGGAATGCGGCCGACTGTTAGGAGACA
Organism: Cyprinus carpio; assembly: GCF_018340385.1. Lineage (NCBI taxonomy): Eukaryota > Metazoa > Chordata > Actinopteri > Cypriniformes > Cyprinidae > Cyprinus > Cyprinus carpio. Next base: position 2,958,745 of record NC_056600.1, on the reverse strand, counting down.
CACACAGAGAGGAGGTGCATGCTCAAAAATAAACCATTGATGGTTCCGTGGAGATCCTTTAAAAATTGTAATTCCACAAAAGGTTCTTTAGAGTTTAAAAATGTTCTTCATTTAAAAAAAAAAGTTTAATACGAAGAGCCATAAATCAAACTTGACTGAGAGTCATGGGCCGAAAGTAAATGTTGTATTTTATACAGTAGAGCTAACATATCGATCTCTCCATTTTAATCAGTTCTCGCTTTTATGAACTGATATTGAGCCGCAAATACCACGAATCGATCTTTGCTGTTTTCAGTCGAAGAATAAATACTGTTTTGACGCCCTTTAATGTGTTGTGACAGATCACTGTAGCGCCTCAGTTCAAGAGGCACTGAACCGATCATCTCTTTCTCTTTACTACTAGTTATAGCAAGAAATAAAGATGAATGAACATCAGAAATGGTTAAAGTAAGCAGAACAACTAACTAAAATGTTTCCTGTTCGATGTAATCGCTCAATCAATGTTTCAACCACGGAAAGACAACCATAAAACAGCTTGTGAGCAATTTCAAGTAACCCTTCATTCACCTCAAAAAATCCATTCAATTTGCTAAATAAATGCACTATATTAAAAATTAATTTTGTTTTCTTAACCTGTACTTAATTATTTAATGTATTGAATAAATGTCATAAAATTTTTAAATGACATTAAAAAAAAGATGACATCCAGTGTTTAAATGTTTATAGTTTGACAACAAACTGGAGTAGAAATGTAATTATATCATTAAGAAATTATCATAATGAAGTTTATTCTAAAATAAATTCTAAAAACTGCCTTATGTGCATATAATTTACATTTAAACTTTAATATTATAGTACTGTACTTAGAGATTTTTTCTTTGAGATCAATTGATGTGCTATACCTGATTGCCTGTATATCCAAATGAATCAATATCGAATCAAATTAAATCAAATAATGATGAATCAAAATCAAATTTTGAAAATGGTCTCTATACCCATCAAACTATATTAAACAAAAATAAATAAATAAATAAATAGAAATAAAAACTATAAACTAAAAATTTTTTTTTAAAGTTTTTTTTTAATCAAATTCACATTTCAATGCAAAAATAAAACAAAAAACATACATTAGAAATAAGGATATGTTTTAATGGCACTTTTTTCTCTTTCTTTGGTTTAACCCTACTTATGTGATATTGCATGGAAGGCCAAATCAAAGGTCATTATTAGGCTGGTTTGTGCAACTCTCTTCTATGGCATCGCTGAAAACCATCCTTTTTTGTAAAGAAAAGACCTGCAAAGTGGGCTCAATCTCAACTTTTGGTTCCACCAGAATTTTTTACAACATAACAGGACAGAAAATGCAAAACTGTGCACAGTTGCATTAATAATAGACCACGGTGCAGATGTTTTATGGAGCAATGAGACGGATGGTGCCTCTGAATGCATTACTTTGGGTGCGACTCTCTCTCTTTGATGCAGAGTCGGTATGACTGCTATTCTACACCCTCTTCCTCCCCTTCAGCGCTGAATAATAGAGTTTTATGTAGCTTTTTTAAGACACCAATGACACATAGACACAGAGGGTTGTCTGTCTTTGTTTGGTGTATTTGCGAGGTTATTGCTTCGCCTCGAGCGGAGGTTTAAAATCTCTTTAATTGAAAACTCGCTCAGGCCACTTTAAGACACATTGATGTGTGAATCTTCACTAATTGAATATCAAATGATGAAGAGGCTGTTGTTGAGAAGCAAGTCTTCGTAAGTATTTGCAGCTGGTGCCCTGAGGTGCTGGATGTTCGGCTTTTGTGTGGCTCTTATTACATAATTCAATTTCCTGGCTCCGTTATTAAATGAAGTCAACCTTTTGTGGCTGCTCATAAAAGTGTCACATGGTGCTGTCACAAGACGTCTTTCTGTCTGTCAGGGTGGGTGATTTGTGTTATCTGTGTTCATCTGGTTTTGTTTGTGAAGTTTTGTGGGAATGATAGTGATATTTTTACTTTACTAGTGTGAAGAACCCAGTCTTTAATTGCTGTTGTGGTGACTTAAACTTTTAAAAAGCTGTTTCTCTCACTTCCGGCTAAATAATTTTTTGTTGTGTGCCCTTTCCTAGTTCCTCTTTTTCTCTTTTGTCTTATAATTCATTTTTAGTTAAGTATGGCTGCACTCTCAGAAAATAAAGTACATAATTGTACCTTTAGGGGTACAATGGCTTGTCACTGGGGCTTTTGTACCCTTGTGATTTGTACCTTAAGAGACCAGTTTTGTACCTGTGGTGTCAATTTTGTACCTTAATTTAACAGTTGGCTTTGACAGGGTACAATCATTGACTATAATGAGATATATATTTTACACACACACACACACACACACACGCTGAATTAAAATCAGAATTATTAAATCCTTTTAAATTTCATTTTAAACACAATGTCTAACTGTGACATAAAAAACGATCATCAACTGAGTAAGTGTCATTTGCCTGAAAGTCCATTTCATCTCGACGTCGGTTACTTCTATGCCTGCTTCTGATATTTTTTGAAGGACCTCCTCAGTTGAAAGGCCTGTAAGAACCATGAGTAACCGTGCTATGTCTTCGTCTCCGCCAAAAGAAAGACCACGAACTGGACGTTCTTTTAAATTGAGATTCAAGCAGCCAATCAGGGCTGGCTCTACATATTAGACACATGGCTTAGCAGAGGCTGTCTCTTGATATTGTACCTTAACCTTTAAAAGAAACGGTACATATGCTTGGGAACATATATGTACCTTTTTGACCCTCTAAAAGGTACATACATTTATCTTGAGGTCCAATAATAAGCCCTATGGGGTACGTTAGTGTAGATTGTACCTTGGGGGACAGAAATGGACTCCTACTGTACCCCTATTTCTGACAGTGTGGGCATTTTTTTCTGATTTTATTGGAATGTAGCATTTCATCACTTGCTCACCAGTGGATGCTCTGCAGTGAATGGGTGCCGTCAGAATGAGAGTCCAAATAGCTGATAAAAACATCTTAATAATCCACACCACTCCAGAACATCAGTTAATGTCTTGTGAAGCCTAAAGTTGTGTGTTTGTAAGAAATAAATCCATTGTTAAGACGTTTTTAACGTCAAACTATCAATTCTGGACAAAATAAGAGTCCATAATCTATAATAACACTTCCTCCACTGAAAAAGTCCATCTCCTGTTCTCCTCTCACATCAAAAACCACCCACATAGAGCTGTTTTGACTTGAAAAGGGAGCTTGATCTGTGCAGATTTCTCTCCTGATTCAGACCACTGGAGGAAGCAATATTATGGATATGAGGACTCCTACTTTAACCAGAAGCTATTGTTTGATGTTAAAAACATCTTAATGATTTGTTTCTTACAAACACAAAGCTTTTGGCTTCACAAGATGTTAACTGATGTTCTGGAGTGGTGTGGATTATTGTGATGTTTTTATCAGCTGTTTGGACTCTCATTCTGACGGCACCCATTCACTGCAGAGCATCCATTGGTGAACAAGTCATGTAATGCTACATTTCTCCAAATCTGATGAAGTAACAAACTCATCTACCTCTTGGATGGTCTGATGGTGAGGACATTATGAGGAATATTTTCAATTTCACATGAACTGTTCCTTTAAGCTGAACTGTTCCCCATTTTCTTCCATTTTTGTGATCACTACAAAATTAGTTGCAGCAGTTTTGGTACAAATCTTGATCTTTGGGACAAATGACTCCTCTTTGTCTCTCAGGACAAAATCACTAGAAGATCTTGGAAGTTAAGCCACTTAAAGTCATAAAACAGTTGTCTAGTGGTACGTGTCCCTCCCTTATAAGATTTAGATTTAGATTGACACTTGTTTATCCCTTGGCTTAGCTGTTTTGTCTGCTCTATAAATGCTTCAGCGGTGGGACACTGTAATACGGTAGTTTTTGAAGAACAATTCACGATAAACAATCAGGGTGTGTAAGTGAGGTTACGTCATGGAAACCCGCTCGGATGTGGGCAGAGATTTCTCCCTAGTAACACCGATCTGACCCTCTAATCTGTCTAAGCCTTGTGCTGAATAGAGAAGGAGAGTGAGAAAGAAGGAGAGAGTGACGGTGGCGTGCTGACAGGCCGCAGCGGCCTCGAATCATCAGCTCTGTGGAGCGAGCGCCGGCTCACACTGAGAGGTTGGAGGTTCAAGGGTTTATGCATGGACCATCAGCACTGGGGGCTTGAGAAAGATGTGATGTTGCTGTGGATCACTATAAATAAAACTGAAACGAAAAATAAAATAAAGAAATAAATGTATTTTGTAATTGTACCGTGTTGTTTTTTCGTAAAACAAAAATTCTACATTTTTGTAATGAATGATATTTTTATATTTAAATAATCTTTATAAATATATAATTCTGTTTTAAAAGAATAAATAAAGATATGTATTTATTTTAGTTTAGTAATATATTATATATAATATATATATATATATATATATATATATATATATATATATATATATATATAAAACAAATTTTATACATGTAATTCTATATGTAACAGATTTAAATTTAAAAAGTAAATATATAATATTTCATATAAAATGATATTTCATGATTTTAAATAAGAATTATACATATAATTCTATATATATATATATATATATATATATATATATATATATACACACACACACAAATATGTATATATAATATTTAAGGGATATAGAATAAAAGAAATAACATTATGCATTTATAGATTTATATTATATTAATGCTAAGATAAATGAAATAAAACTACATAATTCATGTATAATAAATTTAATTAAAAAGTTTTATTTTATTTTAGCCTTAATTATATATTATATATAATTGATTTGAGTAAAAATGGTGCTTAATAATGCTGTAAAAGAAAGGAAATACAATATATATAAGATTTAATTATAAAAACAAGCATGTGTATATAAAATATATACAATTTAATCATATAAAAAGGAAAAAAAATAAATACATAAAACACACACGCCATGGTTATGAGGTCATAGTCATGAGCTCATTAACATATGACTGATTCTATTTACATATCAGTACCTATTCTGAATTTAGAAACTTATAGCGAGAATGTTGTTACTAATTTTTTTTAAAGAGGTTAAGTTTCTTAGACATTTGAAGTGGTCTTCAGGGGTGTGATGCTGCAGAAGTGACTCATGAAGCGTGTTGTCAGACTGTGGTCTGTGTGAGCGTGTGTGTGATGATACGAGCCGGTTTGTTCAGTGTCTCAGTGGGGTAAATGAGTCGCTCGAGCTCACAGAGGCAGTCTGTGTAGAGACGCGTGAAAAGAAGATATTTTTACTGAAAAACACACCATTTATCTACCGCTGCCACCTGGAACAGACAAACGCTCACTCTGAGAGGAACAGCACAACAGTGGATTGTAGAGATGAGAGAATTATTAAAATGTCTGTCACTGAAATAATCAAGCGCTCAAATGAATCACAGCTTCTTTGTATGGTGGCTTATTTAGAGGGGTGTTTTGTCAGCTAAACTCCTTAAACGTAAAATATATTTTTGAGTATACCCAATGAAAATTCTAAGTTCATATTTTAACAATTTAACAATATTAGCATGAGTTTTCTGATGCTTGTTAATGGTCACATAGCATGCAAGTAAACATAAAATGTTATTTAGAATTTTAAAATTTTGCAATATTTTATTTCTTCATGCCTAAAAATTATATTGCAATTATTTTTTCATATATTGTAATATGAACTGTAGTATGACTTTCATCTCAGATGAAAACTATACCTCTATATCAGGGTTGTTATAGTTAACTTAAGCTGAAAATAAAATATAAAAAAACATTAAAAAACATTGTTTGATACTTGAATGCAACAAAAGTAGTCAATGTAATTGTTTGATACTTGAATGCAACAAAAGTTTTAATTGTAATGGAATATTTTAAATAAACTTAAATTTTTATATTTAAAATTGATTAAAAAAGGTATTAGTATATCTAGATACCAACAAATCTTAAAAGATAAATATAAATTATATACTGATTTCTGTTTTATTTAAATGTATTGTGCAAAAACACAAACTGCTAAACATGAAATGTACAACAAAATGACTAAAACTTGAAAATAAAAAGAGAGAGTCTAAAAATAAACACTGATTATATTATTAAAAACAATAATATTGTCTCCAAAATACTAAAATAATATCTAAATATAAATTATATTGAAATATCAGTTATTTTTCAATTTATCATGCAGCCACATTTTTAATTTAAATTTTTACATTTATTTTTTTAAGAGTTGTTGTGGGTTTTAGTCCGTATCTGTTAACTTTAAAGCCATCCATGTTGTAATGTACTCCTAAAAATTCTGAGCAGATGATTCATCTCGCGCTTTAAGGCGTATGCCTATTTTTATCCAGTAAATGCTGTAGAATATGAATATAATTATATGTTTTTTTCCCCTATACGTCTGAAAATCCAATTTCAAGCATTTAGGCTTCTGGAGATCATGATAAACGTGAATGCGCTGAAGTGTAGAGTGTAAACCGAACTCGGTCTCTGAAACTAAAGCATAACCGTCCTGTTAGAGACCAGAGCCTCCAGCTGCAGAGAAACTGGGTCATGCAGATTGAATCAAATTAGACCGGCTACCTGAATGTGTTTTTGTTCTCCGCGCCGTGGCGGAGGGCTGGACAGATTCTCTCCCAGATTTGACGTGTCTCATGAGTTTGTCACGTATGTTCTCACAGATTGAATGTTAGCGTGTAGGTGGCAGTGTTGACGGTCACAGGCTGACGCCTAGATTTGCACTACAGCCGCTCGTGTGAAACTTACAAAAGGCTTTTAGCTTTTTGCTTTATTATTCACTGTGAAATCACAAAGATAATTCAGGAATTGGTTTGATGCTGCTCTTCTGGTTTATTTGTCCCATTGTGGATTTTACTTCTACAAACAGATTGTCCATTTCCAGTTTTAGTACCTTGATTCCCTTTCTTCCTCTTTTGTGGTTTGATTAATTAATTTATTGTGTTTTTAAAGCCTTGTTCACATAAACCAGTGGAAACCAACCTAACGAGTCGAATCAGGTGTGTTTAATAAGGGAAGCATACAAAATGTGCAGAGACAGAGGTGATCTAGAACCGCTGACCTAAACCAGCTAATCCTTCATGTGTAATGATGTTATTTCTACACTGACAGAGTGTCAATACCTCAAATCAAGACTAAATGTCCTTGAAAAATTGCTTTGATGGATCAATAGGAAGAAACAGCCTCCTGGGACGCTTTCGTTGTCTACCAGGTGCTTCAGATAGCTATTTATAGTTAAAAAAGAGCTCAAAATTATAATGTGGTGTGACTTATTTTAAGAGTTTCTCTAATATAACTCCGATATGGTTTGGGAAGTTTAATTCATTTTCATGAATCAGTTAATTTTGATCTGTTTCAGTGAATCTGTTCAAAATATTCATCGTGATTTTTTTTTTTGCGTTATCACAAAAAAATGTTCACAAAGGTCTGTGGCGTTTTACAGTTATATATGATTATAGAGCTAAATTTTATTGTTTATTGCCATACACTATTATATTGATACATTTAAATAAATTTATTAAATATCTTCCTTCAGTTCGTTTTATGCAAACTGGTGTGGAAACATGCCTTGATTATTTTTAACTACATTTTACTGTATTTAACATTTCAGTGACAGTTGCTTTTAATTATATATATATATATTTACAAAATATATTAAATTTTAAATATATTCTAAATTAAAACAAAAATATTTAAAATAAAAAAGGGATTATATGATTTATTTATTTATGTATTATTATAATAAAAATTTTAATGGTTATTATATATATATATATATATATAATATATATATATATACATACATACATACATATATATATATATATATATTATATATATTATATATATATAAGATATATATATATATATATATATATAATTAATATATACTGTATATAAAATTCTATATGTATAATATAAAATAAAAATAGTTTTATAAAATGCCTTGATTATTTTTAACTACCTGCCACATGCATAAAAAAAAATCTGAAGTCTACTTTTCTGTGACTTAGCATGTTAAACGAGCAGAATAGGTGTTAAATAAACAGAGGGGCGTTTAGAGAGCTAAATATTCCTCTCCGCTCCTTTTGTCCGGACCGCCTGCGGCTTCAGTCGCTGTTCCCAGACCAGCACAACCCTCCACAGCCTTTCACCTGCACCGGCTTTGTGTTTCAATGAACGCATTGAAGTGTCCTTTGATGTCGCGCCTGCAACTCTTTCCATTCCCTTTGGTCTGCAGTGTGTGTGTTTTTGTGTGTTTGCGGACCTTTATCTCTGGTGGATGTGATATTTGTGTGATATCCCGAGCCTGCAGTTGTGTGTCAGATTCAACAGGTTTGAATGTAGTTTTAGAAGCATGTCACAGTTGTGTGCCTCTGGTTGTTGTTTGCGTGACAAGGCCACTCCAGAAGTCACACACACAGTGTGTTGTCTAGTCAGTAAGCTGTGAGTCTCAAACAATTTCACATGGTCTGAGACAGGAAATGGCCTATAGAACAGTGTTATTTTAGTATTCATATACTGTTATAGTTAACATTCATATTTTTTTAAATTGGCATGTATTTTTATATTTTTTTAGCACTTTGCATTTTATTTTTTGTAAAAAGTTAAGCTTAGTTTTTAAAATGTTAGTTTGGGTTATTTTCACGTTTTTGGAAATTATTTGAATGGCTTTTATATTTACCCTTTAATACTATTAATTTAAATTTTACATTTTTAATAATTTTAGTTTTTTTAAGTTTTATGTTTATTTTATTTTAGTAATATTTTGAATTGGCTTTTATTTTTTATTCATTTTTAAATATTTTTCATTTAAATTTTTGTTAAATTTGTAGTCGTTTTTAGGAATTTATTTAAGTTTTCGCAAATTTTCATTTTTATTTTATTTATCATTTATTGTTTTAGTTTTTATTTATTTTATTTATTAACATCTTGAACTGGCTTTTATTTTTATAATCTTATACTTTTCATTTTAAGTTTGGTAACTTGTCATTTTAGTAATTTATAAAATGTTTAATTTATTTTAGTATTGTTTTTATTTAAGTAATTATTTATTTAATTTTGTAGTAGTAATTTTAGCGCATGTAAAATTAGAAGCTAACAGCTAACTGAAATAAATTTAAGTTGTTCATCTTATATTTTGATTTACAATATATGTTTATTTCTGTTTTGTTTCAGTCAGCAAAAATGTTTTAATAATATTAGTTTTAGGCAACAATAGTAACCCTCTATAAAAAAAAAAAAACCAATAACATTTGTTTATTTTATTATTTTTTTTATTTTTTTTTTTTTTTATTACATTTTTTTTTTTTTAACTATATATATATATATATATATATATATATACTATTTGTACATACACACACACAATAAAAAGGCAAGAAGAGCTCAGGTCAGTTAAAGGGTGTAAATCAAGCCTTGTCACGCTTGTCACACTCTCACTCGTTTTCTTCCCCTCAATGACCTACTTTGCTAATTAAAGATCAGAAGTTTCCGCCAATGAAAGTTTGGTCTGAACAGTTGACAGGCCATGCGTTGAATCCGGGTCTGTGCTTTTGGTCTTTTTTTTTTGCGTGTGTATGTGTGTGTGTGTGTGTGTGTGTGTGTGTGTGGGCCGCTTTATTGACTGCGTCATGGTCGGATAAGGAAAACCGTTTTAACCAAGAAGAAGAGCAAATTATCTGAAGCACCTGTGTGACGAGTGCCATCGATGTTTGCTCTTCAAATAAGAGGCGTCAGAGTCAGATATTGTCAAGAAATGTGCTGGAAAAATGATGGGAGTTGTTAAGACATGGAGGGACATTTAGCAAAACAAACTGCAGTTGGTTGCTTTAAATGCCGGTCTTAAGGTCTCGTTCTGTGTCCAGTTTTCTAACAGCAAATGTTGAGTGAATTTTTTTTTTGAGTGTGTTATTCCTTTAATTATGATTAAGATGTTTGGATAATCTTAAATCATAAAAATCTGAAAAATACTTAGTCCTATATTTAATATTTATATCTTTTAATTTCATATAAAAGTTTTAACCATATGTTTTAAAAAAGTAAATTAATAAACTAATATAATCCATATTTGTCAGTTACACATAAATGAACAGGTAATATTTCTCTAATAATACTAATAAACTGAATGTTTTAAAAAGCACAACTGGTCATCAGTATCATCAATAAATCCAATATTTTAACCGTATTTTTAACTAATTAAATGTAATTGTTTTCACAATGAATAGATTAGATTTATGATGATTATAAACTATTTGCATACATGCATATTTGAAATAAACATCAACTGAAATAAAAAAAAGTTTAAGGTTTTTATATATTTTATTTTATTTCATTTAGTTTCATTTTCTTATTTTTATTTAGTTTTACCTGATGTATTAAGATAATTAACACTAAAACATCAATAAAAATTAATAAAACCTTTATGGGCAATATTAATGACTAATAAAAATGCCAAAAACATACAGAAAAATTAACAAAACTTTAACTAAAATTAAAAAAGGAAAATATATATATTTTTTAATTTAAAAAAGGAAAATACAAAAATAGAAACTAATTTAAAATGTTAATAAAAACTATAATAGTGTATAAGTGATACGTAAAATAATCCCTGTGCCATAATCTTACCTGTTTCTGCTGTGTATGACTGCCAGAAATGCATCACATTATGTTTATTAGTTTATGTTAAAATTGTGTAATCCAAATGGAATGAAGTTTTACATGCAATTCAAATTCATAAATCCTAGTGCGTGCAGCGTGACTCAGTTGTTTGAAGTAAATATGTTTGTGTCTCTGCAGAGATGCAGAGCTCTGAACAGCGTTGACCGGCGGCGTCTGGATGAACATGGAGCCTTGTGCCGAGTCTCAGGGAGACCCTGAGAGAGCTCAGGTGAGCAATCTCACACACACACACACACACACACACACAAATGAGGATAAATGCACACACACACACACACACACACACGTTCATGTGAATATAATGAGCCATTAGAGCTCACACAGACCTGAACCAGCCTTCACAATGACGAGAACAAAGCTCACGCTGCTGACACCAAACACACTTTAAAATCACCTCGCTCACACACTTTCTGTCCCATTAGCGACTACAAAAGACAGAAACACACCTCAGCTGTCAGAGCCTGTGAATAATGAACAGTACAAAGCACTACTGCATGCTGGGATACTTCTCATTGTCACAAAACAATATTATTAATAAAATGAAAGAAGAATAAGCATGTTTTTTCACATTGTGATGTCAGTTTTATGATGTTTACGACATTTTTTAAGCACCTGTTTTTGTTTTTTATTACTGTTAAAAACTTATTGCGTAAAAAAACTAATACTTATTGGGAAAGAATTATTGATAGAATTCTAGATAATAATTAAATGAAATATCAATGTATGTAAGATTATTTATTTATGTAAATATATTAATTTAAAATTATAATAAATTTTAATAATAAATAATATTCATGTATATTTATTTAAATAATAAAATTGATATTTAATATAATTTAAATTAAGAAATGATGGTACAATTTGTGGCACTGTCTTTAATATATAAATAATATATAAATATAATATATTTAATATATAAATATAAAGCAAAAAATACTATTATAAGAATGTAATAATATACCGCTGATATTAAAGGGGGAAAAAATTAAACAGTTCATCAAACAATTTTTGGTATTATAGTAATCAGACTTTGGGGGTAAAATGTGCTTAATTGTTATGAAAATAATGTCACAGTGCAAAAAAAAAAAAAAGTAACGATACAATAACAGTGCAGAAAAATACGGATGAAAATAGAAGCACATTAAATGTTGTCTGTTGAAGACTTGTGTTTGTGTTGCATTTCTGGTTATGTGAATCATTTCACACACAAGCCTCAGGTGTTACCCAGCATGCACCTGTGAGCCGCGCTCTCTCTCTTTCATTAACCTAACTGTTTGTTGAGCAGGAGTTGTGTAGGTGTTGACAAGCATTTGCTTTATTCACGAGTCCTTGAAGCCATTGCAGGATCGAGAGCTGTGAGGGCTTTGTTTGTGTTTACTGCTCTGTTTATTCCAGTAAAATGCGGATCATATTCCTCCGGCTCCAAATGCTTCACACGTGTCAGAAAACATAATGTATTTGCTATATGAAAGCTTTAGTTTCCACGCTGAGATCAGATCAGAAGGATGTCAGTGTGCCAGACAGTTTTGCTTTAGGTTCCCTGTAAGTGGATTGTAATCGTACCATTGCACACCATTCATTCATAGAAGCATCTGCATCGGGTCATTAGCTAATTATAGCATCTAATTAACTGAACGCTTCTTAGTAAGTGTTTCAGTGGATCCTCCCACATCTGTACTAAGAATACACTTTGGGTTTTATTTACAAAGAAATGCACCATTCATAATTAATATCTATTATTAATAATGATATTATTATACGTAATCACTGTTTTGCACAAAGAAAAAATAATAAGAAATGGCGTACAGTAAACGCGCGTGAGTCCGTTATATTAATGCATGTATGAGTGCTCTTGATGCATTGATCGCACATTGTATTTACTGTATGCACAGCACAGACATTTCCGTACTTTCACGTTGTTTCCTCACAGATTCACGATAATGAATGGATCTGTCTACAGTAGTAGATATATGCAGTCAGCAGGCAGCTGGTTTAGGTTTAGGGTTTTTTTTTTTTTTTTTTTGGCATCTCCATGTAGTCTTGTTTGTTATTGCAACTTAACTTCTCTTAAATATAAAAATGCTCTTTGCTGTTGCACTGTACACATGATATAAAATTCTGATTTTTTTTCTTTCATATGTGCTTATATGGGCTCCTTTGTGTCCTTTTGGAGTTTCTAAGTGTCCTTTTTTGGAAAGACATCTAAATTTATCTTGAAAAAAGTTTGCAGAAAGTACAGATTTTTGAAAATCACCCTTTAATTTTTTGGTTTACTTTGCTGGATATAGCAAATGATGACAAAATAAACATATGAAACCAGATAAATGGTCTCTGCTTAATTCCATGAAGTGTGCGATTAATCATGATTAAACACAGGAAAAGGGTGTGATTAATTAGATAAAAACATTTAATCGATTGACAGCCCTAAATATAAATAAAATATATTCCAGTTTCTTGAATTTTGGGAGAAAATGTGCTTAACTGTCATAAATAATGTCACAGAAATGGTAAAGATCGTAGTAATAGTCTTCATTTTTTTATATTTTAATTTAAAAAATATATATAATAATTATTAATATACTATTTATTAATATTAAATTATTAATCCATTATATTAATATATTATTATAATAGCATAATATAATATGATATAATATTGTAGGAATAATAATGAGATTTTTTCACATTATGGTGGTATAAATTTGTAGAGAAAATTTGATTTGATCAATTCCCATAAATGTCAAAAACAGTAATGATCCTAGAAATAGTCTTTATTTTTGTCTAGATTTTAATATATATATTATTTACATAATATAATATAATATAAAAAGTATGTATGATATTGCAATATAGATAATGAGATTGTTTTCATATTAATTTTTTTTTATTCTAAAATGTAATTTCTAAATTTCTTCATTTGAAATTTTTGGGGTAAAAAATAAGCAGTTTTTAATTTTATTTCCGAGAATCAACCTTATTCTGTAAGTGAATGTAATTTAAATTTTTTTTTACTTTTCGCTTGTATTGTCGTTCCAGTCCTCGATTCTCTTCGGTCTGCTGTTCTTTACTGTTAGTGGGCACACAGTGAAACAGTAATTGATCAGCCATGATTCTTAAATTGGTTTGAAAATAAGAATCGACTGGCGCTCTTACTCCACTGCTCTGAGTTATAAAGCTCACACCCTTCCTCTCTGAATCATCTGAGCAGAGAGACGGGATGAGCTGATATAAAAATACTGCAAGTTTATGACTCTACAGGATAAATCACTAACCCTTGACCTGAGAGCCAGACCTTCATTACAGGATCGTTTCTCAAACATTTGCTCAGAGCCAAACGCACAATGAATTCACAGCGTCTTGACATTCAAAAGCATGTGAAATCCAATCAGATACTTTTAAAATAAATCAAATGATCCTGCATGCATTTCACTAGTCTTCAGTTTCATCAAACTGACCCTGTGACCTCTGTTATTATTCAAAAGCTTGTGCTTTGATTTCACTAGTCTTTTTTTTTTTTTTTTTTTTTTTGTGACCTCTGATGTGTTAAAGATTTTTTTTATCCTCTTTTTTTCCCCAACAAAACGTAATGAATTATTTAAATATGACCAACACAATATTAGATGCATTTAGTGTGAAATGTTCTTTCCCATAGGCTGGGCCTATTTGTTATAATTAAATTAAAACATGTATGACTTGAAATAAATGACATTTTTATTGAACTGCTCGTTGCAGAAACATCTATGGCTTTGCCACTGTGCATTTCAATAATTTAAACAAAGGTATGCGCACTTTGTAAACACTGTGTGCAAAATTTACAGTCTGAAGAAAAAAATAATTAAAAATAATAATTATCTTACTGCTCCAAAGTCAGTAACATTTCACACAACTGCAACAGCATTTGCTTTGAAAATATTTAGTAAAATCAAAATAAATAAAGTTATAAATAAAAAAATGGAGAAATGCACTTTTAAATTAGACAAAAACTATTTGAATATTATAATTTGGAATAGATCAACCTCACTTATCAAGTACACAACAATAACACACCACACAGACTAAAGTTCACTACGAGTATGGCACTGCCAGCTATAATGATCCAACAGTTTTGTTCTCAGTGGCTCACAGGTTTTTTGCTAAGAAAACCAGAATATTGACTTTTGCTGGCTTCAAGGATGAGCGAGTGCAAGTCACAATATTCCCTCCTGTGCTAAAAAGACGCTCTGAGGGAGCGCTTGTGGCAGGTACACAAAGATACTTGCGGGCCATGATGCACAACTGTGGGGTAGCTGATCTTGTGCACCCTCCACCCAAGCCAAGGGATCATCTTCTCCATCAATGGTAGGAGTCATCAGGTAATTGTTTAACTCTGCCTCTGCGACATCTTCAACAGGCAAAGAAGGAGAGGCTGCACTGGTCTTGAAAAAACTGCCAAGAGACCTCTTCGCCTTTTCCCCCAAGGGCTGTGCACTTTGAGGCATCTGAACAGTTTCAGTACGAGACCTCTTCTCCTATTAGATAAAAAAACAACAGCCATTAGTTTTCCAGTTAGATTTTACAGAAAGAAAAATTGTGTTTTTGTGAAATACATAATTATCATTTACCCGATGATATGTACGCTGTGATAAGTCTACCATCTCTGTCTTCAGTCGGGTCTTGATAGCAGGGATGTTGTCAGTACTGATGTACTGTATTTTGAACCTAGGGTCCAGGAAACAGGCAACATCCAAAAGCTCCTGGATGTTTGGGTCTCCATATTTATTATTGAGGTATGCTAGGACTTTGGTTTTTATTGATTTAGTCAGGTCAGTGTCCTCAGCATCTTCAGCCAGGACTGATGTGGCAAAAAGGTGAAGAACTGGCTTGAGGTAGGAGATGCTCACATACTCCTCTCCAGAAAGAGCATCAGTAAATTCCAGTAGAGGATGCAGTGCCTTGTGAATCGACTCCAACACATCAATATCTTGCCAGGTTGGGATGAGGGAGCGTGCATATCGATCTCCAGACAATACCTGAGAAATGGCTTTGGCCTGTTCAAGCACTCTAGCAATCATCATTTCTTTAGATCCCCATCTTGTTGGGCACTCCGTTATGAGGTTGTGCTCAGGGAGTTTGAGCTCCCTCTGTGCCTCCATCAGTGCTGCCTTCTTCTTCCAACTGTGGGAAAAGTGTCCCACCAGCTTCCTGCACAGTGCTGTTGCCCTTGACACTCTGTCATGTTTGAGTGCATTTTCTGAAAGAAATAGAAAGTAGTGTATTACACACAATTAAATTTGAGTTTTGTGATTCAAGGCTATCACTATTACACACTCACATTCTCTGTCATTCTAAAATGCACACATCCACACCCCTGTCCTCTCTCTCTCTCTCTCTCTCTCTCACACACACACACACACACACACACACACACACTTTTTGTGTTTATTTAGAACATGTAAAAAAACAAAAACAAACAAAAAAACAAAAATGCAGGTGGCCATTCCACAACAGACATAAAATCAAAACATAATATTTCAATTTACATATTAGAAAAGGAGTGGGAGGAAATATTAATTTAATGAATCCCCAACTACACATAATTTATATATTTGTATCCAGCTTATTACTAATCGACGCATCTCTCTCTTTTGCGCGCACACACACACACACACACACACCACACACACACACACACACACACGCGACATAACTTACACCAATGGCAAGATGTAATCTGTGCCCAAAACACTGGAGCCTCGTCCATTCATTAAGCCGCGCAGCCAGAACCATATTTGACGCGTTGTCCGTCGTGATGCAGACGTGATTCTCCTCGTGGAGATCCCAGTTGGCAAGCCCTTCTCTCAGGCCGGCTGCAATATTTTCCCCTGTGTGGTCGTCTGGGAAGTAGGTAGTTTGTAGGCAGCGAGCTCTGAGGTTGAAATCTTCATCAATAAAATGGACTGTAAGACTCTGGTAAGGCTCAGCTGTGCGGCTTGACCACATATCTGTAGTGCTAGCAAAAAACTCCACCGTTTTAAACTCCGCGGCGACTTTCTCTTTACACTTTTTGTACAGCTCCGGTATGGCAGTCTGACTGAAGTATGTACGGGAGGGTATATTGTACCGTTTATCAAGCGTATTGTCAATGCCACGAATCCAGGCTTGGTCACCGTGCTGAGAGGCATCATATCTTTGGCTATGAACTCGGTTATTGCCCGAGTGATTTCCCCGTGCCGTTTTGAATTACGTTCATACGGAGAGACACTTTCGAACATTTCGGTCAGTGATCCCTGTCTTGAGGTATTTGGCCTGTCTGGCGCACTGGTGCTCGGCATTTGGGTCATACAACTGTCATACATTGTTTTGTGGTATTTTTTTAAGTGCTGAAACAAGTTTGTAGTGTTACCCCGTGAAGTCGCAACGGGAGCACGGCATGCTCTGCATAACACCTGAAGCTGTGCAGCATCTTCTTTTTTGAAACCAAAATAGTTCCACACCACCGACGTGCTGTTCCTCTTTGAGATTAAAGTCGCAGCTGTGTCAGTTACTGACTGTTCCGTCGAGGCAGAGGCCATTGCGCTACAGGTTAAAGATGAACTGACAGGATGAAAAGTTGTTGCAGCCGAGTTCTCCGCTCTTTCGCTCGCGCGTCACGTGCCCACCTCAAATCGCGCACGTTGCGATTAGAAAATCGCATTTTCTCATATCGCGATATTATCGCAAATGCAATTAATCGTTCAGCCTATGCAATTAATCGTTCAGCCTTACTCTGCTGCTCATTTCCTGTATTTGGTTTAGCAGAGAGAATAAGACGTTCACTCATCGTGACCTGCTGCAAACGCTCTTCAAAAAGTCTCACATTTATGTAAATTCATTTGTTTTTCCATTGGCATATTGTGTGTAATTACAGCTACTGAAGTTTAGGGTCTTTAGAGACCACCATCGATGCACTTCTGCTACTTATAGTCTGTCAGTATCTCCGTATTGTTTCACTAATGAGTGCTGATATAAAGTGAAGCCACATTGTGAATTAGTTCAGATCGTATGTGTATATTTAGTGCACAGTTATTTATGCTCTGTATTTTCTGTAATGGCCTCATGAAGTGGTTTATAGCAAATAGTTTGTTTTCGAATGGTTGAATGACGAATTGTTAATACATAGATGATGGAAACTGGAAATGAGTCATGATGGGTTGGTATAATTATCCATTCAGGGTGGTTTATAAATATGGAAGCGTTTTATTAATAAAGAAGCATTTTATGAAAGGTTGAGTGCAGTCTAAATAAATGCAGTCAAGAACATATTTTGTTTTATAATTAGCTGTTTCAGATCACCTTTGTGTGTCATGTCAAATGTAGTTTGGCTTTGTGGTAGGAAGTACACAGCAATGTCATAACTGAACTATTCATGAACATCGGTTCAAAAGTAATTTATTTTATTTTAAAAAATCCAATAAAAACAGTGAAATTGTGAAATATTATTGCAATTTAAAACAGATGTTTTATATGTGATTATATAGTCAAATGTAATTTATTCCTGTGATGCGCAGCTGAATTTTCAGCATCATTCAGTCTTCAGTGTCACATGATATTCAGAAATCATTCTAATATGCTGATTTGCTTCTCAAGAAACATTTCTGATTATTATCAGTGTTGAAAACAGTTGTGCTGCTGAATATTTTTGTGGAAACAGTGATACATTTTATTTTTCATGATTCTTTGATGAATAGAAAGTTCAAAAGAACTGCATTTATTTAATGATCTGTAACATTATGAATGTCTTTACTGTCACTTTTGATCAGTTTAATTAATTGATCTTTTTGCAACGTACTGCAAATAGCCTAGATTTGAACATTTTGAGATGAAAAGCTAATATGCAACGTACTGCAAATAGCCTAGCAAAACCATTTATGCGATATTTTAAGATGGAACAAAAAAATTAAAATTAAATTACACACACACACATATATATATATAATATATATATTATATATATAAATATATATATATATATATATATATAGATATATATATATAAATGTAATGTAAATTTTAATTTTTTTTTTTACTTGCATGTCATCTAACCAATAAAGGGTTACTCCATCCCAAAATGAAAATTTTGTCATTAATCACTTACCCCCATGTCGTTCCAAACCCGTAAAAGCTTCGTTCTTCTGTGGAACACAATTTAAGATATTTTGGATGAAAACCGGGAGGCTTGTGACCGTCCCATAGACTGCCAAATAACTAACAGTGTCAAGGTCCAGAAAAGTATGAAAGCATCGTAAGAATAGTCCAATAGACTATTCAAGTGAATAATGACAAAATTTTCATTTTTGTCTGATGTGAATGTGTTAAGAAATATGAACTTAAAATCTCTTTGAGGAAATATTTCATGTCAAAGAGGTCTGGCTGACAAAAAGAAAAAAAAGGAGGAAAAAAAGCTTAGTCATATAGTCAATATGTCCCCAATGATAAAAGAGTTTTTACATTGATTTAATAATTCTTTCAAAAATTTTCATTTAACTAGTAACTTTATACTAAATCTCAAGGGTGTTGTATGTGATTTATTTAAGATAGCTAGGTAAAGGGGTGTGTGTGTGTGTGTGTGTCAAGTTCACTGACTGACCAGCTGTGAGAAACACTGAGCAAACAAACGATCATCTAATGATCAACAGACGGAAGAGAAGCAGGGAGGAGCGGCGTGTGAAACGGAGGAGCATGTGGGAGAGCCGAGAGATTTGTGTGTGTGTGTGTGTGATCTCTGCGTCCACTCAGATGCTCCGGCTCGCTCACGGTAGGCTAGCGCTCCGTGTCTCTCTGTTACTCATGATAAACCCAGACGGCTGATGGACGGCTGGGTGTAGACGGCATTCAGAGTTGATATATGAGTGTCTTATGGGATCTTGTGTGATTTGTCGGCGTGCAGACGGGAGTGTCGTGTGATTTGTGATGAACAGTTACCGAACTCTGATCAGTTGTGGGCTGCGGTAATGTTGCAACTTTAGATACTGGAGTTTTACTATAGTGACAGCATTTGCATAGAGTGAGTGTGTGTGTGTGTGTGTGTGTGTGTGTGTGTGTGTGTGTGTGTGTGTGTGTGTGTGTGAGTCAGTGTGTGTTGTGACTGCTGGACATGAGACAGCTGTTGGCTAATCTGTGCCAGTGGTTTATCAGCGGATGTTCAGTCAAAGCATTATCAAACTGTTCAGAAAGCAGGCCTCTGTCAGTTTACAGCTCTCTCTCTCTCTCTCTGTGTGTGTGTGTGTGTGTGTGTGTGCGTGTGTGTGTGTGTGTGTTTATCAGGACATCTTTACTATGGAAAGTCCCGTCTCATGCCATTGTGACCCAGTCTCACGGCCTGTGTGTAAATACAACAACAGAAGACAAAATTTCTTCATGTTCTGATGGAAATGTCAGCAGGGTTTGCCATGATGACATGATTCCCCTGAAATCTGAGTGATAAAAATAGTGTTGTGCTGAAGACATGTAAATATGTACTTCTCAGATTTATTTTCCACTCCAACTTAACAAATAATTAGTAATAATATATCATTTTAATTATTGATATATCATTTTAATATTTTAATTTATCATTTAAATATTTTTGTAATTGACCTTTTTGTGTAACATTGAAATAAAATATTAATAAAAGCCTTTGGCATGAGTTGCAGAAGGCATGGGAAGTTCTCAGGAGATATATTGACACTGTGTCAGAGAGATGTGCTGCTGTAATTGCTGCAAAAGATAAACATACTAAATTTTAAAGATGAAAGTGGATAAAAATTGTACGACTCATTATATCTGATATTTGTTGTGATCAGAGAAACCATCTGCATGTTTCATGAACATTATGAAATGAAATCATGTTTTGGAGAGCAAAAATGTCAACATTTTCAGATCTGTCAGGTGTTCTAATAATTTTTGCCACCACTGTTTACATAAATATTGTTAGGTTTTTTTTACATTTGAGAATTATTTTTTTCTATAGTTGTCATTTTAATAAAACTATATTTTTATATAGTTTAGATATGTTGATAATATTTTACATTTCCTTAAGGCGGGCGTACACGGTGCGATTTTTTGTGTTTTTTGTGTTCTATTTTTTTTTTTTTTTCATTTTAATAAAACTATATTTTTATAGGAAAATCGTGTATGCTCGTATGGTCGCGCGGCTGTATCATGTGCGAGGGAATTAGTCCGAGCCGAGCAGAGTGCCTTACGAGCACTTCCCGACCTCACGATCATTTTTAAACATGTTTAAAAAGTTTGTGAGCTATCGGTTTGAATTCATGACATGTGTGCGGTTGTTTTTGAACAGCTGATTTTTTTTGATCATCTGAAGTTGACCAATCACGAAACTAGCGAACTAGGAAAACCACAGAAGAAAGACGAAGACGGCAGTGCCACAGCGAATGTGGAGTATTGACCAAGAGGATAACCTCGCTGAACTCTCTCTCTCTCTCTCTCTCTCTCACACACACACACACGGGTCTTATGTAGTTTAGACGAATGGTTTTCTATACTGTAAAAACTGTATATTCTATCCCCATACCTCTATCCCATCATGGAAAATGCATGCATGTTTAAAAATTTTTTAATTAAACATCGTTTGTTTGTTTTTTTTTTTAAGCCAAACGACGGCATGGAAGTGTCCTCATAACCATGTTTACGTTGAATACCCATGTGTCATTATAGACATTTGTGTCCCCATAAACCTATTGGAGAAACCCACAGAACACACACACACACACTAGGGTGACCAGACGTCCCGGTTTCGCTGAAAAAGAACCTGAACCTGTCACGGCTCGTATCAATATTTTATATGTAGTTATGAAAGAGGGGGGGGGGTTGTTTTATGTTTTTTTTACTTGTTGGAGGAGCTGTGCAGAGTGATGATTACTGTATGGAATTAAAGGTTTAAGTTTGAAGGGGAGTGTCAAGTTAGTGGTTTTGCTTCGGAAATTGGCAGGGTCGTTAATTTCGTGGTCGTTCTACACACCTCGTCCGTACGATTTTTAGATAAACTCACTCATGACGTGTGCGTGGACATACGATCTTCCGACCATCCGAATTCGCACCGTGTACGCCCTCCTTTATTTGAGAGTTTGGTGTCTGATATTTGTTAATAATTGAGGATTCAGTATATCATAAGCATGTGAGCACTGTTTCTAGCCTTCTCTCTCTCTCTCAGGTCACTGGCTAATGTTAATGCAAAACTGGATTTGTTTATTTTCCATCGTTATTTGTCCTGCTGCCTTCTGTGTGTTTTCATAGCTCTGTTTCTTTGCTAGTAAAACTTCACCTTTCCTTCATCCCTCTTCTTCTGCATTGTCACCTCCACCTCTTCCTCGTCAGCTGCATGTGATGCTAAACGTCTGTCGTTAGTAAGTGATTGCTGACTCCTCCAACACCAGCTGACAGACGTCATTCGCCTCCCCAGACTTCACTGACATTTTCACACTCCTGAAGAGGATGGAAAGTGGTTCGGTGACATTACCTTCCCGTCGCCTCTGCAATGTTCTCTCAAACAGAACACAATTTCAGGGAGATTTAGGCTAAAAAGTGGTCTTCCACACCATCTGAAACGACCCGGTGGTATATTAATGCTGAGCGGAGATCAGCGAGACCACCGCAGAGGTAATAGGATCCACCCCAGGACCAGAACAGCCCGTTACCAGCCAATGAAGTGCGTCTGAAAGCATCCCAGTGATGGATTGAGACTCTATACAGCAGCTTTAGCTTCCTCTCACCCTCTGTTTTCTTTCTCCCATCACTTCTTCCCTTTCTGTTTTAGCATTCTTGTTACAAAAAACACTTATTTGCTTATGTAACATGAGAGTTTTTGACTGTGAAAGAGTCACACATAACACCCAGTTTCTCTGCAGATTATTTTCAGCATAATCTACAGCATTTGTGTCATGCTGGCAGTTCATTTAGAAAATAATTGTAGTGCATCTCTCAATTTGTTTGACATGATTATTAGAATATTGACATCTAATGAACAGGAAATGCATTTATAAGTAAGCAAGCAGAATCATGAATAAAGATTAAAAGTTCATAAATAGAAATATATATATGTGTATATGCATGCATATATGCATTGGTCTGCTGAGGAGATAAATATAAAATATAAATATATCTTAAGTAAATAAATAAATATAAAATATCTGCAAGTCTGAGTTTTGTACATATATATTTGAGAATTTGAGTTTTATATATATATATATAGTGAGAAATCAATATATTTTATATATTTGTTAGATTTTTTATAGATTATTTAGAATGTTTTTTTTTAATATTATATATGTATATTTATGTTTAATATATAATAATATATATTAAAGTAAATGAATATAAATTCAAAATAAATAGATCTGTACATTTCTAAAAGTAGGCATCTGTGAGTCTGATTTTTGTAATTAAGTGTTTTTATAATTAACAGTACACATCAATGATACCAACATATAGTAAGATAAATAAATAAATAAATAAAATACTTTTAATAATATAAAAAATATATTTTTTTCTGGCAGCAAAAGCTGACAGGTTAAAAAGCTGTCTGGCATATATATTAAGACCTAGAATTAATGATAATAAGGCAATTCTGATACCAAACCAAACATGCAACTAAATTCGACCATGACTTTAGATCAGTATACTTTACATGTGACAGTCCCATAAACACTGTACCTTGCATTGTGCCTTGTATTATGTGTAATGGTTATATGGTCAAATTTGATTAATTTTTTGTCTTTATTTTTTGTATTTTTCTTTCCACAATGGTTTTGTTTTTAATATTGTGTCCTGTTACAAGTAGTCCTTTTAAAAAGCTATTTTTGAATGCATATCTTAGGCAGACAACCTAATTGTCTGCATAAGATATGAACACTGCGACTCTTTCTAGGTGTTTTCTAAAGCTTCAGCTCTGGCTGTCGATGCTTCTGTGAATTTCCCGGCCTTTTTCTGTTGTATTGTGACATGGTGTTAAAGTCATAACAGTGCTGATCCGGCAGAAACGCCGTGCTGTCAAGTACCGGCCCGTCGACTGTGTGTTTGTGCTCGAGCGGACGCCGAATGCTCTTGAGTGTTTTGCATTAATCTCCCATGTGGATTTGCTGGAAAACACCCGAACGCCGAGGCTTTAAAACATCAGCTGTCGTCTTTGTTCCGCAGGCTGCTCGACTCATCTGAATTCACTCCAGAAGAGATGCTTGAACGGGCTGCAAATCAAGGTTTCATAAAATATTGGCAGCCGAATGTTAAACAAAACCACTGAGCTGAGTCTCAACAGCACTTTGTGGCACTTTAGGTTAATCAGTGAGAAAAAGTGCATTTGTATTATTCATTAGTCGGTCACATGCATCTTGATTTGCATAATAAATATACAAGGTTGCAGCATTTGTTGCATGCATACGCATCTGTTTATGTCAATCATTATGCATAATGTGTGTGTGTGTATATTGACTTTGAAGCTCAGCAGAAACCATGCTGATGCAAGGCACCATGGGATTGATTGCATTGATGCTATTTGAAAGATCATTTAAATTTGCTTGCATGTCCATTTATTTTATATTTTAGTTTATTTGATCATGTTTCCAGCTCTGTTTGACCACATACAAATTCATTCTGTAGAATTATGTTGATTTTCTCTGACATTTAGTGCTGCAAAGTGAATTAACAGACTCTGTGTGTGGCTGCTGATGAGCAATTCTATTGATTTGTACTTCCAGACAGAACCGTCTGTCATCACCATAATTTAGCATCAGACCAGCGCCGCAGAACTAAATCTGTCCTGGAGAGATCTAGAAAATGTCTGTGTTGCTTTATTATGTAGTTTGACTACAAACACTATCATTTAAATGTTTGAGGCCAGTGAATGTTTTTGAAAGAAGTGTATTTTTTTTGCTTTATTATGTAGTTTGACTACTAACAAACACAAGTGTCTTATGCCAACCAAGGCTGGCTTTATTTACAAAAAAAACATGTTATTTGATAGTAAAATCTAATTTATTCCTGTGATTTTCAGCATCATTTCTCCAGTCTTCAGTGTCACATGGTCCTTCAGAAATCATTCTGATATTCTGATTTGCTGCTCAAGAAACATTTCTGATTATTATCAATATTGAAAACGGTTGTGCTGCTTAATATCAGGATTTTATGATGAATAGAAAGTTCAAAAGACCAGCATTTATTTGAAATAGAAATATTATATAACATTATAAATGTCTTTACTGTCACTTTGGATCAGTTTAATGCGTCCTTGCTGAATAAAAGTATTAATTTCTTTCAAAGAGAAAAAATTAAATGTTTCATTCTAGCCGCATGGGTGCCAACATCGCATGACCAGCTGAATAACTTCTGACCCTCCTATTATCATATACGCTTATTACTCACTGAATAAATGAATAAAGGCTGGCATTGAATCGTGCATTTCTACAGAGGCATTTAGAGCCAGAAGCGGTTGCTTTTGCATGACGAGTCTCCACTCATAACTGAGTGCAACTTTTACTGCGTCAAACGTATAAAATGGAAATATTCATAATTAGCCAATGTCTTAAAAAAGCTTTCAGTTTGTGATAATATTTCTATAGCAGATTCCCTGTAGAAGATGAGCTAGAGGAAATAGCCATGGTTTGGTTAAATAGATGATCAACACAGTATCTGAGAGCTTTTGAGGCCTTCGGAGGGAAGTTGTTGTGTTTCAGTTTTATCACTCTCTTTTTGGAAAGCTGAAAGGAAAGCGAATATACGAACAGGAGCAGTAACATTAACACGGATGCTGGAGGAAACGGATCAGACGTGGAGTTGTTTAAGGATTATCAAACAGATGCTTTCCAGGCTGCGCTATGAAAACATGCCATCCTCCGTGACAGAAACAACCAGAGATTTGCTTTGTTTTAAACCGTACAGTATTTTTGGCTGAGCTGGAGAATAGCATACTATCATCTAGTATGTGTGTTGTTTATTAAAGCTTTCACATTTTATGTTCACATTAAATTGCCAGAAGGCCTACTGCATTTGCTAAAATGTGCGGTACAGAATTTGGGACACATATACAGCATATCCCACAGTCTTTGTATTATCTATATACTATTATAATATTTCATAATATTTTGAATTAGCTTTTGTTTTTTATATTTTCAGTTTTCACTTGAATTTAAAGTTGAGTCATTTTGTTCTTTTGCCATTTTTAGTAGTTTTTGTTTATAATATAATATATATACATATTTTGCCTTACAACATCAAACTAAAAGAAAAGGGCAAGTTCTGAAAATTATAGAAAAAACCTTGAATAACAGGTTTGGAAAAGTCATCAGTCTCCTGATTTAATACTTTGTACAGCCAGCTTTTGCTTTAATTACAGCCGGTAATCTTTTATTAGTTTGTTGAAAGGCAAAATTTGCAAATAAAGCTCGATTTTTTTATTTTTATTTATTTATTAAATTGTATGACATATAAAGTAACTCTTTGAAATTTGGTTTTCTATAAGCACTGTATTGTTACATTTCAAATATTTAAATACATTTTACATTTTCTTTCAAATTTTAAGTAATTTTATGTATACCTTTGTCATTTTTTTAAAATCTTTGTAATGATTATTAGATTTTTTTTATTCATTTTAATTTCAGTTATAGGTTTAGTTATTTAGTGCTTTTTGTAATTTTTAGTAGTTTTCTTTTTATAATTCTATTTATCTTTATTTTCCAAGTAGCTTTCATATTTTCATTTTAATTTTAGGTATAGGTTTAGTGATTTTATGATTTTTTTTGCCTTTTAGTTTAGTAGTAGTTAGTAGTTTTTTTTATTTCTATTTAGCCTTATTTTATTTCAGTTTTATTCATTTTAGTACTTCAACTTATTTCAGCTCTTTTTCGAGTAATAAAAATCTTTTTTAACCATTTCAGTTTTGGTTCACAATAACAACACTGCCCACAATGCAATGCAAAGTGAAAGAGGCTTTTGGATAGATTCAGTGGATTTTTTGTACTTAATCCCAGTAATGCTGAAAACAGCTTTATTACAGTCATAAGTGGTCAAACATCACAAATCCTTGAGCTTCTCTATCCGCTCTGACTGTCATTACATTATATTTGAACAGATTAGATTCGCTGGTTTATCGTACACTCAGACAGACTGACATGATTAGGCTAGTTAGTTTTATGTGCAATACACTCCTTTTTATTATACAAGCAAATGAACAGCAATCCACATGATTTGAGGTGATGCACGATGCTTTACAAACACAGCTAATAATGTTTAAGAGAACTGGCATTAATTGTTCAACATTGTATAAACCGGTCACACACATTTCTGTATAGATTTAATTCAAATACAGCCGTCCGTAGAGGCTATAAAAGCCTTCTTAATCCATCAATAACCTACAAGACCTCAAACCGGCTTCATTTAATTAAACGGGACTCAATGTGGGTGCCAATTACTCGTGTATTTGTTGTACTGTTTGATTGACAGATGTGTCGACCAATCAGAATCCCAGAGCTTTGTATTGTCGTGGCTTTGATCTCTGTTCACTATAATCTTTGCTAATCCACATTGTCCAGACTGTGTTATGAGTGTGTGTGTGTTTGGCTTGTGTAACCCGCCCTGATTTTGTTCTGCTTAGTTTTTCTTGCTCTGTTCAGTTGGATTTTGCTGCCAGTGTCTTGTGTGTCATTATGTGTTTGTCATTTTTAACTAATGCTGCTTTCTTTTTTTCCCTGTTCGTCTTTTTTTCATGCCGTCTGTCTGTCTGCTGCCAACGTGTCCCAACGCACAAAATCCCACCAACACCAAAACCAACACTGTCTGGCGGACCCTCGCTGTGTGTGTGTCTGTCTGTGACGTACGTGTGTGTGTGTGTTCAGCATCATGCAGAGAGCAGAGAAAACCCTGTCACCCCAGGTAAGAGGCTAACATTCATCTGTGTGTGTGTGTGTGTGTGTGTGTGTGTGTGTTATCCATGCTTCTGCGTGTCAAAGTCTGCATAGGCACTATGTTCATGAATGAGATACTTAATGTTATATTCTGTATACAGCGTGGTGTTTTAATAATATGTGGAACAGAATCAACAATAAACGTTTTCTTCTTTCAAAACTGTATTGTTTTTTGTTTTATAGTCACATGAACTTGCTATACAATACATATTTTACAATTCATAGTTTAATTCAGTGAGTGGTGTCCAGATATCATCTTGTCATTTTGAATTATTAAATATATTCAAATTAAATAAAAATTAAATAAATAAATGAGACAAAAACTGACAGCATGATTGGAAGTAAAACGGCATTTTCTGAAAGTAAATTTACATAAAATTTATAAAGGTATATATCATTTATTATACACATTTTCATCAATATACATTTTTGTGATATTTTATATATGACGGCATGATTGGAAATGAAAGATAATATTTTTGGAAATAAATTTATATTAAATGTATACATTTATATAGAATTTATTTGACATAATTTTATCAGTATATGTTTTTATAATGTTTATATGTGGCAGCAAGATTGGAAATGAAACAAAATTTTTGGAAATATATATATAAATATTTTTTTAATATATATATTAACATACAATGTGCTAAAAATATATATTGATGAATTTTTGTTTGTAATTATGTGTGTTAAATTGTGTGTTAATTTTTTTATTTTTTTTTATTTATATACTTTGTGTTTATATAATATATTTATTAAACACACACACACATATATATAATTTATAAATTCTGCAATATATCCTATATATACAAATATATATTATATTTTATATTTATGATATGTACTTAAAATTTCATTAAAATAAAATAAATTAAAATAAATAAAATAAAGTAAAATGTTAAGTTAAATTAATTTATTAAATTAAATTAAATTAAATTAAATTAAATTAAATTAAATTAAATTAAATTAAATTACATTACATTACATTACATTACATTACATTACATTACATACTCTCTATATATGTGTGTAGACAATATCAGATTGCTCCAGTTTATACTTCCAGTCTAGAATATTACCTTTCTGTCTATAAAAAGTGTTTTCCAATGAGAAGCTCGAGTGATTTTATTACAAGGGCTCAGAACATTCGGTGTGTCTCTGATGTGCAGCAAACACACAACAAACAGTTAAACATGCTCAGATCCTTTAAAGTCTGACACTGACATTCAGTTTCCTGCATGGTTCTTGTATCAATGTTTGATGCAGTTCCACAGAAATTCAGAAGTTAACACGTCTAAGGGACATTTGTGTGAACACAGCGGAAGTGTAGCTTAATGTGAAGCAGAGAACAGAGATCGCGATAACTCACAATTTGAGATTTCTAACAGGCCTATTTGGTTAATTGGCTCATTAGTAATTAGTTTCTTCACAGCATCAGTGATGGGGATGAAATATTCATATTGCATCTCAAATGAGCTTCTAGAATGATTAGCATAAAGTGATTCAGCTCTATCGCTTCAGCTTCTCCTTTTTTTGCTTTTGAATCACATTAAGTGGCCGACCTGTCTGTGTGTGTGTGTGTGTGTGTGTGTACGTGTTGTTATACACGTGTAGCAACACAAGCACGCACCCACATGCATATATTCACCAGAAGTGTGTGTTATGACACCCAAATTTTATGCTGCGTCATTGTGCAGATTTTCTCATGCATTACATTTCCTCAGCTGCACACACACACACACACACACACACACACACACACACACACACAAACACACACACACACACATAGACAATCAATAATGATTTTTGTAATCCTGTTGCAGTGCTGTAAGGTTGTGTGTGATGATGAAGAGACTAGAATTGAAACAGTCGTGTTAAACACTCACTTTAATCTGCTTTAAGAACAGCACCATCAGATGGAGAAAATAAAGATAAACAGTAGTATTACAGATAACAGTTTTTGCACAATACCATGCAATCATCTTATCTGATTTTATTTCTCGTGTTGGCCACTACAGGGGGCACTTTACAACAATATGTGCATCAGTTAAACTATGGTGGAAGCTCATGAGTTTGTTCAGGTGTATCGGACTCAAATGAAATCAATAGAAATCCAGTGTTTATAAACCCAATCTAAAGCACATCCTTATGTGGTTTAAAATCCGAGGCGAACAGGCTAAAAAAAAAATAATAATAATAAAATATCACCATACTTCCCCAGCTGATTGATTTTATTAAGACTTGCAAATATTTTTTGTATTAAAAGTTTTGATTTTATTAAGACTTGCAAATTTTTATATATATATGTAATATATATGCATATAGCATATATATTAAAGTTGATTGATTTTATTAAGACTTGCAAATATTTTTTGTATTAAAAGTTTTCTGAAATGTTATGTGCAATAAGCAAATTTTTTTCATACATTAGAATGTGTCTTTTATAAAAAAAAAAATTTTTTTTTTTTTTTTTTTTGAGCAAAACAATAGTTTATATACCGAAAAATCTGTCAGGCATCTTCAGAACAAGATTCATTAGATGACATTACACGACTCTTAAGGATCACATTGCAGCTCCACAAAATAATAATAAATTGTCATTTTAAATCTTCAAAAATATTTGCATCATTATCATTCAAACCACTATAAGTTTCACCCATTTGTCATCAAGATGTTTTTAATCTAATTTAAAATATATAAAAAATTTAGTATGGTCACTTATTTTTTTGTATATTATTTTAATAAGTATAGGTCAGAATAAGTATGTTGTTAAATTTTACATGACTATTTCTGTTATGCTGAATGAGGATGGAACATTATTTCACCCTTATGACATTTTATTTTCACAAACGTTGTGTGAAACATTAAAGTAGATATTTTACTTGCATTTAATATGCCTTCTATGTATATAAAGTAAAATTTAATCTAGTGTGGGCACCAAAATATAACGTCTCGTCTTTGACACATATACTAATTTCCAGAAAATTAATCTGAACATTGCATAAAGCCACGTTCATAATTCTTGTTTCATTTTGTTGACATATTAAAGTTTTATAGAAGGGATATTTTATATTTTGTATTTTTATATTATTACATAATAAAATGTTGTAAAAAATCAAATAAAAGCAAAGACCCTTGTTCAATCCATGAATGTTTCTCTGAGTTAATGCATGCGGTCTCACAGTCTGAAGCATCTGTCACAGCAAATCAGCATGCTGCTGTGAATAATAAAGCGAAGGACAAGAACACGCAGTCTCATGAATAATTTAATAGACACAGATGTGTCATCGATGTACTATAGTCCTTTGCCACATCACAGATTGTGACGTCAACACGATTTTAAACCCGGAAGATGAAAATAATGCAAAAAAAAAAACATAAAGTTAACCAGTTTTCTCCAACAGTTCAAATGATCAGATGCTAACATTGCCTTCAGTGATGTGCAACACAAACAGCTCTGCTAAAATCTCAGAAAAAGTAGTCTGGGGTATCGTGACCCTTTAAAACCAGATTTCAAACAATCAGATTCAGTACCCATTGTTTATGAATGCATCGTCTGTCTTTGTTATTGTTCCACAGCTGCCTTAATGCCTGGTGATGATGCAGCGCTTCTGACCCCGGGAAGGATGAGTCAGCGTGGGAAGGAGGCGGGGCTTCACACGCCCAGTAAAGACCTGCTCACAAGCCCCTCCCTCAGCTACAGCCACGGTAAGAGAACAGCAGCAGATTCCCCACAAGCCTCTATTGCATGAAGGATGTGTGGCCGGAACGCTTTAAAACCCAAATCTGCAAGAAGGTGAAATCTGATCCCAGCAGAAATGTTATTAGATTGAGCTGGAAGGTTTCGAAAACAACACTCTTGTCTTTAAATAATAATTCAGGAGCAAAAAAAAAAAGTCCTGTATAATATAACTTGTGTTTGTTTGTTTTCTGGTATTGTTATACTTATCCCATGAAAATAGCCTAAGATGCTGACATGGCATTAAATAAAAATATACTACTACTACTAAATCAGGTGCAATGTGATCAGAAGCATTTATTTATTGCTGATTTTGAGTTCAGTGTTGAAACAGTGACCAGTTTTCCCCTCGTTAGTGTTGGTTTTCACCACTAGAGGACGCTGAAGTTACACGAAATCAGACCAGAACAGAGTTAGTCCACGATTATGTGCAATCTTTCATAGTTTTGCTTCTAGTTAACGAGAATGCGACTGCCCTGGGCTCCCACAAACATGGAAGACTATCAAGCAGTCTTAAAAGTTTCTGTGGTGAATCATCTTTCTTTGAATTATTATAAATTAGATATTGCTTTTTGAGTATTACACTCATTGCCCACATTAAAGTCAGCAGACTTTTTTATATTATGTTAATCTATTAATTACAGTGACTGAAACTGGCATACAAATAAAAACTGACCCAAGAAATCTCTATAATCAAGCGTAAAATACTATATTATTTTAATTATTTTAACTGTTGATTATCAATAATTATATAGACATAATTAAATAATAACTATGTATTTATAATTATCAATAATTATCCATTATTACTTTAATAATTGTTTATTATCAATAATTATGTATCAGTAGAGTTAATAATGTGTGTGTGTGTGTGTATATATACACACATACAAATATAAATATTCTTTAATATATAATGTAATTGATCATTTTTTTTGATTGTTAATTGTTGATAATTATGTTATATATATTTTGTATATATATGTATATATATATATATATATATATATATATTATTTCCCAATAATTAATTATTTGTAATTATGTATTGGTATATTTTTAATTATATCTATATACATAATTATTTTAACTGTTTTTATAAATAATGAATTGTGTGTTATCAATAATTCTATATAAATATATAGAATTTTAATAATAGTTAATTTTCAATAATTTTGCATTGATACAGTTTTTTCAAACATAATTTTAAACCTCATCCAAAGTCAAAAGGTGCCTGAACCCTGACACTCATGTGCAGTCAAAGTTCAATATTGTGATGTTATGTAAAGTGTCCATGTGATCGTCATAATCCCTGTGTTGTCATATTTACAACGAGTCAGCGACCTCTGATATACACACACACCAGGCTCACATCTCTACACCGCAGTTATTAAAGTTGTCAGAGGGTTTGGCTTTTATAATGATGATTTTAATCTGATTAAATGCACCATGTTGCTGTTTTTAGAGCTCGTCGTGGTCCCTGATTTAATGGCTCATGTTTTGAGCGTCATACGTGTGGCGTGAGACTTGTTTACAGTTGCGCTGACACACGTGATCTCCTCTGCACAAAACCGCTGCTAGTCAAAACCTTTCAAAGCCATCGGACCCCTCGCATCTTGTCAGGTCTCCATAGCAACAGTAATTTCCCGTCGCCATCGCTTTGAAAGCACATTCACCCTTTCTTTTTATTCTGGGATGAATCACTCCGTTTGGGCGTGTTCTGATGCTCAGAGATGTACAATAGAAAGTTTCTTTGCGAGTTCATCTCGCAGATGTGGGCCATGTTTCACTCAATTATTCAGTGCCAGCAGCGGCAACCCGACACGAGACGCGCCGCAGCTTTCTCCCGGTGAGAACACAACCGGAATAGCATCAGTACGGCAACCGATATGCACACAAATCCTCTTTCCTGGCCTCCTCGCTCAGTGTGAGACGAGAGCAGGTGTGGGTGGCCTGGATTTAATGGATTACATACAGCAAATGAGATTAAAATGCACAGCGTGCAGCTCAGCCAATCAGAAGCTGCTTAACCTACACGTTCCGTCAAACCAGCCAATCAGATGCAGGGTCATTTGCATATGGGAGGACGTGTGTGAGCATGCCTTTCACATATCGTCAGCTGTTTGGGAATATCATGGTGGTTTTGTGGGCTAATAAAAGTTTGATTGAGAATGGAGAAGGTTGGACTTAAAACTTCTGAATGCAAGAGTGTGTCGGTTAATTGATTAATTAATCTTCCTCCACACAAGGCAAGTACTTAGACTAGTGCTCTAATGTTTAGTTAGTGTGTATTTAGTATAATGTATCGTTTTTATAGTTGTGTCTGCCTCCGTTTGCAATAGCACCTGGTGAGAACAGAATTCAAGCGTAGTTTGATTAGTACATTGGTAAATCTGCTTGTTAAAGTGGAAAATTGTGGCTGTTTTGTGTGAAATCGTATCATTACAAGTGGTTTCCTAAAGGCCTAGTGGGGTATTCACTGTAGAAGGTGACTTGAGATGGGTTTCTTGAGGATACTGGTTGTTTGGGTGGTTTGTTTAGTAGCGTTAAATGTGCTCTGACTCATTTAAACTCATTCGTTAGGCTGCTTATCCAGGCTCATAGCCAGGTTGCATAAGGTTTCCGGTGGCTTCCAAAGCCCACCTTAAGTGCGTCGACCAGGTCTCGAGCGCATTGTGTCTGAAAGCATCTTATGGCTTATTTTATCACTCACTTTAAGTCTTATATTTCAGCTTCTTCAGCCAACTTCATGTGGTGCATCCTGGGATGCTTGTTAAACAGTATTCACATGTTTTCTGGATGCTTGTTATCTGCAATTTTGTTTTTGGAAATAAATTCATAATAAGCCACAGTTTATATTTGTTTTAGCAATGCACAATATATCTTTTCCATTGAGCTGATATTAGAGAAAGTTTTTTTGATATTTTATAAATCAGCTGATTTAACATAACTGTGCCTGATTTTGTTTTTTATTTATGTGTTTAGATAACCTTGGGAACACTTCAGAATAGGAAACACGTATTCACTATAAGAATCACTGCAAGTATTCATAAGTATTAATACAAAGCCAATATGCTAGAAATATGCATGCTAATAAGCAGCTAGTTAATAGTGAGAACTGGTCCTTAAATTGAAGTGTTACCATAACCTTTGCTGTCATCTAAAGTGAATTTTTAACACTAAACACTAAAAATATAATAACATTATTAGATGTAATCTATAGCAAATTTCAAATGTAATTAATTTTTTTATGCTGTACATTATAATATTGTGATGACTAACATTACTTATAGTATTTAAAATGATTAATTGTAGTTTATAGTGTTTTGGTTTTTAATTATGCAGATAAAATCGTATAGAATTTTAATATGGTTTAATATAACATGCCAGTTCTTTGTGATTACTTGTGAAATTTGCTAGCATTTTCTGAGCATTTTTTTTCCCCAGTGTAGTCAACCACTAGTTACAGAATCATCTCTGTGAACAGTACAGTGGTTTACAGAATCATCTCTGTGAACAGTACAGTGGTCTGGATCATTAACCACTCTAGTTCAGTTTAGCTTTTTGTTTTTGGAGATCTAACTGGAGCTGCTTAGGTTACTACAAACACACTCTGTGGTATTGTTGATTAAGTTCTATAGTTGTTTTTAACCTTATGCTGATATGTTATTGTAGTTTTGTTTAGTTTGATACAGTTCAAACCGTAAACGGACAGTGTGAGATACTGTTGCAAAGGATGAAGCACAGAAAACTGAGCAAGTGAACAGTGAACACTTGTTAATGAGAAGCAAACAAAGGATACATAATGAGTGTTTATATGAGGATGAATATCAGAATTGTTTATATGGGTGAAGCTCAGTTTAAGAATGATGGGAGAAAAAGGCTTTATAACAACTGTTTATGTGAGTGAAGGTCTTAATTTGAGAAAAAGGCTTTAATAGTTTGGGTTTTTATGGTTAACTTTTTTCCACATAGTTTGTGTGTGTTAGGGTTGTGCCGATAGACGATGGTATCGTGTATTGACGATAGTCAGAGATATCGACGATAGCAGATAGTCAAGACGATATTAGGCCCCTTCTCCTATTAATGTATTAAATAATAATAATAATTATTATTATTATTATTATTATTATTTGGCAGCCTATTATAATTCGGCTATCAAATTGCCTCGCTATTTCACACACACACGCGCGCAAATGAGGATTAGAGCTGGTGAAGGAGTCTCCAAGCTCAAACAGACGTAGCCTACATCGTCTGCAGATGTAAGGTATTTCATTGCACTTTAACAAGTAATCTGAACGCCCTATATATGTGCAATATTTTAAACGAGCCCTCACTAACTGAGATTAATGCCACAGTTATGTTAGAATGCATCTCATTCTTGTTTCTATGGCGGTGCGTCGGGCTCGTCAGTTCAATTTAACTTAACTCCAAATATATGAACTTACCTGTTTTAAATACTTTATATTTAACATGTTCGTTTATGTCCAATATTTAGTGTTAAACTGTTGGTCTTTAAATGAAATCTACTATCGATTTTCACCATTGACTGATTTTGCAGAACATTTAGACTGATAACTTCCGTGCGCAAATGCAGCAAATTTGTCACAGGATGCGCGATATGACAGTTGCGTCCGACTATATATGAACTAGCTGTTTTAAATACAGTATTTTTATATTTAACGTTAGTTTATCAGTATGTTTGAAAGTATATATTTTCGATTATTGGTGATTCCGTAGGCTCTCTCTGGCGCACCTGCGCGGTTTAAGACACCAAATAGTTATGCTATGACAAGAACAAAGAGTCTCTCTCTTGCTTCACCCATGCATGATAATATCGTGTATCGTCGATCTCACGGGCTGACGGTATAACGATTTGAAAAATGACCATATCGCCCAACACTAGTGTGTGTGTCCGTCCAGAGCAGATAAACAGACCCCCATCTCCAGATCTGTGACTGCCGTCTTCAGCGCAGAGCTTGCGGCTCACAGCTAAAGTGGGCATGTTTCCACCCATCTTGGGCTACAGGAACGTGGCATGTTCCGTGTCTGCTTGTGCTGTATTAAGGTCGTATGTTGTGTTTGAGTGTTATAGTTGGCTTTTTTGCACCCCGCTGAAAATGGCACTTTTCATTCAGCCACGGTGGCTTTACAGATTACCAGCAGTGACACCCGCTGAAAATCACTTCATTCAGAGACACAATCAGACTGATAGATAGACAGACAGATATAGGTGTGGTTTTGCACTCTTTTGTTTGGGGTGTAAGGTTGTTAAGTGATTCATAGGATGAGGCATTGCTTTCATTGATGACAGGATAATGAGCAGTAGCTTTGAATTACACATCCACCAGAGCATCTTAATTAGTTATGTAAATCAGAGCATCATTCTCAGCCATCCTGCAGTCTCATCCGCTCGCTGCTTTTTGGTGAGGCTGTTGCCTAGCAACTTCAGAGTGACATCAGCAGAGTCCGGGAGGAACGCTCCGATTGGTCACGACAGCCGGCGTGAATTCCGATTGGATGGAGGAAAGAGGAATCTGGAATGTTTAAAAGCTGCTTGAACTTCTTTAACCTTTCATTTGACTCCTCTGGAGCTCTTCTCCAGTTCATTGAACAAAAACAGGCTGAATTTACAGCACAAGCCGTACCGAGAAACAGGCAGCGCTTCACTGGAAGTCCCAGCGCTCTGCACGGCCTCCTCCTGTGAGTTTCTTGTTGACATTTCACTCCAAACAAACAGCTTCTAAAGTGACTTGAAGGAAATCAGTTTTCATTTTGGATCCTACTGCGACTAAATGCTCTCTTGGAGATGCATTGCTTGTTAGTGCTGTTTAGCTTACTGCTTTTTTCTATTACAAGCATTCATAGTTAAGTTGAAAGATTCAAACAAATTCCCAGTACTGCGGTTTCCATTGCATCACTGAATGCATTATGCAGATTTTGGCCATTATGCATATGTGTATTTAATTAGTGCTGTTTTCTTTACGCAAGCTTAAACTTCAGCATGTGATGTTTCTTGTCTGTTATTTTAAGTCAGTGCTCTTAGTTTTGGCTTTGTATCAAACCTGGTTACTGAGAGTGTCTTTCCAGCTTCTCCCAGAAGCCTTTGCAGTGTCAGATTGGACAGTTCATAGTGTGATCAGGTTGGATGTGTGTCTGTATCTAGAGATGCCGATGGCTTGATTCTGTTTTCACCAGCGCTGTAAGAGAAGCAGGTGTGTGTGTGTGTGTGTTTTAGAAATTCAGTGTCCTTCATAAAGCATTCTCTGTGAGCGAGCTGAGAGACAGAGACAGAAAGGGAAAATCAGATCTGAGTCATGGAAACATAAAATGATTCACAAACAGTCATAAAGGGAATCTGACAAAACCTTATTCATGTTTTTATGAATACGTCATAGTTCAAAGTGTATTTTGCATAAAGCATCAATATTTTTTTGTGTGTCATTTAACACATTAAGAACAATTTTCATTTGCATAATGCATACAACTCTTATTCTTATTACTGTAATGGGAAACGTATTAAAGTATTTATACATCATGGTAGTATTTATTTTATTGTCATCTAATTTATGCTGATTTCTAAAACATTATGATAGTACTATTGAGATATAATAATAATAATAATAATCATATTAATATAATTAATAATTTATTCATATTCATGTTGTCATCTATGATATACATTTTTTATTTATAATATGTACCTTATTATTATTACTGAATTATTTTTGTTATTTAAAAATACATCAATATATAAATAATACTAATTGTATATATATTTATATACTCTGTGTGTGTGTGTGTATTTTAGGGATGTTCATTTCGGTTATTTCTCCTAACCGACAACTGACACTCGTTAACAGACAAGATTATTTTAAATTAGAATTGAATTAAATTAGAAAGGATAAGTGTCTGTGACCCATTAAAAATACTAACGTTTGTTTTCCAGGAATTAATTGAACATGAAGATTCACATGATCACATCACGCACTTGCAGCGCTTCAGCGAGCAGAGAGAAACATAATAAAGCTAGGCTATATATAACAAATAAATAGACCTATACAAGAAATATATTTTTACTTAATAAATGAACAAATCGAAAGAAAAAAATGTGCATCAATTAGGCTAGTCTAGTGTGCAGAGTTTGGGTTCATGCATTGTTGTGGTGTATGCGTGAAAGGAAACCAAGGCGGCAGAAAGCGGCATCTTATTTTTCTTTATTTTATAAAAGCACAAAGATTTGATTGTATTGTGAATGTACACAAATAAAAGCAGCCTTTTACACTTTCAATTATCTGGATGACTAGAATGAGTAGTTGTTTCCATTGTTAGAAGGAAAAAATTCAAGTGAGCACTCACAATGCAGCCTTTTCATTATCATAACAAAATACAGTCAGTCAAACAAATGGAAAACACACTGCTCTGTTTAAATATGTAGTAAAGTCTATGCACACATTTTGTTTTACATGACATTGAAACGTGAGTGAAAACCAGGTTTACATAAATAATAGTTTGGCATTCAAGTACATTGCAAATACGGAAACATTTGGATTTGTGTCGAATGAGAGACACAACGTTGGTTTCAGTTTTGTTTTAGCCTAAATTAATTCGTTTTGGCTTGTCCTATATACTGTAGCTATACAGTAGCTTCTTTCATTTTTAATTCTTGTTCATTTCTGAATACTGTTTATACTGTGTGTGTATATATATATATATATATATAGCGCTATTGAGAATAGTAATAAAAGCCATGCATCATTTTGCTTACATAAATGCTATATATAAATATTATTTATTT
The DNA here is from genome assembly GCF_018340385.1 of Cyprinus carpio. Lineage (NCBI taxonomy): Eukaryota > Metazoa > Chordata > Actinopteri > Cypriniformes > Cyprinidae > Cyprinus > Cyprinus carpio. Next base: position 2,919,531 of record NC_056600.1, on the reverse strand, counting down.
TGTTCATATTATTTATTATTTAAATTATTCATAGTCTATGTATTATTAAATGTTATGTATAACTGTTATTATTATTTATAAAGAATTTTTTATTTTTATTTTATATTATATTTTCAATGAAACACACACACACACATAAATATGATTTTATAAATAAAAAACTAAATATATATATATATATATTTATATATAATATATAAAAATATATATATATATAATATATATATATATATATATATATATATTTATATAAAAATTTTTTATTTTAAATAATTACAAATTATGAGATAATAAGTTACTTTTATTAGCATTTTTATTTTTATATCATTATCATATATATGCTCTGAATTCTATATAATATATATATATATATATATATATATATATATATATATATATATATATATATATATATATATATATTTAAAGTAATTCAACTGAAATAAATAAAACAAAAATAAATGTTTTCGTTTTTTTTTTTTTTTTTTTACTTTTTGAGATGAATGATAATCCAGACACATTTTGTTTTTGTCAGATTCACCACAAACATCATGCAATCAGATCAGAATAAAACTGGAAAAAATAACAACAACATGAGTTACAGGTGTCCAGTGACGTCACAGCTCAAAGCTTTTTTTTTTGTTCTTCTGGTGGTCAGTGCTGTTCAAGAATGTGAGCTGTGGCTCTCTCTCTCTCTCTCTCTCTCTCTCTCACACACACACACACAGCGGCTGTAGAGCGAGAGGGAGGAGCTGCAGTGAGTAACAGAGAGCGAGCGTGAGTGTATCTTCAGAGCGCTCGGTCAGCTGTAGTACTAGCAGCAGTGGAGTATGTGTGTAGAGCAGAGCTGAATGTGTGTGTGTGGTGACCGCCGAATTACCGCCGCAGCCCCTCAGCCTCGCCCTCTTCAGGGTGAGGCCGCCCTCATGATGAAGCAAGACGGGATCCTGGGCCGCCGCCGGTTCTCCACCTGTGGAGGAACCATCTCGGGCCGCCCGGCTCATCCCGACGGACGCAAACTCATACGCAACGCCTCGTTTGGGGGCTACAACGAGCTGTCCGTCTGCTCGCCAGGTGGGTCCATCTCGGGAAACTTTTACGTGTTTTATTTGTTTGGCAGGTAATGTGCCAGGATGGGTAACTGTCGCAGCAGGCTTTTAAGTTTGATTGTTTTGGCAGCTTGCTGTCGACTGAACGTGTGTGTGTTTGACTCTGGACGGCTCTCCAAACTAAAGTGCTTCCATTAACTGAGCTGTTATTCATTGCATCACTGTGCTTTGATGCATTATGTTCATTTCAACCTTCAGTAAAACTTCTTGCTATTAAATGCACATTTTTTCAGTATTTATTTGAATGGGAATTGTAAGGAATTGAACTATCACGATTTTGATTTAAAAAATATAGTCAGCAATATAGCAAACAAAAAGGTTACCCATTTTTTTTTTTTACTTATTTTGTTATGTGTATTGTTGAGTATATAGTTACAATAAATTAGTTGCTAATTATAAAAAGAATAATGAAAACATTAATGCAAAGCCAAAATTGTAATAGTATGTATTATTTATAAAAACAAACCAAAAATGTTTTTTATTAACAGTAATTTAATTTTAGTAACCTGTTTTTTGATTAATAAAAAATATATAAAATTTGTTAAATGAATACTGGTTTTATGTTTTTATTAAAAATATAATATTGTATGAATATGTATTATTATTAATAATAAATCTATAAACATTTTAAACAATATTTTAATTAATAATATTAATAAAAGTATAAACAATTTATTACATTTATAGTGGTTTTGTGGGTTTTATTCATAATATTTAAATATTATTATAGTAATATTTACTGTTATTAATAATATATCTGTATGATTACAATTTTGGTTTCAGGTAAGGTCTTTATTAATATTTAAATAATTAATTAATAAATTATCCTAAATATATATCAACAACAAACTAGAAAAACCAATAAAAAATGTTTTAAAATATGTTTTTAATATCTAATAAATATATTTTTTATAATTTAATTATTTAATATTATATGTTTAATAATAAAACATTTTATTTAATTATATTTTATTTCATGTTTTATCATTTTTTGTAATAATTTGGGTCACTAATTGCACTGCATTGAATCGGGTAATCAAGTATTATAATTAAGTAATGTACACTTGTACAGGTTCTGTTTATTTGAACTTGAACAGGACCGATTCAACCAGCCTGAATTAGTCTGAGACTGATATTTGTCTATAAATATAAATTGACTTTATATTTAGAGTATTTTACTACTGTGTTTTATCTACATTATCAGAAGAATGACATTCAAGAACCAAATCATTCAGTTCCAGTGTTTTTTTTAAAAAAAAGAAATGGTTCCGAAAAAGAACCGGTTCTCAGTTCCGTAGTTCTCTGGACCCTCATTTGATGGGAATCATAAGGGTGGAAATATCATATATCAGGACTGTCTTTGCTTTGTCATCTGCTCAAGGTCAGTAGATCAAGCTTTTGAACAGGACGCAGATGTTTCTGCTGCAGATATCGAGCAGTTTCAGCTCTCACAGTGAATCTGACTCATGTCAGCGCGCCCTGCGCTCCATTTATCCCTCATGATTATGATTGGAAGAAGAGAGGGATGCATTAAATGCTCTTATTTTCGCACACAGGCCCCGCTCGCTGCACTCTGGATTTACCCGACATGCATTCTTCAGAGAGAGTGTTTTTATTTTAAAACTCACGTCTGTACGATTACCAAGCATTTTCTTTATCATTATCCTAATCCTTCTTTATTTTTTAATGGAGTTCAATGAGCAGAGATTAGCTAATGGACCCAGAGTGCATTGCATTGGGGCAAATCTTATGTGTGCGCGTCACGTTCACCTGTGTGAAAATCAGCAGGGTTCGCTCACAGGGTAATGGCTTTGATTTAATACTGAATCTCTTCATTATAGTGGATAAAGATGAAGAGCTCGGAAGCAAACGCTCACTTTTTTCATTTTTGATTCATTTTCCCATAAGCCTAACTAAACTGACTGGTTCAGAAATAAATCGCAATTTCTTTTGAAGTAAAACATTTTAAAATTTATAATCTTGTAAGGATTTAAGATGATTCAGTCTGGGGTTTGGTGTTCTTATTGTACTGAAAATTAATTATTTAGGCCTAAATGTAAGATTTTGTATTTGGATTGCATAAAAAAAATTATATCCTTTTGAATTATAATCAAAAATAATAAACTTAATGTAATGCACATTTGTCAGTCATAAATGAAACCTTTTACTAAAAAAAGAATATATATTTTAAATACACATTAACAAGGTTTATATTTTTATCATCAATATATTTTTTGTTTTAAGCTCATAAATTTTGACTAACTGAATAATTATTGTTCGACAACTAACTGTTTTAACCATGTTTGTGCTTTTCCACTGAGTAACTGTAATTGTTTTCACAATTGATTTATGCTGATTTTATTAAATTTTTATACATTTATTAATTTAAATAATGCATTTTTAATTTAACAAAAATATGTGTATTTTATTATTATTATTATTATTTATTTTATTTTAATTTTTTAATTTTTTGCAAAAAGCTTACCTATTTCTTAGCTGATTCTTAAATGTTTCTTAAATGTGTGCCTATTTTATTTTATTTTTTTTTGAACAGCTACATTACGTTAGAAGATCTTTGTAACTTTCGTAATGTTTTTCCCGAGTGAAAAGTGTTGGGCAGGGCTTCATTGTTATCCACTGCAATTTGATTGGATGATGAAAAGTGTCCTTGATGACATCATCTGACAAGGAAAGTTGTTTCATATGTGGAGCAAGTAATTATATGCTGTTGAAAGTTTTTTTTTCTTTTATAGCATGCACAGTAACACCAGAAATATGTTTTTTTAATATATATATTCACTTCAAATAACTTCTTTCTCCTACATAACCAATAAACAATTTTGTTTAATGAAGTTCAATTAAGTGGAAAGAAGCATATGTCATTGCTAAACCTCAAAGTCCCAAAAAAATACAATAATTATTTATTCTGTTTTTTGGGGTAGTTGTTATACCCTGTGTTAACAAAGTCAGTAGGTTTCAGTCCAATGTGATGACATTAACAAGCTTTTTGAAGAAATGAAAATCCTCTCCGGGTCAAAATGACCCGAACACAGCGGTTTAAGTCTGTAGAATCACTCACATGTGGCACGTCTGTCATATGAAGTGTTAAACAGATAGTTTGTCAGTGTTTCTAGACGATGCTCTTCAGATGGACTGAAGTTGGTGAGGGCGACCGGGTGGAATTACACCCGTCTCTGCTGGTTTGTCGTAGTCAAGGACGCTGCAGGAGTGTGGAAATATCCCACACGTCACCGTCTCACCGCAGACAAACACAGATACATGCGTTCATCCTCAATACTTTCATGTGTTTAAAGGGTTCAGGCTTCATGTCGGGGTCCTGATCTCCCCGTCAGGGTTGTTTTGTTTGCATTACTCAGATATAATGCAGACATACAGGAGTCAGAGTCAGTGATAGTTTTATCTTGGAGCTTGGACTCTCTGTCTGTCCGTCTGTAGGCACGTGTGCTGAATGTTTGATAAGCAGGTGAATGTCTGCAGTGCTGCTGTCTGACAGAGATCTGGCAGTGCTTTTCAGTCCCAGGCAATATTTAGTTTTAGATTTTCTATGTATATCCAGTTCAAGCTCTCTCTCTCTCTCTCTCTCTCTCTCTCTCTCTCTCTCTCTCTCTCTCTGGCTAATGATCAGTCTGTCTGTGAGCTCCTGCTTTATGTGTGGATTATTACTCACCCAGCATCATTATTAAACACACACACACACACACACACACACACACACACACACACACACACAGAGATGTCTCCTTTCGCTCCTCATGGAGTGAGCCGTTGTATTGCTGTGTTCAGATGATCTAGACTCTAGATGTGTTAGAGGATGTCAGTCTAATATGCAGAAAATCCCAGTATGCAGAGACATATATATAGATAGACAGATAGCTCCTATGTTTGGGTTCAGTAATTTTACTCTAATGTATAAGTGCTTTTCTATGCAATTAAAGTGAAATAACTGAACATAAATATAGGAGTCTGATAAAAATGGTCATTCTAGAAGAAAATTTCAGACGGCATCTGAACTCTTCATATATAGATGCATGTATTTGTATCTATAGATGTATATATTTATATCTGACTGATAATTTAAAAATATTGTGTAATTCTAATAGTATTATTATTATTCGTAGTAATAACATTACATTTTCATAATGTAATCATGTTTTTGTTTAACGATTTTAATATTATAATATATTTATTTATTATAAACCAAATATTTTTGTCAATGAAAACACAACAATAATAAATGTATTATACAACAACTAAAAAAAAAACATTGTTAATGTTATTATTAAATATTCATAACACAAGTTTATTTTTTTGAAGTCTAATGTTTTTTTTAAATTGCTATATTTTTAATTTAATGAAATAATTGTCTTATTATTATTATTATTATAAATAATTACAACTAACTAATATGAATATCATTATATTAAATATTGAAAGTATAAAAATTGTTTTGGTAGTCTAATGATTTTTATAGTCATTTGAAAAAGTGTAATAAAACTAATTATTGATCCGTTCTTCATATCTGTTATCAGAACAATTACAAATAATTTGCTCTGGTAAAAAAAAATATATTTTAGACGTCCATCAGAAGTGCAGTTCTGCATTTTTAAATGCTTTGTAAATGTATTGAGTTTCAGAGATGTGTTTTATGAATAAATCTAAAATGACAGGAAGGAGGAATTTAAAGGTCGCTCTTGCTTATTGTTTTTTTTTTTAAGGACAGTCTTGAAGTCAGAGACTAGATATCCAGTGACTGAATAATTACTCTTAAAGTGTGTGTGTGTGTGTGATTTTTAGTTAGTTGTTTATTTTTTTTGGTTCCAGTCAGATTGTGAAGTGAATCTACTTCCTGACACACTTGAGCCTGTTGTTAAATGAAAGCGTGGTTAATGCAGATTTATGCGGCGCAGAATAGGTCGCTAATATGCTAATAGACGAGTTATGTTGATGCTCCCATCTGGTTGAGGACGTGTGGATTTTTCTGCGTATGATTAACATGTTGAAGAGCTCTTGAAGTGGCTTGTTTTTCTGAGATGAACACAATGCTTGGCCCGGTTTGTGGAGGAGAAACGGGAAACAATAGACTTGATTACATGATCGATGGGTCGTCATTTACATCCGCAGTTCGCTTGATCCAATAACATCAGGTGAGACTGTAATGCTATGATCTTGAGACTTAATGAAGACGTTTGAAAACAGTCCCATTCTGTCAGTAAAAGGCACAGTTTTCCTTTATTAAAGCCTCTTACGTGACTCATACAGTAGGAAAGAGTCGCCTGCTGTTATTAAACTGGGCTGAAAGTCTTAAGTTGTCAGTGGGTGTTGCTTTGAGATCATCTGTACAATAAATTACGTCTGAAAAATTATAAACTTTTTAGCAGATGTACTAAAACATAAATTGCTGTAAAATTTACTTTAAAGCAATTTTAGCTCAGAAATTGCTAGTGGATTTCAATTTAATTTTCACTTTAAAGTAAACGGCCCTAAATAATATTTACTTATAAAACATACTCCAACTTTGTTATATTTGCATCTTCGGAAAAATTTTTTTACAGCATAGGCGCATTTAAAATGTTGCAATCTTTCTCTTCAGAGGAAAACACACTGATGTTTTTACATATTCTGCAGGGGCGTATGCACAGTTGTTTTCAATAAAACCGCTTTCTGGACCGAGAATGTCTTTATATAACAAATAGCACTTTATAAAAAGGTTTGTGATTCATCCCGCCCATCTTAGAAAAGTCAAAATGTCAGTAGACCAACATAGAGAACTGCATTTATTAAGCTGCTTTACGGGGTCTTAAATCAAGAATCAAGACAATGAGTCTGTGGAGTAGAGATGTTATATAAAGTGACAGTTGTCTGAGAATCTCACTAGTCTTGACAGAGTGACATTGACGGATCGTCCTGAGCCTTGTCTAACGAAACTCTTAGTTTTTTGCTAATGATGAAGTGTTCTACTTTCCTCAAGGCCTTAGATATGAGACACGTCCGTTCTCCCATCACCATCACAACTCAGTGAGTTATTAAAACACATAAAACACATATACTTGAAATAGACACAAACTGGAAAAAGTATAAAACTAGATATATTTCAGCTAGTTGCCAAGGCAACATTTCTCATTTTCGTTTAGTCTAATTTGAAGAACAAAATTACTAAAACTGACCTAAAATGATGCGGTTTTTAGCAGAGAAATCTTTTAAGGACTTATTTTGTAAGATGAACACAGAAAAACTTATACAGTTTTACCGCAAGTACACAATTGTTTTTATAATGTTTAATCTGCCATGTAAAATGGCAATACGTTTTAACACAACCAACTAAAACCTGACTTAAAACTTTATAAAAACTATATAGACTTATTTTTAATAAATAAATAAATAAATAAGAAATATCAAACACAACCAAATTACTAAAAATTTAACTAAAGTTAATACAATAAAAACAAAAACTAATTCAAAATAGAAAGAAAAAAATATATAATAGTATACTAAAATAACATTGCCACACACACTTGTGCACTAAGTAGTAAAAAACTCTAGAACACATCAGTTCTAGCCCAATTAATGCACATTGAATATATAAATTTATATAGTGTGTGTGTGTGTGTGTGTATGTGTGTGTGAGAGAGTGTGTGTGTGATTGTGCGAGTGTGCACGTGTGCATGAGTGTGTGCGTGTGTGTGTGTGTGTGTGTGTGTGTGTGTGTGTGTGTGTGTGCGCGTGTGTGTGTGTGTGTGTGTGTGTGTGTGTGTGTTTTTTTTTTGTGTTTTTTTTTTTTTTTTTTTGTGCGTGTGTGTGTGTTTGTGTGTGTGTGTGTGTGTGTGTGTGTGTGTGTGTGTGTGTGTGTGTGTGTGTGTGTGTGTGTGTGTGTTTTCCTCCAGCTGCTGTGAATCTCTGACTCACGGCACTCAGATGTGTTGATACAGCCGTCACACAGATATTTTCTCAGGGTCGCGGGACTGAAATAATCCCAGATTCTGCTCCATCTGAAATCAGCCTCGACTCTGAATGCAGCTCTGGGATCAGATTTTATCCCTGAATGCAGATTTAGTTTTTACGATACAGGTTTTCTGGTGACAGACCAGAGTTGATGAATATGGAGCAGGTGTAGCTGTTAAAAAAGTGTCTCTGAAAGTACCACTACTTACCAAACAAAATATATTGTTGTTATTTTTATGTATTTATTTTTGTTTTGTTTCTTTGTTTTTGCTGGTAAAGATAATATTGTTAAATTATTGTATATGTTTATGTTTATATACAGTACAGACCAAAAGTTTGGAAACATTACTATTTTTAATGTTTTTGAAAGAAGTTTCTTCTGCTCATCAAGCCTGCATTTATTTGATCAAAATACAGAAAAAACAGTAATATTTGTGAAATATTATTACAACTTAAAATAATTGTTTTTAAATTTATTATACTTTAAATTATCATTTATTTCTGTGATGCAAAGCTGAATTTTTAGGATCATTATCACATGATCCTTTAGAAATCATTCTAATATGATGATTCATTATCAAAGTTGGAAACAGTTCTGCTGCTTAATATTTTTTCAGAACATGTGATACTTTTTTAGGATACTTTGATGAATAAAAAGTAAAATAAAAAAGAAGCTATGTTTTTAAAATATAAATATTTTGTAATAACAATATACACTATTGGTCAGTAATTTGGGGTCAGTAATTTTTTTTTCTTTCTTTTTTTTTTCAATAAAATCAATACTTTTATTCAGCAAGGATGTGTTAAATTGATAACAAGTGATAGTAAAAGAAAATATATTATTAGAATATATATTATTAGAATTTTTTTTTTTTTTTTTTTGAATAAATGCAGTTCTTTTTAACCTTTTATTCATCAATATATGAGACAGCAGAACTGTTTCCAACACTCATAATAAATCAGAATATTAGAATGATTTCTAAATGCTCATGTGATAGACTGGATGTTACATGTGACACTGAAGGCTGGAGTAATGATGCTGAAAATTCAGCTTTGCATCACAGGAATAAATTATTTTTTTAAAAGTATAATTTCAAATAGAAAACTTATTATTTTAAGTTGTAATAATATATCACAATATTACAGTTTTTTTTTTTTCTGTATTTTTTGATCAAATAAATGCAGGCTTGATGAGCAGAGGAGACTTCTTTCAAAAACATTAAAAATAGTAATGTTTCCAAACTTTTGGTCTGTACTGTATATATTATATTTTTTTATATATATTTAGGGTTGTTTTGGTGTAGAGTTTTTATTTTTATATTTTTCTGATTATGATAATTATCGTTGTAGTTGAATCATAATGTCTTGTTTTTGCAGGTTTTGATCGTGGCAAAGAGGAAATCCTGCCTCTGAAAGAAGACTCCTCACACTCCATATCCAAGAGCAAGGTAAACTCACACTCCTGTTTATCCTCCCTACCCATGATCCTCTGGGGCTGGAATTGGATCGATACGAGTCTCCAGGTTGTCCAGCAGTCATCAGCCTGTGTTTATTAATTATACATAGTCAAGAGCGTCGCAGGGGGGTGAGTGCGGATTAGGAGTGCCTCAGAAATAACCCAGTTAGCATCCCACACTCGTTAATGTGATCAAATGCATCGCAGCATTGATATGGCTAGTCTGTGCCAGATAAAGCCGGATTCGTGATCGCACATAAACGCTAAATCCCAGTCTGTCTGTCACCAAGTCTCATTGCGTCACAGGTTTGCGTGAGTCACTCTGGGGGTTTTTGGACATCGTAGACGTGCCGTTAATCCAGACAGACCATTAGAAGAAGCACTCGAAATCCAGAATAAATCCCAAATCACAGAGCCGTCAAACACAAGCGTCAGACGCTTTCAGAAGGCTAATTAACCCACCTTCACATAGAGATATTTCACTTTATCGTATTTGGATTTGTGAGTGTGGTTGGGGTTAAATTTAAAAGTTAAGAAGTTCATGGAAGCCTGGAAGGTGAACTGAGAAAATGTTCAGACTGTAAATGCTTCTTGTTAGTTATGACTGTATTTTAACTGTATATATACAGTATATACTGTACTATAACATGTCTGCATCATTTCTATTAATTGTTAATTCAGTTTTACTAAAAGTAAAAAATGATAAATATTGTGGCTGAATATAGCTGAAATTTTTTTTTTAATAAATATATAGTATTAATAATGTTTAATATTTAATTGAATTATTATATAGATTTTTTTCTTTAATTTAATATGTGTATATCTGTAATAAAAGTTAATGTTTATTTTATTTCAAGTAACAGAAATGTATTTTTTGTTCTGGTTTTAATTTTATTTTCAGTTTTAACATTAATAACCCTGATGTATGTATGTATGTACATTTTATTTATTTATTTGTTTATTAACTTAAAGTTTTAGTAATTTTGTTGTTTTGTCATTTATATTAGTGTTTTTTTAAATATGTCTACATTGTTTTTTATTAATTTTTAATTCAGTTTTATGAAAACTAAAAAGGAATTTAAAAATGTTTTAGTTGAATGCTAATAATGTTTAATATTTTATTCTATTTCAGGTAATGTTTATTTTTTGTTAAATTCATATATTTATTTTATTTCAGGTAATGTTTAATTTATACACACACACACACCATTTAATATTTGTACAATATAAAATAACTTTTCTGTGTGAATATTTTTAATCAATTAATTTTTTATCTATTTATTTATTTATTTTTATTTTTTTGTGTATGTGTGTGTGTGTGTGTATGTATAAATAATTTATGTATATGTATGGATTAAGCCGCTTTAATTTAGCCCAACCTAAGGCATAGCTCATAATATCATAATGTGCATGATGCTGAGTGTATTACTAACTCTTATGTTGGTTTGCAGTCAGAAACCAAGCTCTATAATGGCTCAGATAAAGACGTCTCGGCGTCTGGAAACAAACTTACTAAGAAGGAATCACTCAAGGTACAGCCACACTCATTAATTGATCAATGCATGCTTTCAGTGCATCTCTTATAAATGCATTCTGATTACTAAAGATAATAACTAATAATGTGACGTTGTGCATGCATGTCGGTTCAGGTGCAAAAGAAGAACTACAGAGAAGAGAAGAAACGCGCCACTAAAGAGCTGCTCAGCACCATCACTGATCCGTCTGTCATCGTCATGGCCGACTGGCTCAAGGTTTGCCATTAAATACAGAACACACTTTTTTATGGTGCAAAATCTTGTTTTAATAATGCATGCTTTATAATGCATGTCCATTTAATGCATAAATGGTCTCAAAATTGTATATATATTTTATATTCTGTTGTAGTGCATCCAGAGCTGACCGATGCATTAAGTTTTGGTAGTAAATCCAAAGAGACGAAAGCATGATTAAAAAGTGAACAGCGCTTGTCAGTCTTTCTGTCGCTGTAGGGGTAAACAGCTCGTGCTAATAATCACAGTAATACTCACATTGATGATAACATGTGAAAAAAGAGCTGCAGGGTCTGGAGGAAAGGAGGTTAAATCGATCTTAGCTTTCGATCAGCCCTCATGAGTCGCTCTTTCTCTTTCAGATCCGAGGCACGCTGAAGAGCTGGACCAAGCTGTGGTGTGTGCTGAAGCCAGGAGTCCTGCTCATCTATAAAACCAATAAGAACGGCCAGTGGGTCGGGACTGTCCTGCTCAACGCCTGCGAGCTCATCGAGAGACCCTCCAAGAAGGACGGCTTCTGCTTCAAGCTCTTCCACCCGCTAGAACAGTCCATCTGGGCCGTCAAGGTACAGAGAAAACTCAGCGGGAAAACTTAATATTTGGCCGAGATACAACTATTTGAAAATCTGGAATCTGAGGGTGCGTGAAAATATAATTTATGTGATGAGAAAATTTAATTTTGTTTTGTTAAAGTTTATTTTCTTTGCATTTTATTTTTATGTTTTGTTTTGTTTTATGTAGGAAATGTACAAAATATTTTCATGGAACATGATCTTTATTTAATATCCTAATGATTTTTGAAATAAAAGAAAAATCAATAATTCTGACCCATACATGTATTTTTGGCTGTTGCTACAAATATACCCCAGAGACTTCAGACTGGTTTTGTGCTCCAGGGTCACATATTATGTGTATATTTAATACATAATAAAAATGTAAACATTAATATTGAATATAATATAAAAAATAAAATAGAAATATAAAACATTAAATATTTTTAAGGATTCTATTAAAAGAATTGAATAAAATGTTTAAATATATATGTATATTTTAATATTAGTATTTTATTATTGAAACTTTTAAAATGTTTTTATGCTTTTAATATAATTTTATATGAAAATTTTTTATTATAATAAAAAAAAATGTAATTTTTTTATATTTAATTTTTATATTAAAATGTTTTTATTATAATATATTATGATTTGTTTTTAGAAAAAAAAATATTTACAGGATTCTTCAGAAAGAATTTAATAATTTATTTATTTATGGAATCTTTGGAACATTATAAATGTCTTTAGTGTCACTTTTGATCAATTTAATTCATCCTCACTGAATAAAATTATTAATTTATTTATTAAAACATATATTAAACTGTGTGTATTAAATAAAATTAAATAAATATATATTTTTAAATAAAATAATAATAATAATAATAATAAAAAAAAAAAGATAAGAGTATGTACAATATGGGCTTTTTAATATTCATCAAGTTTTTAATATTAATTGTATTCGTTTTTATGTGTGGTTGAAGTGTTGATGATGTTTATGTTTGTTTCAGGGTCCTAAAGGAGAAGCCGTGGGCTCCATCACTCAGCCGTTACCCAGCAGCCACCTGATCTTCAGAGCAGCTTCAGAATCAGACGGTGAGACACGAACACACAGACTCACAGAAGGAGCGCTGTATGTTACTGCAGCAGCAGTCTTTATAAACCCGGTGTCCTGTGTGCAGGCCGCTGTTGGATGGACGCTCTTGAACTGGCTCTGAAATGCTCGAGTTTGCTGAAGCGAACGATGATCCGAGAGGGCAAAGAGGAGACGACGCAGACCGCAGAGCACTCGCACATCAACTTCTACAGTCTGCTGAGGGCACACAACATGCAGGGCTTTCAGTGAGACGCACACTTTAACACAGCCAGCTGTCATCTTACTGGCTCTCTAGATTAATATTTTATTCAGCGCTGATAGAAAGTGACACTCGCGTATTCATTTTTAATGTTGGACGTTCAGCAGCGGAGTGCCTTGACTTTCACTTTAAATCTTAAGTGAGAGTTCAGTCGTGGCTAAGACCGTAGTTCTTTGTATTTTATGGCATGTGACCAATATTAGAAATGACTTTGTTTAAATGCAGATTTAAAATAAAGTGCATTAACGTCCACTTTTGCGGCAAAATTGATTCCGGAAGTGTTTTTTTCCCATTTATTTTCCCATAGAGATTAAAAAAAAAAAAACATCTTCATAAACATTATAAACCATGAACCAAACCAGGCAGCTACGAGTTTAATCACAACATTACAAACTTTGATTTCAAGCAGAAATTATTTGAAAAAAAAAAATATATATTATATATATATATATATATATATTGTGTTCCCTGCAAGCTGTTTTGATGCCTAGACTCTCTAATTGGTGGAATTTCCTGTACAGCATCATGGGTAATGTAGTTTTTCACCAGGAATTCAGGTCTTAAATGTGATTTTAAAAATAAGTTGAAATAATGCGATCAGGTGGTTTAAAAAAAAAAAAAAGCATATAGCGTTACAAATCATTTCATTAAAAATCAATCTTCCAGAGATTTTATATTTATATAAGTATATTTATTTATGTCAATATATATATATATATAGCGTTCTATATATATATATATATATATTATATTGGAATTTTATATTTATATAAATATATTTATTAATGTAAATATATATACATTTTCTATTTATATATTTATTTTTAATTGTAAAATAATAATAATAGTTAAGAATTAAAAATGAAGTTAACCAAACATGGTAAAATCACTGTAACGAAATAAATTAAAACATTATAATTTATTGTTATTTATTTAAAATAAGAATAATTCACAATTTGTCCACATAAAGCTCTGAGAGTAAAAGCACATTTGTTTTATTACATGAGCTGACTGTTTCACTCTGTGTGCACATATTGACTGAAACTGAAGTAGTTAAAGCATCACTGGTCATCGATTAATGCAAGTCCTGTGTTTGCATACTAACTCAGAGTTTGCGTGATCCGTCAGGTTTAACGACAGCGACCAGTTTAAGGATCCGGACCTGTACTCGGATAAGTCGGACCGTGAGAACGAGCAGGAGCAGGAGGAGTGGGACAACGAGGTGATGGAGAAAAGTGAAGAGAGCGACAGCGACACGTCAGAGCGACAGGACGACTCGTACCTCGACCTGGATCCCAACGAGGCGCTGCGGGAAACGTCGTACATCGAGCAGAGCCACGAGGAGCTGGGAGAGGTGCGTGAGCGACGCTGTGCCTCATCTAGAAACACTGTCAATTATGACATTATCATCATGAATTATTGAGGTCCTCACATGTGTTTAGCTGGAGTGGAGTGTTATTGACGCACACATGCTAACACAGTATTCAGACAGATATTTTTACAGCAGACAGCTGGGAGATGAACAGTAAGTCTGTGGTGGATATGACACAATCTGTTCATTCAAGCTGAGTGTGTGTGTGTGTGTGTGTGTGTGTGTGTGTTTCAGGCAGGCGAAGAGTCTCAAACAGAAACGGTATCAGAGGAGAATAAATCTCTGATCTGGACTCTCCTGAAGCAGGTTCGGCCCGGCATGGACCTGTCCAAAGTGGTGCTGCCCACCTTCATCCTGGAACCACGGTCCTTCCTGGACAAACTGTCCGATTACTACTATCACGCTGACTTCCTGTCCGAGTAAGAGAGTAACACACAGACGCTCCGCTCAGAGTATTCAGATGCTCCTCTATATTCACAGATAACCAAACGAAAACTAATAGATAATCACGATTGAGAATAAAGCTGAAAAACATTTTAGATGAAAATCTTACAATAGAAAACAAAATGAAAATTAGAAATTACAAAAAAATTCAATTGAAGTACTAGTATTAGTAAAACTGAAAAAAAAAAATTAGCTTAATATAAATTCTAAAATGACCAAAATAAAAATGACAAAAGAACATAAAATTGTTAAAACAAACTAAAAATGAAAATTTAAAAGTAAAAGCGAACTACTATAATAGTATATAAATAATTAATAAAATGACTTTCGAAAGCAGCATACATGGAATTGCTTTCTATCTAGTGTTCCAAATTAGTCTCTTATTAGGGATAATAAATTGTGTAAAAAACATAATAGATAAAAATAATAAAATGATTGAAAAATTATTTTATTTTTGGTTTATTATGGTAAACCATGTATATTTAGTTTATTTGTTTTTGGTTTATTATTTATGGTTAATTTATTTAAATTTAGTTCATTTATTTTAATTATTTATATGTAATTGATATTAAAATAATTTTAGCATAGTTATGGATTAAAAATGAAGTGGACCAAACATGGTAAAATCACACTAAATAATGTTAAATTAAATAAACTACATTTCTAATAATAATAAACAATAATAAAAATAATTTAAACTCACTAACTCACAAAAATAAACAATTTTTCCACATATAGTTTTCAATGTAAAGGCAAAAAAAAATGTCAAAGCAAATGTTATTTTGGTATTGTTGAAATGCTATTATAGTTTTTTGTAGTATTTATTTGTAGTAATGTTTTCATATTCATTTTAGTTCAAGGTTTATTGATTTTGTTGTTTGCCTTTTTAATGTCTAAATAATATTATAATTCATTTTAATTTATTTAGTTTTAGTAATTTTAGCACCAAACAAAAATGTGATTTTATTTTTTTTTTCCACTTTGTTTTATTTTAAGAAACGGAAATGTTTTTTTTTTATGGTTTTAGTGTTAGTTTACAATAATAACCCTGGTAAGGCATCAAATCAGATTTTCAGTCATTTTATTACAATAACTTTACTGTAATTGTGTTTTGTTGAACTCATCAGAGCGGCGGTGGAGGAAAACGCTTATAACCGAATGAAGAAAGTGGTCAAATGGTACATTTCTGGGTTCTACAAGAAGCCAAAGGTGAAGACACATTCACTAACAGCGCTTCAGACATCTGGAATCTGTCGTTTTCCGTCATATTTCCATCGTTTTTGTCACTGACAGGGCTTGAAGAAACCGTACAACCCCATAATTGGAGAAACATTTCGCTGTTTGTGGCTCCACACCAAGACCAACAGCAAAACCTTCTACATCGCAGAGCAGGTCAAGCAGCAAAGTCCACTTTAATTCAGATCAGTTTCTACTGAGCTTCACACCAACACAACGTGTCTGTCCTCCTCCAGATATCCCATCATCCTCCGGTTTCAGCCTTTTACGTCAGCAACAGGAAGGATGGCTTTTGTCTCAGCGGCAGCATCCTGGCCAAGTCCAAGTTTTACGGTAAGAAGATACGTTGATAAATCACGTCATTTTGTGCAACACGCGTGTCTGATTGCGAGTTCGTTGGCGTGTTTCTCAGGAAACTCTCTGTCGGCCATCTTGGACGGTGAAGCCAGGCTGTCATTTCTGAACAGAGGAGAGGATTACGTGATGAACATGCCCTACGCACACTGCAAAGGTCTGTCTACACACACACACACTCTGTATCTGAATACAGCGCTCATACTGCACCACTGACACCTGTGCCCTTCTGTAGGGACACATCTAGGTATGTTTACATGTCGAGTAACTCGTTTGCACTCGTTTAGATACGTGTGCAGAATACAGTCTAGAGTTTTACATTTAGTTAATATATGAGAGTTTGGTAACACTTTATCTTTCAATAATAACAATATAAACATTATTGCATTATGTAACACTTAACAGATGATTAGATCATGTGCATTTAAATTGATAAATAAATTGATAAACAAATATTATTTTTAGCATATATATATATATATATATATATATATATATATATATATATATATATATATATATATTTATACATATATAATATATATTATTGTAAGTAATTGTAATGTAATTATATTTAGAATGTTATAAAGAAATTATATTATAAAATAAATGAAATATATAAATTAAATTAGATTTGAAATTTAAATGTGTTTTATTACAAGTGTGTGTACATATATAAATATATGTATATATCTATATATACACACATATGTATGTATATGTGTTGCACATTTAATACGTGCACTGTTTTATATAATGAATATTTATAAATATTTATATAACATCTATATAATTCAGAACTAAAAATTATTTTTATGATTTCTTTAAATATATATATATATATATATATGTATGTGTACTGTGTTTAAATACACACACATACAGTATATATATTTTTAAAATATTTACATTTTTATATTTATATTATTATATTTTATGTTGTATATAAAGATATTTCATATAAAAACATAACAAATTTTTCTTTAATATATACATGCATGTGTATTTATATATATATATATATATAATAAATAAGTAAACAGTACACACACATATATTATGTAAACAAAAACCTTTATTTTGGATGTGATTAATCCTGATTAATCATTTGACAGCACTAATATTTATAATTAGTAATACAATTGTTACTACTAATTAGTAACTGAAACATATTTATATTTATAATTTTTATATATTATTGTTTTGAATTATATGTGTTTTCTTATTAAGTACTAAGATAATTATTTATTTATTATTATTATTATATATCCTATATTTACAAATATAAAAATATGTAATTATATAAATATTTAGGAATATATTTCATAATTATAACTAACATTTGAATGACACATTTAATTAAATATATATTAAGAATTATTAATAGTAATTATTATAATATATAGAAATAAATGTATAATTGTTAAAGTGTGTGTATGTATATACACACACACATATATATATAATTAAAATACATATTTAATAGTTTTTTCTCCATCTGTTAATCTTGTTAATGTCTTATTGTTAATATGAAGTGTTACCAAAGACCCATCTCTTGAAGACTAAGGTCTAGTTTAGAGAGTGTCGTGTTTTTCCGTCTGTCTGTCCAGTGATTTGTGCGTTATTGTAAGACAATTTTATAAGAGAGCAAGTGAAAATAAAATAACTCTTGCACACACACATACAAGTGTATTCACTAACAGTCAGATACACCACAGATTAACACACATGCTCTGTGTGTGTGTGTGTGTGTGTGTGTGTGTGTCAGGGATCCTGTACGGGACGATGACTCTGGAGTTGGGCGGTCAGGTGTCCATCGCCTGTGAGAAGACGGGCTACAGCGCTCAGCTGGAGTTCAGACTCAAGGTGTGTGTGTTTATACGCGCGTTTTCAAGCTTTTGTGACATTTAGAAGAACAGTGGGGCGCAGACAGAAAGGCCACACACATCACATCCATATCAAACCAACTGCCACACCAATAACGGCACAACATCCACAAATGAGCGATGCTTGGTGTGACTGGATTCAGTGGCGTGACTGATATTTCTCTGTCCATCAGCCGTTCCTCGGCAGCAGTGATAGCGTGAATCAGATCAGCGGGAAGATCAAGCTCGGGAAGGAGGTGCTGGCGACACTTGAGGGGCACTGGGTGAGTATAACAGTCAGAAACCAGACCCTCTGCACATAAAAATCACTAGAAATCAGCGGTAGATGTTACACAGAAATCCGAAAATGTGTTTGGTCACCTTACATGTCAATCAAATCGTCTAAGTGGGCGGGTCTTAGTGACCAATCTGGCCATGCAAGACTATTTTTAAGCAGATCTAATTGTATTTGGACCTGACTTTTAGAGGTCAGATGTCATTGTGTGTGTGTGTTGTACAGGACAGTGAAGTCTTCATCAATGATAAGAAGACGGGTGAGATGGAGACGTTCTGGAACCCGACGCCGGAGCTGAGACAGAACCGTCTGATCCGCTGCACCGTCCCTCCTGAAGAACAGAGCGAGTTTGAGTCCGAGAGGTAACCATACTCTTCACCTCGTTTACACAGTGCAGAAAACCTCAAATGTCATGGGAATTGGGCCATTTTTTATGAATAAATCAAAAGTAGGGCTGTGTAATAAACCAAATGGTGAAATGGACTTGTGTCTGTGAATATTAATCCACAAAAAGACTATTAAACTGCAAAAATACTACTACTAAAAATAATTATAATATTATTCAAACTTATTTTTTTCATTTATGCTTTAATTAAAAAAATAATAATTTGAGAAAAAAAAATTATTAATTAAATTATTAATGGTTTTATGCATTCAGTTTTTATTACATTTGAATTAAATCAAAAATCCAGGAAAAAATAATACGGACAACACAGAATCTCTGAATACATTTCATAGGGCCCTATTATTGTCAAAGTTTTAATAAATTATTAAATTATTTGAAATCACTTTGATTTTTGATTATTAATATTTTATTAAACCATTAAAATGGTTTAATAAAATCCAGAAAAATAAAAAGGAAGACACAGAGTTGGGGAAAAATTAAATCAATTAGATGTGCTTTTTAAATACGAACGTTTCATATAACCCTTAAAAAGCAATCTAGAAATATGATTTTATTTTTTTTTAAAATATAATTAAACTGTAATTCTGAAAAATGAAAACAGAAAACAATGGAATAGAAATGGAAATCCAGAAACATTAAACATTTAAAAAAACAAAATGCTAAAAAATGATTTTAATATTTTTTAATGATTAAATCTTTAATTGTTGTTTTAAATTAATAAATGTATTATTATCTAATTACATCAAAAATGGACTCCAGAAAAAAATAAAACTGAAAAAAGGTATCGTGAAAATGTATTTTATGTTTAAAAAAAATAAGTTTAAATCAAATCTACTAAAACTAAAACAGATTAAAAAAATTATTTAAAAAAACTGAAACAGAATTTGAAAAAACGAAGGGATTTAATAGGTCTCTGCGTGATCACTAACGCTCAGGAACATGAGAAATAAAACCTAATTAGGAAAATGAACACATTTTCGTAAGTGTTTCCGTGTCATCTTCAGACTGTGGCAACATGTGACACGGGCCATCAATAACAAGGACCAGACGGAGGCGACCAATGAGAAGTTCATCCTGGAGGAGGCTCAGAGGAAGGCGGCACGCGAGCGCAAGGCCAAGTGTGAGGAGTGGATGCCCGCTCTGTTCGAGCAGGACCCGGCCACCGGAGAGTGGCATTACCGCTACGCAGAGTAAGTCACAGCTGCCTGCTCGTTTCACAATACTCCGTCTGCAGAGCGTATGCAGTCTGTGTGCAGCTGTTTGCCACAAACACAACCTTTTTGACCCTGGAGCACAAAAGCAGTCATAAGTAGCTCAGGGATATTTGTAGCAATAGCCAACAATACATTGTATGGGTTAAAATTAGCAATTTTTCTTTTATGCCAAAAATCATTTAGTAAATGAATATACACTCCTGAACAAAATCTTAAGACCAGGGGATGCATCACAAGTTTTTACACATTTCGCACTAGTGGATCATAACCGGGTTGTAAGTGGTGCTTCAAAATGCCAAAGAAGAAACAGGAGCAAGAGACAAAAAATAGAGAGTAGGCAATTTATTGAAAACTGCATATAAAGTTTCAACAGGCTGTTCATCAGCTGATCAAAAGTTTAAGACCATAGCCATAAAAAGGTAAAATCTGCACAAAAAATATGGCTTTCCTGTCATTGTTCTTCAAGCAGTCATACTGTCAAGATCTCCTGATAGCAAAGGCAAAAAAGCTTTCTCTCTTTGAACGTGGCAGGATTGTTGACCTGCACAAACAAGGTCTCACACAACGTGCCATCGCTGCCGAGGTTGGACGCAGTAAGACAGTCATTTTACATTTCTTAAAAAATCCTGAGAGTTATGGGACAAAAAAAAGTCAAGTGGTAGACCCAAAAAGATTTCACCTGCACTGAGCCGCAAGATCCAACGGGTCCTTGAAGACACAGGTCGATCCTCGACCCAAATTAAGGCCCTTACTGATGCTGACTGCAGCCCAATAACGATAAGACGTCATCATGCTAGAAAGGGCTTCAAGAACAAAAAACATCTTCAAAGGCCACGTCTCGTCCCACGACACAAACTTGCCTGTTTGGAATTTGCAAGGGAGCACCAAACATGGGACATTGAAAGGTGAAAGAAAGTTTTATTCTCTGACGAGAAAAAATTTAACCTGGATGGTCCTGATGACTTCCAACGTTACTGGCATGACAAGGAGATCCCACCTGAGATGTTTTCTATGCGGCACAGTGGAGGAGGCTCCATCATGATCTGGTAGGTTTTTTTTTCCTTCAATGGCAAAATGGAGCTTCAGGTTCTGCAGGGCCGTCAAACGGCGACTGGCTATGTGGATCTGTTGCAGCGGGCATCCCTCTTGACCGAGGGCCCCAGTCTGTGCGGTAATGACTGGGTCTTTCAACAGGACAACACTGCAATTCACAACGCCCTCCTGACGAAGGACTTTTTCCCAAGAGAATAACGTTGCAGTTTTGGACCATCCGGCGTGTTCCCCTGATCTAAATCCCATTGAGAACATTGGGGATAGAGGCAAAGGAAGTTTATAAAAAACGGACCGTCAGTTCCAGACCGTGGATGCCCTTCGTGAAGCCATCTTCACCACATGGAGCAACATTCCCCCAGCCTCCTGGAAACAGTCGCATCAAGCATGCCACAAACGAGTGTTTGAAGTGATCAACAAGAACAGTGGGGCTACTCACTACTGAGTCCTTTTTTGACACTTTTAGTTCTGTTATGAGTTTATTTTTGGGATATGGTCTTAAACTTTTGATCAGTCTGATGAACAGCCTGTTTGACTTTAAATGCAGTTTTCAATAAATTGCCTACTCTCTATTTTTTGTCTCTTGCTCCTGGCCTTCTTTTGGCATTTTGGAGCCACCACTTACAACCCGGTTTTATGATCAACTAGTGCGAAATGTGTAAAACTTGCGATGCATCCCATGGTCTTAAGATTTTGTTCAGGAGTGTATTTAGTAAATTTCCTACCATAAATATATCAAAACTTAATTTTTGATTAGTAATTTGCATTGCCAACAACTTCATTTGGACAACTTTAAAGGTGATTTTCTCAGTATTTAAATTTTTTGCACCCTCGGATTCCAGATTTTCAACCATACATCAATGGAAAGCTTATTTATATATGATGTATAAATCTCAATTTCACAAAATTCACCCTTATGACTGGTTTTGTGGTCCATGGTCACATTTATCCATTATTTCAATTTAAAATCCAAACGTTGTTACTGAAAATACTTCTTCAGCATTGTGATTCTGTTTTTACACCGTACAGAAATACACTCTTTCATAGCTTCGTTCACGTTTAAGTGCAATATCTATAAGCAATGTTTTATTCAATGCGCTTTACTTCCATTTATATATGAAGTTGCTCAAGCAAGTGTCAAAAAAACCCCCCAAAAAACAAATTGATATTTAAAGTGTGAATAAAGTCTACTTTACTTTTGTTTAGAATTAGTTGTATTTTCAAAAAATGTTAAATTAAAACTTGCCACTGACACAAACAGTCACATGTTCGTGTCTTTTCTTTTGCATTTAAATCTTCAATAAAAGCAATTCTGCGGTTCATTCATAACTTTGTTTTTCTTGTTTTTAAACCTAGCCAAAAAAACAAATGTGTTGACTGTGAAACATAGTAGGCTTTATTTACTTTTAATAATCTGTTAACATGGGTGCGGGGAAAAAAAATGCACCGCAGATGGAGTATGTGTGAAATAGGCTTAACACCTGCTGCCCCCTGCTGGACAGGAAGTGCATTGTTTACTGTGAGGACGGTGTGTTTCTGTGTCCTAGCACTCGTCCGTGGGATCCGCTCAACGATCTGATTCAGTTCGAGAAAGACGGCTGTATTCAGACCAAAGTGCGGCACAGGACGCCTATGGTACGTTCAGCCAGTGTAGTTAGTCTCAGTACCCAGTCCAACGGAGGGACCCATGGAGGCAGGTATGTAAAAAAAGCCAGGACAATGTGACCCCAATACCCCTTCTTTGTCCTTTCATCCACCGGCCCCTCTTGCGTTCTACTTCAACCACCCAATTCACCTGTCTTGCACTGCATAACACAATCATCTGCCGAAACCTGACCTGGTCAATGACCCTGTATCGTTTTCTCTGCTTTGTGTCTTTATCATTTGACGGTGACCAAAGCATCCCCCCCCCGTGTGTCACATTCTTTGTTTCGTGACAAACCTAAAAGTCAACCAATCGGCTGCTGCAAACTAGGATCCTGAACAATTGTTTGGAATCTTTGTACATGACCGCTGGACGTTTTCAGCATTTTTAGTGGCTGGTTTTTGGCTTTTTTACTTTTTCTTTGTGTTGTTTTTAGTTTTTGTGTTTTTTTTTTGTTTTTTTTTTTTTTTTGTGGTTTTTGTCTTTTGTGGTTGAATTTTGGATGTATGTTTTTGTGATTTTGTTTTTTGGAAGAATCTTTGTATTTGGAAACGCTGCTTTATTTACAATATTTTTTGTGTTATTCTGAAAGATTTAAATAAATTATGAATTATATTTGCCTTTCAATAACAAATGTAAAAAATAAATTTTTTGTATTTGGTTTATTTGCTTTATTTTTAGTGGTATTCTGAAAATTAATGCGTAAACAAAATTAAATGTGCATCTTAAACATGAAATAACTACTGTAATGCAAAATGCAATATTGTAGTTTTTAAATAATTACATAAAATCATTAAAAAATCAATAAAAATATCTTATATAAAAAGCATTAAAAAATGTCAATTAAATATATTAAATAATAAAAATGGAAATTAAATATGCAGTTAAAAAATGTAAACATTGTAATTGTTAGGATTTAGATTTTGATTTTAAATTTAAATAAATATATAAAGTTTATATAAATTAGTGGATATTAAATTTGCTTGTGATATAACAAATTTAAAAATAAATAAATATTAATTTGAATATTAATTTTTTGAATTAATTGTTATAAAATAAATAGCAAATAAAAATAATTTGAAATTATTTTTTTTGTTTTTTATATAAATAAATGTAATAACAGAAATAACAAAAAAAATATTTGTTTTTTATTTAAATAATTTGGTATTAAATTTGCAATTTAGATGAAAACATAGCTAGTGACAAAAATATACAAGAGGAAAAACTGCTCAATAATCCCATTATTATAGGGATAATAGTATCTTTTTTAACCCAATATACAGCTCCATGGCCAGTATTTCATATCTATGTAATAGTATCTTTTTTAACCCAATATACAGCTCCATGGCCAGTGGCAGATGTGAAAAAAAGTTCATTTTGGACCCTGTTTGAAGCCTTTCAAAATGCCTGCGAAACACATACACAATTCAGACTGTCTTAACAATAACACAAAGACCGAAACATGTGAACGTCCTGCTCTTGTCTGCGTGTGTGTGTTCGATCAGGTGACGGGACCAAAGCGGAAACATAAGAGTGACAAACCTAAAAGTCCAGAAAGTGGCTGCTCGTCTCCGGAGCCGGACCGCCAGGACTCTTCAGGCAGCGAGAGTACGTCAAACACACACATACACGTGCCAGTAACACTCCACAAGCTCATCGTGATCTTTCATTCAGGGCACAAGAGCAAACACAGCAGCCGCCTCAGAAAGAAAGGAACAGACCTGAGTGAAATCCAAAGTGCCATTGAGTCGATCAGACAAACCCAGGAAGACATCAACAGGTGAAACACTCAATGAATGTATTGTTTTCAGGGATGTAATGATATTATCAATACCCTGATAGTCTTGATATTATCGTGAGCACATGACAATATGAAACGATAGGTCTTCTGGGCAAAAAGTGTAGTTTTTAAAATACATTAACTTCTTATTGCTACATAAAAGGTCTTTAAAGTTGTGTTTTGGGCTATTATGCTTTGGCATCTGTGTTGTTTTTTGTGATTTTATGCTTTGGTATGGTTTCAAAATTAACGTCTATAAATTGTGAGCGTTTTATGGATTCGAAATCACGTCATCAAGTCTGCGCGTTTAAAAGCGAAATGTTTGACAGAATACCACAAAAGTTTTTTTAGTTAAGCTCATGGGTTGGAGCTCTTAATTTTGCTCTCTTAAAGTGCATTAGATATAATAATCTAACTTTAAAATGTACACAATTCAATTTTTTTCCTATCCTCCATTTGTCTTTTTTTAAATATCATGATAAATAAAATTTCGTGGACTTCGTATCGCAATATTATCGTATTTTGAGATTTTGATTTCATTGCATCCCTGATTTTTGTATCAAAAATGTATCAATAAATACTTGAAAAAGGACAATATTTTGTTTTATCGCGATAAATACCATTTCGTGGACTTCGTATCGCAATATTATCGTATTTTGAGATTTTGATTTCATTGCATCCCTGATTTTTGTATCAAAAATGTATCAATAAATACTTGAAAAAGGACAATATTAACTTTGTTTTGTTTTTTGTTTTATCGCGATATTTAGTGTTTTTTGTATTTCGTTTTTAAATGTATTTTGAGATTTTGATTTCATTGCATCCCTGATTTTTATATCAAAAATGTATCAATAAATACTTGAAAAAGGACAATATTAACTTTGTTTTATTTTATCGTGATAAATACCATTTCGTGGACTTCGTATCGCAATATTATCGTATTTTGAGATTTTGATTTCATTGCATCCCTGATTTTTATATCAAAAATGTATCAATAAATACTTGAAAAAGGACAATATTAACTTTGTTTTGTTTTATCGCGATAAATACCATTTCGTGGACTTCGTATCGCAATATTATCGTATTTTGAGATTTTGATTTCATTGCATCCCTGATTTTTATATCAAAAATGTATCAATAAATACTTGAAAAAGGACAAAATTAACTTTGTTTTATTTTATCGTGATAAATACCATTTCGTGGACTTCGTATCGCAATATTATTGTATTTTGAGATTTTGATTTCATTGCATCCCTGATTTTTATATCAAAAATGTATCAATAAATACTTGAAAAAGGACAATATTAACTTTGTTTTGTCTGGTCACGGGGCGTCCAGGAGCGTCAACGCTTTGAGGAGTCGAGTGGCGAGTCAGTCGTCGACAGAAAGCTCATTCCTGACACACAGAGACGTGGCCATCATCCTCTTCCTCATCTTCCTCCAGGTCCTTCTCAACTTCATCTTTAAGTAACGGTCGAGAATGACCCAGAAACCTCACTCCATCCCTTCAGTCGATATCAACGGTTTCGTTTTTTATGGATTTGTTGCAATCGCTGCGAAAGGACGGCCAATATTTGACTGAAGTGCATCGTGGGATGTTTTAAAAATGACTGTTTACTTTTATTCTTCACAAAGAGAAGATCTCAGCAGCCTCGTAACCATTTAGGCCATTGTTTTAATTGATTTTAATGACATTTTTACCCTTCACCAGCGCCCCCTGCTGTGGCGGAGGACGTAAGTTGATTACAAACTAAATATTATAAAATCTAGGTCAACTTTCCCTACCTAAAATGATGAAAAATATATTTTAAAAAAACCCTTTGGTTTGTATTTGTTTAATTTTTATGAATTCGTTTTTGCGATTGTTGCAAAAGGACGGCCAATATGGGGCTGAAGTGCATTGTGGGATGTTTTAGAAATGACTGTTTACTTTTATTCTTCAAAACAGGGAATCTCATCAGCCTCTTAACCATTTAAACCGTTGTTTTATGTATTTGTATCCTCCATCAGCGCCCCCTGCTGTAGCGGAGGACACCTGACGATATACAAACGGATTATTATCAAATCTGAGTCATTTTTCCCCCTTAAAATTAGGAAAAATATGTATTTTACCGAACAAAAAACCTGTTCTACATATTTTACATTGTGATGATATTTTCATGACACACATGAAGCACATTTCACCCCAGATTCTCATGACTAAAGTGCAAAAAAAAAACTTTCTCATTACTGTTATCCAAAAAAACACGATGAATTTGTATTAGTATTTGTACGTAATAGTATTTATTGTACTGCCTAATTGAAATACAGTTTTCCCGACACGTTACAGTAATGAGAATATGGAAATGCTGTCCTAAAACGAAAATATTTTGACTTCTTTCACATATTTAAGAAACACAACCTGGACATTTTTCCCCCAAGTTTCACTCACACGTAAAACTTAAAAGGGTTCAATATTTCTGATGTTACTTGTATTTTATGACTATTTTATTAAACGAATGAAGGATGTTGGAGTTGAGGTCAAATTTTGTATTATTTAAAACTCTTTCCGGGAACAATTTCACTATGAATCTTGATTCGAACAGCACAGTATGTGGATCCTGCATTTCATACGTGTTTGAAGGTAATAATGTGTAATTTATTTGAACGATGCCGAAGCGTGTACAGTATAGCGAGCGTCACATTTAATATTACTCCGAGGAAGGCGTAGATGTAGGCGTAGTAAACCTGTAGCAGGAAATACGTACTTTTGTAGTTGCTTGACTCTGGTCTGCCACTGTTACATCAGACTAGATGTACGATTAACGAGCCAAATAGTCTGAGAGTAGATTAGTGTGTAAACGTCACTTCTGTATAAAGTTAAGAAACTAATTCCTTTTGTACTTCTAGAGAAACGCCGTCACCCATAGCCTACGTGTCTTTGTTCTGCGAGCGTTCGTTCGCTCACACAGCGTCCAATCAGATGTTTGAATGTGCTCACGTCGACAGTAACTACTTTAAAAACCACGTGCCTTTCTGAGCGGGTCTTGCAGCCGGAGTTTGAGGGATTTTGAGCCTGACTGTTGCATTCCTACCATGCTTTGTCTTTCTTTCTCACTTGGAGTGAATGTGCCATATTCAGACGTTTTCGATTCGTCCCGGAGCTCGACGCTGCCATAGAGCTGCGTGTCTTTAGCCATGCGTCTGCCTCCGAACCAGGGATCAAACTCCTCATGCATCGCGTTCAGTGTTCGTCTTCATGCTTCATGCTTTTTAAAGCGTTTTTACTTTGTTGGTTTTGTTTTTGTTTTCGGATTATTTCCTGCAGTTGTCTCTTTGTACAGATGATGCTTTATTTGTAATACAGAAATAACTTCCTGTAAGTTTGTTGTCACCTGTGACATATCACCAAATAAATGAAGAAGACCGAACTCCTGCTTCTCCTTTCTTTGCACGTGTCAGTATTTATTTATGTTATTGTAGCAGGGTTATTCTAGTAATGACTTTTTAATTTAGTTTTATTTTTATGTTTTTAATTTTTTTTTTTTTAGTTTCTTTTTTTTTTTTTTTTTGTTTTTTGTTTATTGTTTTTTTTTTTTTTTTTTTTTTTTTGTTTTTTTTTTTTTTACTTTTTTTTTTATTTTTTTTTTATTTAATTTTATTGTTATTTTGGTTACTTTAAGGCTTATGAATTTAAATTTTATTTATTTTTTATTTTCAGTTTATTCCTTTTGTTAATAATTTTTTCAGAGTATTATTTTATTTTGTTTATTTTTTATTTCACTTTTATTATTATTAATAATAATTTTTAATATTTATTTCATAGTTGATGTGCTAACTAGTATCATCTAAACGTTTACAAATATTAAAATTTTGTTAAATATCTTAGCACAGACTAATAATTGTGTACAGTTGTAAAGTTTTGAGTTTTATAACAATTTATTAAAAACTACAATTGTGTGCCTTTTAAGTTACAGAGACATAAAATACTTTAATGATATATTTTCTATATTAATTTATTGAAAACAGTTCGTGGTGCTTTTAGGTTACAAAGCCATAAAAAATACTTTAATATCTTTTTTCTACTATAAAAGATCTTTTATTTTGCACCTTTTAAGTTGGAATCATAGATTTTAAGTTTTTTATGTTTTATATATTTTAAGGTTTTTACATGTTTTTATTAAAATAGACCACATATCAAAACAATTTAATTTGTGGCCATTTCAAGTTAGTGTGAGAGTCATTAAAATATTTTCATGATTATTATTATTATTTTTATTTTTATTTTTTTACCTAAAAGCCTTCATTAATGATACCGTTTTGTGTAACTGATATTGACAGATGTGTTCACTCTTTCTGTGTGGTGCTGATTTCAGGAATGTGCTAGAACATTCCTCCCATCTGTGATTTCAGATGCATTTACTCTGAGAACCAGCAGAGGGCGCTCATAGACTTCACTAGCATTATGAAAACATTTAAATTGCTTACGTCAGACGACAATTTTGGAGTAAATATTTAGTAGTAACAAATCAAATACAACTATTTTTGTGTAAATATTTAGTTTTATTAAGTCAGATGAAAATTTTGTATTATAAATAATAATATTAATTTATAAATATATAATATTAATTTATAAATATATATCATATAAAATATCTAGTAAATCCAGACATCATCAGACCAAGATGATCCTAGTAAATCCAGACATCATCAGACCAAGATGATCAGAACAATCTAATTTAACTTCAAATATGTAAAGTGATATTTTAAAATCCTTTAGTTTAGGCTACAAACATGACCATAAACACAGTCACACTGACGCTGGGGTGGTTTAAAAGTGTTGCTACTATTGATGTGGTGTTAGGCCTATAGTTTCGGGTGATATTTTGAATTCAGGTTTTTTTTTTTTTCACTTTAAGTTTGGTTAAAGTTTTAGTAACCGTGTTGTGTGTTTGTAATTTAAAAAAATACGTCTTTAGTTTTTATTACCAACTTTTTGTTTATTAGTTTTAGCTCTTGTATTGCTTATTTCTCTCACAGGATAAAAGAGATTTAAAAAAAAATACTAATAGTTTATTTGCAAAACCAGATAACTCAAAAATCGATTATTATTATTATTTTTTTTTTTTACCTGCATTCCAATTAATATCAGTCAAACTGCAGTTGGGTTGTTTTGATTAAATAATAATAACTAAAATAAAATGCAGCGAACTAACACAATAAAAAACATGATTTATAAAAACGGAGTAATCTGTTTTTGCAAATAAACTCTTCATATATTTCAGGTCACTTTTATTTTGAGCTATATCCACCTTATTTTCCCGCGTCCGTTTGTCAATTTGATGGGTCTGGCTTCCGGTCTCCATCCGCGTCCAACTATTTTTAGTTGGCTATTCCAGCTATTTTTAGCTTGATATTGCAAATTGCTATATCTTACCATATTATTTTAATGTATTAGCCTAATTATGAACACACACTGGTTTGTAGTGCAAACAGTATTAACATTTACTGCACCTTGACACTCTTTTCATTATTTCGCTATAGCTGCTAATGAACCGGAAGTCTCACTCATAAGCCCACTTCTGCTTTGAAGAATAAGGTGTGTGTTTATATATAGATATATATATATATATATATAATATTATATATATTATATATAGTATATACTATTATATACAGTACAGGTCAAAAGTTTGGAAACATTACTATTTTAAAATGTTTTTGAAAGAAGTTTTCTTCTGCTCATCAAGCCCTGCATTTATTGTGATCAAAAATACAGAATAAAAATGTAATATTTTTGAGCCTGAATATATTATTACACTTAAAATAATTGTTTTTAAATGTATTATACTTTGAAATTATCATTTCTTTCTGTGATGCAAAGCTGAATTAGTTTTAGGATCATTATCACATGATCCTTTAGAAAATCATCTAATATGATGATTCCATTATCAAAGTTGGAAACAGTTCTGCTGCTTAATATTTTTTCTCAGAACATGTGCATACTTTTTTAGGATACTTGATGAATAAAAATTTTTAAAAAAAAAAAGAAAAAAAAAAAGAAGCTATGTTTTTAAAATATAAATATTTTGTAATAACAATTATACACTACTGGTCAGTATTGGGGTCAGTAAATTTTTTTTTCTTTTTCTTCTTTTAAAATAAAATCAATACTTTTATTCAGCAGGATGTGTAAATTGATAAAAAGTGATAGTAAGAAAATATATTATTAGAATATAATATAGATAGAATTTATTTTTTTTTTAATAAATGCCATTTTCTTTTTAACCTTTTATTCATCAAATATATTAGACAGCAGAACTGTTTTCCACCTCACTCATAACGTAAATCAGAATATTGGGGTGGTTAAAAATGATTTCTAAATGATCATGTGATAGACTGGATTTACATTTGTGACACTGAGGTGGAGTAATGATGCTGAAAATTCAGCTCTTGCATCACAGGGAATAAAATTATTTTTTTAAAGTATTTGCGTTCAAATAGAAAGACTATTTAATTTTAAGTTGTAATAATATTTCAGAATAGTTACTGTTTTTCTGTATTTTTGATCAAATAAAGTGCAGCTTGATGAGCAGAAGAAACTTCTTTCAAAAACATTAAAAATAGTAATGTTTCCAAACTTTTGGTCTGTACTGTATATATATATATATGATCAAAAGGATGGTTAGAAGATGTTGTGAAGTGTGTAAGTGTTGTTTTGATAATGTGTGCGGAGAGAGTGAATCACTCATGGTTCATTCTGACCGTGTTGTTTATGCGAGGACTGTCAGGTGATTGTCTAAAACGTTAGTCTGAATTTGACAACTTTGGGTAGACATTTGAAATTTGAAGGGTATTTGGCCTTGCCAGGTGGTTGCTAGGGTTCCCTAAATGGTTGCTACGGTGTTGTTAGGTGTACTTGTACAACACTGATGAACATTCATTTTTATTTGAATTATAAGTCAGTCTGATATTTTAGCATGTATTACTTTGGAAGGCGTTAGTCTTTAAAACACATTAAAATGCACTAATTGACAGCTTTTGCATCTGATCCTCTGTCACCTAATGCATTTTTATTTGCTGAGATTTTAAAGTAAATATTTTAATAATAAAGTATCCCATTTGAATTTTCACGGTTCCCTGATGTTGGATACGGTCACATGGCATGCAGGTAAACAAATAAAATATTTCATTTTTTCAGTAAGAGTTTTATTTTGAGTATTTCAAAATTTAACTCATAAACCCCCTGCAGTTCCTTCACAAACCCAGTTTGGGAAACCTTGACATAATAAACATAATGCATAATATGCATTATTTAATGCACTTCATGTTGTTGATAACAACAAACAGAATATTTTCTCACTCTTTATATCAATGTGGTACAAAATTATCATCATTTGAATCAATGTGATAAACAAGTTAGGTCAAAACTAATCTAAAAGTAGTCTGACTTTATTACCTAAAATGTGTAATGTTACTAACTACAATTTTTGTCATGTAATTTGGAATCAGTAACTAGATGTCTAGATCACATTGATACAGTGCAGTCAGAACAGTTATTAATAGCAAGGCGAGAGACGGTGGATCTCTGGATCTAATGCTAAAGTCGAATAAGTGGGTTTCCTTCAGGTCCGGTGTTTTCTAGCGTTGCTAAGAAACCGTCTCCGCCAGCATCTCAAGACGTTGGGGCTTTTGTCTGATCCTGCAGGACATACGGAGACACGAAACACGAAATCCACACGAAATAGAGCCAAGCGTGCTGAGGAGAGCGATGTTATTACATAATCACATCATCATCATCATGT